>NC_092333.1:100558333-100919166 GCF_046630445.1 Rutidosis leptorrhynchoides | reverse complement strand
TTAATGACTTGGGAGTTACAAAACAACCCACAAAACTTCAATAATAGAGATTTCACCTCCTGGGATGATTGTGCTCCATGGCTAGTTGATTGTCAAGATTTTGGTGTTCATGATTTTGGGTTGGATAGTTTCAATGAATTTGAGATTAACATATTAGATATGGACAAGAAACAACCAAAATGAGGTTACTAATTTGATTAATTAATGTATATTGTACAAGTTGTTAGGTAGTGAACCATTAGGTCTCTAGTGTTAGTAAACTAAACGATCACAGCATGTATTGTTTTAAAAGAGGTTTCTCAGCATCAATTATGTAACTTACTCAAAGTTCTTGTACGTCTTTTGTTGTTAAAAATATAATTAATTATATATTTTATATTATCACAATAGTCATTTTCTCCTTTTTATATTCTTCTTTTTTAAATAACACGTAAACGTTATACTCCTTATTAGACTATATTACTTGAATCTATCTATCTATATCTATATCTATATCTATATCTATATCTATATCTATATACTTATATAAAAAAGAGGTTTGTTTAGCTTATTTGTCAACAAACTCATTTTTAAGGGGTTAATGACAAGTGAAATTTACACTTGTCAAATTCTCAGTGATTGTGATTAAAATCCATTAAATAAATGATTAATAACAATATTAGAGAATAAAGAAATTAATAAAAAAAATGAGAGCAATTTAGTACGGGTAATTTTAAGGGATTGTTGTAACTAATCAATTAGAAAAATATGCTTAATTATTGTAACAACCCGACTTTTTCCGTTTACTATCGTTACTTGTCCGTTAAGTATTTAACGGTGTTTACTTAAATTTTGTGTATTTAACAGAATTAAATGCATACTTGATCCTAGCGGATTACTTGAATTAATATGTTATATTAATTTATGAACTTATTTCGGGTAGCGAAATAACTAGAAAACGTTACGATTAAGTTAATCGTCTAGAAAGCTTTTCAGTTTACGGAACTCAGAAAAACGATAAAATAATTATTTTTAATAATTATTGACTTTAAGAAAAACTAATTTAATTTATTAATTATTTAATGAATTAGATCCGGTGATTGCGTTTCAACGACTAGTTAACGTTCCGGAAATCCGGTACGGTTAACGGCACTCGAAACGGACCACGCGCGTACCAAGAATTAACAAAAACCGAGCCCGAGACCCCATAAAAGGGCCAATCGGCCGAATCCCCCTAGTGGGCTCCTTGTTTTGTAATTTTGGACTTTAACTTGTTAATTAGGTCATTAGCTTTCTTAATTAGAGGCCCTAACTATAAATACTTGGAATTAAATCACAAACCCTCATCATTCCCATTTGTTTAGTCGACAATTTGCTCTCCCCCTTGCTCCCTTTGGCCATCGACCACCCACAACCACCAACACCACTCAAAATTGGAACATGTCTTGAAGCTAAAAGTTGTTGCTTTGATCGTTCAACACGCACTAGTATCGATTAATTTTGTTTTTAAGGTATAACTCATAACCCTAATTTCTATAATTCAGTTTTTATGTCAATTACATAGTGTAATCAAGTCTAGTGCTCAATTAGTGATGTTTTCTGTTGTCGTTTATCGTTTAATTGATCAATTGATGTTGTTTGCATGAAAAATGAATATTTATTTTAATGATCTGATAACATTAACTTGTGATCTGAACTTATAATGTGTTTAGATGAAAATGTATCGAAAAACTATTAATTTTGGACTTTGATTTCGCTTGATTTCGTTATCGTATGCTTAAGATATGCTAAATCGAAGTTTTGACTAGGTTATGCTTGTAATCCGAATTTTCTGAGTTGTGTGCTTTATGATTTGGATAATGAAAAGTGTACCACTGTAATCCTTGTGAAAAATCATGCATGTTGGACTTAAGATTTGCGTTAAAAGCTTTTGTAATGCTCTCGGTGTGTCAAAACGAAGATTTGCTTTTTAATGAGAGCTGAAACTGTTTTCGAATGCAAAAGAAATTACCTTGTGTGAACTAGAAATTGATTGAGACCATGAAATTCTGGAGTATGATATTTTATATGTTCTTTGATGCATTTCATTTGTATACTAACTTCTGAAAACGTGTTTTTCCATGAGATATAGGCTTGGTCAAATGACATGTCTGTTTGTTGATTAAAACTGAAGAGTCTGTAAAGATTGGATAATCTATACTAATTGGCTAAAGGAAATTTTTTGATTATTTTATTACTAAAGCTTTAGGATGTTTTGAGATATATCCAATTGTCCGTTCGTCAAAATCTATCTTCAATATTTTTTGAGAAATGTTCTAAAACTAACGCGTGGGCAGAAACTGATTTAGTAAACCATAAATAGACCTCTTCTGATATCCGACTTGTAGACATCGTATGAGGGATGAGTTAGACTTTTTGGAATTGATTTTGAGTCTAGTTGTGATATGAAGTTTTCCATGATTTTAGGAATTATGTGCTCAACGTTATACTTGATTCTTTCTACAATGTACGTATTTTAAAAACATGCGATAAACTGCGAATGTGCAATTTGCTAAACTACGAGCTATAACATGTTGTATGACCTAGGTTTGACATGTTGACCATGATTTCATGACCTACTGATATGTTTGACTTTAGTGACCACTTTGGCCGAGTTGACTTTTGAGTTGACTTTTGTTGACTTGCTTGAACTAGTTGACTTTTAATTGCATGTTGAGTCAGTCTGAGCACTAGGACTTTGCGTACACTATGGGTTGACATAGTGTGACCTATATGTATACTTAAGGTAACCTATTTGACTAGGTTGCGTTGTTCAGTCGATATTGTTCGACTACAGTACGATTTTGCTAAGATATTTCAGTGCATTTGCTAAGGTGAGTCTACAGTCCCTACTACGTTTTTCAGGGATGAGATAACATGCTTTTTACAAATGTTTTACATATTAGGCACAACTAACTTAAACGCTATACATATGAGTTCAGATCAAAAATCTCTTAGCTTGATTATATTAATTACTTTACGTAATCTCGACTTATAGGGACGGTACCGTTAGGTTTGACAAACCTCTCCTAAACATAACAGGTGCTTATTTTGTTGTTACTTTTACACTTGATCGGTGTATGCTTAGAAAGGATAAAGGGAAGATGTGTAGCGCTTTAGCTATCCGCGGGTTAAAGTTTTATAATCAAGTTCTCATGCGTGCTCATGCTCATGTATAATTTTTACGATGTTTTTCAGAAATCTTGTGGCTTAACTTACGAAATGCTTAACTAAACCTGTAGATTCACTCAACGTTTTTCGTTGACGTTTTGCATATTTTTATCTCAGTTCCATAGAAGTAGTGCTTCCGCTTTACAGAAGTTGTCATGCTTGTTTGCTGCTAAAACTGGATGATGTCCAGCATCTTTTATCACTTTTATTTCGAAAACACATATTCGCATTGAAAACGATGTTTTAAATAATATTTTGGGTTTATTTACGTTGGTCGTTTATGTCAACTACTTTACAGTTACATTTTCTTTAATAAATGACTTTACTTTGATATTTAATGCGAATACTTTTCGGAAACGTCTCATATAGAGGGCGTGACCGCTAAACTGTGGGACCATAGTTAATACACCGTTAGTGAATTCTGACGGGGTATTACATTTGGTATCAGAGCAGATCGGTTACCTAGGACTAGGCTGCATTAGAGTGTCGAATTTTAGTGAGTCTTTTGAGTCTGGACTGTAACCCTAGACTTGCTAAGTTACATGAACCATAGTTACACTATTTGTTACCTTACTTGAATGATATGATTTCTAAGTGTGCTAACTTTGTGTTTTTCTTGATTGCTGATAATGCTAAAAACGAACATATATTTCATAGCATTATCTTTTAAGAAAGACAAGCTTTTAGTTGCAATTGTTCTATTTACAAGTGATATTCGTTTAAATAATAAAAGGTGAAGACAAAAGATAGATTCGACGATTTGAAGACGCAAATGACCAAAACGCTAAAAAGTACAAAGTACAATCCAAGTGTTTCAAATTATTGATGAGAAACGTCTAAAAATTACAAGAGTACAAGCCACGAAACGCAAAAGTACAAGATATCTAAGCATACGAAAGGACGTTCGAAAATCCGGAGCCGAAACATAAACCGAGAAGAAACATACGACTTAACGGAGCTAAAATTACAAGTCAACGATGCACAAGAATATAATATAATATTATATAAAATTATATATATTATATTATATAATATTTAAATTCGAGCCGCCCACGTTTTGGAATCATATTTGACCAGGAAAAGGTTGCCATGCGATCGCATGGCCTGGGTGTCTTAAACCCATGCGATCGCATGGGTTGGAAAGTTGGGACAGGCTATAAATTCAGCAATTTTCGGACGAGTTTAACACACCATATTTCTCTGATCTCTCAATTCTATCAATAATATATATATTTATATTTTAATTATAATTTTAATATTAAGTTAATAATAATAAGGTTATAGTGGCGAATGTTTTAAGTTTGTAAGTCGAAATTCTGTCCGTGTAACACTACGTGATTAATACTCATTGTAAGTTATATGTTCAACCTTTTTAAATTAATGTCTCGTAGCTAAGTTATTATTATGTTTATTTAAACCAAAGTAATCGTGATGTTAGACTAAATATTAAGACGGGGTTATTGGGCTTTGGACCATAATTGGGGTTTGGACAAAAGACCGACACTTGTGGAAATTGGACTATGTGCTATTAATGGGCTTTATATTAATTAAATGATATCTCGTTGATTTAATATAGAGATTTATAATTTGACGTATTTATATTTAACCACATACGCTTTACTGGGTACGGTGGGCGGGATATCTATAAATACTAATAATTATTCATTTGACTGGACACGGGGATTGATTAATAGTCACTGGACTCATTAAAACAGGGGTGAATTATATTCAAGGGTAATTGGTGTAATTGTTAACAAAATATTAAAACCTTGGATTAAACGCAGTCGATAACCTGGTGTATTCATTAAACAAAGTATTAAGACCTTGTTACAGTTTAAGTCCCCAATTAGTTGGAATATTTGACTTCGGGTATAAGGGTAATTTGACGAAGACTCTCGCACTTTATAATTATGACCGATGTACTATTATGGACAAAACCAGATGGACATATCGAATAATCCAGGACAAAGGACAATTAACCCATGATAATAAATTAAAATCAACACGTCAAACATCATGATTACGGAAGTTTAAATAAGCATAATCCTTTATTTTATATCTCATCGCACTTTTATTTATCGTCATTTTATTTATCGTACTTCAAATAATTGCACTTTTAATTATTGCACTTTTATTTATCGCCATTTACTTTACGCTTTAAATTAAGTTATTTTTATTTTTAATATTTTGCATTAGAACTTAAAATCGACAAACCGGTCACTAAACGGTAAAATCCCCTTTTATAATAATAATAATACTATATATATATATATATATATATATATATATATATATATATATATATATATATATATATATATATATATATATATATATATATACAAATATAGTTAATAAAAATATAGCGTTAAACTCGGCTGTCTCCCTGTGGGACGAACCAGACTTACTAAAAACGACACTACTCTACAATTAGGTACACTGCCTATAAGTGTTGTAGCAAGGTTTTAGGTAAATCCATTCTTTAAATAAATAAATAACTTTTTGTAAATTGTATCGTATTTAATAGTATTTCGTAGTAAAATATAATATATTTCGTACTACCCCTCGCACACATCAAGTATTTTTGGCGCCGCTGCCGGGGACCATCAAGCGAAAGCGAAACGCTATAAAAAAATATATTTTAATCTATTTTTGTGAGAATATATTTATAAGTTTCAAAAATATAAAAACATAAAAAAAGAAAGAAAAATATATTTCTATATTTTTAAGTATTTAAATTAAAAAGTTTATATTTTAAGAGTTATAAAACTAATAACTAATATTTTTTTATAAAACTAATAAGTTATATTTATATTTTATATAAATTAAACTCAAAAAAAATAAAAAAAAAAATAAATAAGTATTCGGGCCGAGTACTGTAGCAGCCCAAACAAATTGGCCTGGTATCCTAACCCATGCGACCACATGGATTTAAAACCCTCAACTCATGCGATCGAATGAGCTGAGGTGACAGGTCTGGTACCTTTGACTGTCAGATTAGGGTTAGGGTTTTATATATTATTATTATTAATTAATTAGAATTAGGGTTAAATTTAATAATAATTAGTTTTAGTTTTATTATTTAATTTGTAATATTAAGTTTTAATTAGTTTTATTAATTATAATATTAATACTTTTATAAAATAATAATATAAAAATAATATTTTTATAAAAATAAGCAATTTTATCATTTTTGTTTCTTTTTATAAATTGTATATTTTTATCATTTAATTCGTAGTTTATATATTTATCATTCGTAATTAGTTTAAACTTAGTTTTTTCCGTAGTTATTTTACATTTCTAGATTGTTAGGCTTTGCCGTAAAATCCCTTAAGTGCTTTTTCTTTATATTAAGATTTCGACGCTTTAGAATTTTACGACGTGGCTTATCGCTTTAGTTTTAAATAAGTTTTAGTGCCTTTTTAAGTTATTGTAGTTTTGGATATAGAATTCTTTTAAGCTTTAATACCTTTAGACACAAGTTTTAATTTTTAGTTTTTAGGCTTTTAAGTTTCGACGCTTTATTTTTTTCAATTTTTATTTTACGACGCTTATTTTTCGCTTCTTATTTTTCGACGCGCTTTTTCTTTCTCATTTCTACGCTATAGTTTTTAGGACATAGAATTTTCTATATCTTCTTTAAACTTCGAAGAAAAATTATTTTAAGCGGTTAATTTGATAGACATCCAAAATTTTCCGATTTAAAGGGTCCTGGCTACCTGCTGCATCTATTGGCTATTCGAAACTTGGGTAAAATCAGAAAAGTCTATTAATTTGATAACTTATATAATTTTTATCTTTATAACCAATAGGATATTCAGTGAACGCACCGAGCAAAACGTTCACCACCTTTCATACGTTCACCACCTGTAACTCGATCAAGACATCTAGTCAATATTGTCGCCATTGATTTTTCTTTAGAATCATCATCTAGTCGACCAAGTACTCCAATTCAAATTTCCGATAATCCATTTTTTGAACCCAACTTCACAATTGAGAGTCCGGAGGATATTCAAGGACAATTCAGAGATCCTGAACCACTAATCATTCCTCCGGAACCACAAATCATACAACCAGAGATTGTCGAGGAAGAAACCATTAAATCAGAATCCTCTAGTGATTCAGATTCAACAAATTCAATCATGAAAAATCAGGAACATCTAAGTATGGAATATCGAATGAGAGCTACACGCACTGGCCAAGGTCATGCCATTACTCAACCAGACATTAATGCGCCAGATTATGAAATCAAAAGACAAATCCTACACATGGTAACTAATCAATGCCAATTTAGTGGTACGCCAAAAGAAGATCCAAAAGAACATCTTCGAACTTTTAATAGGATCTGTACTCTATTTAAAATCAGAGAAGTTGAGGATGAACAGATCTATCTCATGTTAATTCCCTGAACTTTAAAGGGAGAAGCCAAAGATTGATTAGAATCGTTACCTGAAGGGGCGATTGATACATGGGATGTTTTAGTTGAGAAATTTCTTAAAAGAATCTTTCCGGCATCTAAAGCCGTGAGACTTCAAGGAGAAATTGTTACGTTCGCGCAAAAGCCAAATGAAACATTATATGAGGCGTGGACAAGATTCGGAAAGTTATTGAGAGGATGTCCTCAACATGGTTTAGATACTTATCAAATAGTGCAAATATTCTACCAAGGATGCGATGTTGCTACACGAAAAGACATCGACACAGCAGCTGGTGTTTCCATTATGAAGAAAACCGCAACTGAAGCTCACAAAATCATTGATAACACAGCTTCCCACTCACATGAGTGGCACCAAGAAAAAGATATTCTTTGTTCATCTAAAGCGGCTAGAGCCAATTTTAGCCATGACTTTGATTCCATTTCCGCAAAGTTAGACTCTTTTGAGAGACAAATGGAAAAGATGACTAAATATATTCACGCAATACGAATTAGTTGTGAGCAGTGTGGAGGACCACATTTGACAAAAGATTGTCTCAGTATTGAACAAACAATGGAACAAAGAGAGAATGTTTCATATATGAACCAAAGGCCTGGAAATAATTATCAAAATAATTATCAACCGCCAAGAACAAACTACAATCAAAATCAGAATTATAACCGAAATGTTCCATACAATAACCAACAAGGTCCTAGCAATCAACAAATATCTAACAATACTTACAACCAGCAAAGACCTATTTTTCCAAATAAACCACCACAAATCGATGATAAAAAGCCAAATTTAGAAGATATGATGTCGAAGCTAGTTGAATCTCAAACGCAGTTTTTCACATCTCAGAACAAACTAATGAACAAAATGCTCAAGCATTTAGAAATCAACAAGCTTCTATCCAAAATCTGGAACAAGAAGTGAGTAACCTAGCAAGGTTAATTAGAGAAAGAAAACCAGGGAGTTTACCTAGTGATACAAATGCTAACCCCCGAAATGAAACAGCTAAAGCCATTACCACAAGAAGTGGTATTACACTTAAACCACCTGAAATGCCTGTAATTTTTAATGACTCTATTCCTACTACACAGGCACCACAGCCTGAGCAAGAGAAGGAAACAGAGCCGGTAGTTGAAAAGGTTAATGAAGATAACACAGTTAAGGCTAAACCTTATGTTAAACCATACCAACCACCGCTTCCTTACCCGAGTAAAATGAGAAAAGAAAGACTTGAAGCCGAGCAATCCAAATTCTTGGATATGTTTAAACAAATAAATGTCAACCTTCCTTTCATTGATGTGATTTATGGAATGCCAAGATATGCCAAATTCCTGAAAGATCTAATCATAAATAGAAATAAAATGGAAGATCTAATCACAATTCCATGTTTTCTGGGTAGTCTTAGTTCAATAGAAGCATTGGCAGACTTAGGTGCTAGTATAAATTTAATGCCGTATTCACTATACACTAAACTAGACCTCGGAGAATTGAAACCAACAAGAATAAGCATACAACTAGCCGATCGATCAGTAAAATATCCTAGAGGGATAATGGAGAACATGCTAGTTAAAGTTGGTACTTTAGTATTTCCAGTAGACTTTGTTATTCTGGACATGGAAGAAGATTCTCGAGTTCCTCTCATATTAGGAAGACCATTCTTAAACACGGCTAAAGCAATAATAGACGTGTTCGATAACAAACTGACCCTAAGTATAGAGGACAAGATTGTTACCTTTTTAGTTGATAGAGCCATGCAACAACCGCAATATGCAGATGACACATGTTATTATATTCAAACTATAGATTCACATGCAGAATTGTTACAAGAATTTCCAGAATTACAAGGAACAGGAGAATATTCTTTAGAAGAAGGAACTGAATCAATTGATGAAGCTGAAATGTTAGCTACACTCATGGCCAATGAATAAGAACCAACAACAGAAGAACTTCAAATGCTAAAAGAGGAAGACAAATATCGATACAAATCATCAATAGAAGAATGATAATGCTAAAAATGAACATATATTTCATATCATTATCCCTCAAGAAAGACAAGCTTTTAGTTTCAATTGTTCTATTTGCAAGTGATATTCGTTTAAATAATAAAAGGTGAAGACAAAAGACAGATTCGACGAATGGAAGACGCAAACGACCAAAAAGCTCAAAAGTACAAAATACAATCAAAGTGGTTCAAATTATTGATGAGAAATGTCTCAAAATTACAAGAGTACAAGCCGCAAAACGCAAAATACAAGATATTAAATTGTACACAAGGACGTTCGAAAATCTGGAACCGGGACCAGAGTCAACTCTCAACGCTCGACGCAACGGACTAAAAATTACAAGTCAACTATGCACATGAATATAATATAATATATAATTAATTCTTAAAATTATATATATATATATATATATATATATATATATATATATATATATATATATATATATATATATATATATATTATATTATTATATAAAACCGTCGGCAAGAAGAAAACAACAACATGTGAGCTCTCCTAGCTGGCCATGCGATCGCATGGCCAGGAAGAAGGAAATCCATGTGGTCGCATGACCCAAAAAGTGAGGCCACATTGCTATAAATTTCGCAGTTTTGGTTGAAAATAAACACATCTTTTTCCCTTCTTACTCTCAAACGTATATATATATATATATATATATATATATATATATATATATATATATATTATAATTTTAATTTTAATTTTAATTTTAATAATAAGGGTATGTTAGCGAATGTTGTAAGGGTGTAAGTCGAAATTCTGTCCGTGTAACGCTACGCTATTTTTAATCATTGTAAGTTATGTTCAACCTTTTTAAATTAATGTCTCGTAGCTAAGTTATTATTATGCTTATTTAAGCTGAAGTAATCGTGATGTTGGGCTAAATATTAAAATTGGGTAATTGGGCTTTGTACCATAATTGGGGTTTGGACAAAAGAACGACACTTGTGGTCATTAGACTATGGGCTAGTAATGGGCTTTATATTAACTAAATGATACCTCGTTAATTTAATATATAGACTTATAATTTGACGTATTTATAAATAACCACATACGCTTAATCGGGTACGGTGGGCGGGATATCTATAAATACCAATAATTGTTCATTTTACCGGACACGGAACTGGATTAATAGTTAATGGATTAGTTGAAACAGGGGTGAATTACATTCAAGGGTAATTGGTGTAATTGTTAACAAAGTAGTAAAACCTTGGACTACACGCAGTCGATAACCTGGTGTATTCATTAAACAAAGTATTAAGACCTTGTTACAATTCGAATCCCCAATTAGTTGGAATATTTGACTTCAGGTATAAGGATAATTTGACGAAGACTCTCACACTTTGTATTTATGACTGATGGACTAATATGGACAAAACCGTATGGACATATCAAATAATCCAGGACAAAGGACAATTAACCCATGGTACTAAACTAAAAACAACACGTCGAACATCATGATTATGGAAGTTTAAATAAGCATAATTCCTTTATTTCATATTTAATTGCACTTTTAATTATCGCACTTTAATTTATTGTCATTTTATTTATCGCACTTTTATTTATCGCAATTTCATTATTGTCATTTACTTTATGCTTTAATTTAAGTTATATTTATTTTTAATATTTTTACATTAGGTGTTAACTGCGACTTAAGTTTTAAAATCGACAAACCGGTTATTAAACGGTAAAAACCCCCTTTTATAATAATAATACTACTTATATATATATTTATATTTTTACAAATATAGTTTTAAAAATATAGCGTTAAACTTGGCTAAGATCCCTGTGGAACGAACCGGACTTACTAAAAAACTACACTACTGTACGATTAGGTACACTGCCTATAAGTGTTGTAGCAAGGTTTAGGTATATCCACTCTATAAATAAATAAATAACTTGTGTAAAATTGTATCGCATTTAATAGTATTTTGTAGTAAAAATATAACTATTTTGTATACTCCTCTACGCACATCAAGTATTTTTGGCGCTGCTGCCGGGGACTGCTTAAACGCCGGAAGCGAAACGCTATATATATATATATATATATATATATATATATATATATATATATATATATAAAGATTTTTAATTTACTTTTGTAAAAAAATAATACGTTTTAATTTTTTTTAAAAAAATAACAAAAATATAAAAAGAAAAACAAAATTGATATATTTTTAAGAGTTTGTTAAATATATATATAAAATTATAAAGTTTCTTCATTTTTATTTTAGTTTTTAAAATATAAGTTTTTATTTGTTTATATAAATATTTAAAAAAAACAGAAAAATAAAAAAAATTAATTAAAAACTTAAACGGACCGATCACTGTTGAAGCCCAACATTTGGCCTGAAACCCTACTCCATGCGACCGCATGGATTTATAACACAAAGACCATGCGATCGCATGGCTTAATCTGACACGCCACAGTTTGACTTCCAACGGCAATAATTATGGATTATTAATTATTATTATTATTATTATAAACCCTAATTAGGGTTAATTAATTAATTAATTTAGTTTTTAGATTTAATTTGTATTTCTAGTTTTAATTAGTTTTATTAGTTATAAAAATTAATACTTTTATAAAATAATAATATAAAAATAATATTTTTATAAAAATTGTACTTTTTACAACTTTAAGTTTATTTTTATATTTTGTATCTTTTTATTTGTTTTAGCGTAATATTTGTATTTTTCGTCCGTATTTAGTTTAAAGTCATAGTTTTTGCCATAGTTATTTTTATTTCTAGATTTTTAGGCTTTGTCGTAAAATTCCTTAAGTGCTTTTTCTTTAGACTAAGATTTAGGTGCTTTAGAAATTTTGCGACGCCGTTTTAAAAATTTTAGTATCTTTTTAAGTTATTGCCGTTTTGGATATAGAATTCCTTTTAAGCTTTAATACCATAAGACGCAACTTTTAATTCTTAGTTTTTAGACTTTTAAGTTTCGACGCGCTACGTTCTTTTTATTATTTTTTGACCTTTTATTTTTCGACGTTTTTCGACGCACTTTTTCTTTTTCATCGACGCTCTAGTTTTTAGGACATAGAATTTTCTATTTCTTCTCTAAAATTTCTTTAAACTTTGACGAAGAATTATTTTAAGTGGTTAAATTGATAGACATCCAAAATTTTCTGCTTCATAGTAATAGTTGGATTTGTTAGTGGCTGAGTTGTGAGTTTCCGATTTAAAGGGTTCTGGCTCCCTGCTGCATCTATTGGCTATTCGAAACGTGGGCAAAAGCAGAAAAGTCTATTAATTTGATAACTTATATGATTTTTATTTTTATAACTAATAGGATATTCAGTGAATGCACCGAGCAAAACGTTCACCACCTTTCGTACGTTCACCACCTGTAACTCGATCAAGACATCTAGCCAATATTGTCGCCGTTGATTTTTCTTTAGAATCGTCATCTAGTCAACCAAGTACTCCAATTCAAATTTCCGATAATCCATTTTTTGAACTCGGCCTCACAATTGAGAATCCGGAGGATATTTAGGGACAATTCAGAGATCCTGAACCATTAATCTTTCCTCCGGAACCACCAATCATTCAAACGGAGATTGTCGAAGAACAACCCACTAAATCAGAATCCTCTAGTGATTCATACTCAACAAATTCAATCATGAAAAATCTGGAACCTCTAAGTATGGAAGACCGAATGAGAGCTAAACGCACTGGCCAAGGTCACGCAATTACTCAACCTGAGATTAATGCGCCAGATTATGAAATCAAAGGACAAATTCTATATATGGTAACAAATCAATGCCAATTTAGTGGTGCGCCGAAGGAAGATCCAAACGAACATCTTCGAACCTTTAATAGGATCTGTACTCTATTTAAAATAAGAGAAGTGGAGGATGAACAGATATATCTCATGTTATTTCCCTGGACTTTAAAGGGAGAAGCCAAATATTGGTTAGAATCGTTACCTGAAGGGGCGATTGATACATGGGATGTCTTAGTTGAAAAATTTCTTAAACAATTCTTTCCGGCATCTAAAGCCGTGAGACTTCAAGGAGAAATTGTTACGTTCATGCAAAAGCCAAATGAAACTCTATATGAAGCGTGGACAAGATTTGGAAAGTTATTAAGAGGATGTCCGCAACATGGTTTAGACACTTGTCAAATAGTACAAATATTCTACCAAGGATGCGACATCACTACACGAAAAGACATCGATATAGCAGCTGGTGGTTCCATTATGAAGAAAACCGCAACTGACGCTTACAAAATTATTGATAACACTGCTTCCCACTCACATGAGTGGCATCAAGAAAATGATATCGTTAGATCATCTAAAGCAGCTAGAGCCGATTCTAGCCATGACTTAGATTCCATTTCCGCAAAGATAGATGCTGTCGAGAGACGAATGGAAAAGATGACTAAGAGATATTCACTCAATACGAATTAGTTGTGAGCAGTGTGGAGGACCACATTTAACAAAAGATTGTCTCAGTATTGAACCAACAATGGAACAAAGAGAGAATGTTTCATACATGAACCAAAGGCCTGGAAATAATTATCAGAATAATTATCAACCGCCAAGACTAATCTACAATCAAAATCAGAATTATAACCGAAATATTCCATACAACAACCAACAAGGTCCTAGCAATCAGTAAGTATATAATAATACTTACAATCAGCAAAGACCTATTTTTCAAAACGAATCACCACAAACCGATGATAAAAAGCCAAATTTAGAAGACATGATGTCGAAGCTAGTTGAATCTCAAACTCAATTTTTCACATCTCAGAAACAAACCAATGAATAAAATGCTCAAGAATTTAGAAATCAACAAGCTTCTATTCAAAATTTGGAACAAGAAGTAAGCAACCTAGCAAGGTTGATAGGTGAAAGAAAACCGGGAAGTCTACCTAGCGATACAAATGCTAACCCCCGGAATGAAACAGCTAAAGCCATTACCACAAGAAGTGGTATTACACTTAAACCACCTGAAATACCTGTAATTTTTGATGATTCTATTCCTACTCCACAAGAACCACAACCTGAGCAAGATAAGGAAACAGAACCGGTAGTTGAAAAGGTTAATGAAGATAACACAGTTAAGGCTAAACCTTATGTTAAACCATACCAACCACCTCTTCCATACCCGAGTAAAATGAGAAAAGAGAGACTTGAAGCCGAGCAATCCAAATTCTTGGATATGTTTAAACAAATAAATGTCAACCTTCCTTTCATTGATGTAATTTCGGGAATGCCAAGATATGCTAAATTCTTGAAAGATCTTATCACAAATAGAAAGAAAATGGAAGAACTCTCGGCTGTTACTATGAATGCTAATTGTTCTGCAGTACTATTGAATAAGATACCAGAAAAATTATCAGATCCAGGAAGTTTCACGATTCCATGTTTTCTGGGTAGTCTTAGTTCAATAGAAGCATTGGCAGATTTAGGTGCTAGTATAAATTTAATGCCATATTCACTATACGCTAAACTAGACCTCGGAGAATTGAAACCAACACGAATAAGCATACAACTAGCCGATCGATCAGTAAAATATCCTAGAGGGATAATGGAGAACATGCTAGTTAAAGTTGGTACTTTAGTATTTCCAGTAGATTTTGTTATTCTGGACATGGAAGAAGATTCTCGAGTTCCTCTCATATTAGGAAGACCATTCTTAAACACGGCTAAAGCAATAATAGACGTGTTTGGTAAGAAACTGACCCTAAGTATAGAGGATGAGAGTGTTACCTTTTCAGTTGATAGAGCAATGCAACAACCGCAATCTGCAGATGATACATGTTATTATATTCAAACTATAGATTCACATGCAGAATTGTTAGAAGAATTTCCAGAATTACAAGGAACAGGAGAATGTTCTTTAGGAGAAGGAACTGAACCAATTGATGAAACTGAAATGTTAACTACACTTATGGCTAATAGATATGAACCAACAACAGAAGAAATTCAAATGCTAAAAGAGGAAGACAGATATCGATATAAATCATCGATAGAAGAACCACCGACATTAGAGTTAAAACCACTTCCAAATCATTTGGAATACCCTTATTTACATGGTGAATCTGAATTACCTGTAATAATATCGTCTTCTCTTACGGAAAATGAAAAATCTCAACTCATTTATGTGCTAAAAGCTCATAAACCAGCTATTGCATGGAAGATTCATGATATTAAAGGTATAAGTCCTTCGTATTGCATACATAAAATCCTTATGGAAGAAGGTCATAAAACGTATGTGCAACGCCAACGAAGACTAAATCCTAATATGCAAGATGTTGTTAAGAAAGAAATTATTAAACTACTTGATGCAGGTTTAATTTATCCAATCTCTGATAGTCCATGGGTAAGCCCAGTTCAATGCGTACCTAAGAAGGGTGGCATGACTGTTATCACAAATGAGAAAAATGAGCTTATTCCTACTAGGACTGTAACAGGATGGTGTGTTTGTATTGATTATACAAAATTAAATGACGCCACCATAAAATATCACTTTCCCTTACCTTTCATTGATCAAATGTTGGAAAGATTAGCCGGAAATAGTTACTATTGTTTTCTTGATGGTTTTTCCGGATATTTTCAAATTCCAATAGCACCCGAAGATCAAGAGAAAACCACGTTCACGTGCCCTTATGGTACTTTTTCTTACAAATGCATGCCATTTGGACTTTGCAATGCCCCTGCAACCTTTCAAAGGGGCATGATGGCGATTTTTCACGACATGATAGAAGAATGCATGGAAGTTTTCATGGATGACTTTTCAGTCTTCGGTGATACATTTGAAACATGTCTAGTTAATCTTGAACGAATGCATATTAGATGCGAACAATCAAATCTAGTACTTAATTGGGAGAAATGCTATTTCATGGTTAAAGAAGGCATAGTTCTTGGTCATAAAATTTCAAAGGAAGGAATTGAAGTGGATAGAGCTAAAGTTGTCCCGATGGAATAATACGCCGATGTGTATTCGGGGATGAAGCTAGTCAAATCTTAAACCATTGTCACACAGGACTAACAGGAGGGCATTATAGGCCTCAACTCACAGCAAGAAAAGTTTACGATGCTGGATTCTATTGGCCTACAATTTTCAAAGACGTACATCTTCTTAGTAAATCCTGTGATGCTTGTCAAAGAGCCGAAAAAATAAGTCAACGTGATGAAATGCCACAAAATGTCATTCAAGTACGTGAAGTATTTGACATTTGGGGTATTGACTTTATGGGTCCATTTCCAAAATCTTATAATAATCTCTACATTCTCGTTGCCATTGATTATGTATCTAAACGGGCGGAAGCACAAGCTCTCCCAACTAACGATGCACGAGTTGTAGTCAACTTTTTAAAACATCTTTTTGCTAAGTTTGGAACACCGAAAGCTTTAATAAGTGATCGGGGTACTCATTTTTGTAATAATCAACTTGAGAAAGTTCTTAAAAGATATGGAGTAACTCATAAAATCTCAACCGCTTATCATCCACAAATAAGTGGACAAGTTGAAAATACCAACCGAGCTTTAAAACGTATTCTAGAGAAAACTGTAGAATCAAATCCGAAGGAATAGTCCATGAAATTGGAGGATGCACTTTGGGCTTTTAGAACAGCCTACAAAACTCTAATTGGAACCACACCTTTTAGACTCGTTTACGGAAATGCATGTCATCTTCCAGTAGAAATTGAACACAAAGCATTTTGGGCTTTGAAGACTTGTAATCTTGATTTACATGAAGCCAGACGTCTACGGTTAAGTCAACTAAACGAATTAGAAGAATTAAGACATGAAGCATACGAAAATTCATTAATCTATAAGGAAAGAATGAAGAAATGGCATGATAAAAGAATCAGAAGTTCAAAAGAATTTAAAGAAGGAGACAGAGTTCTTCTTTTCAATTCACGATTCAAGCTATTTCCTAGAAAATTGAAATCAAGATGGTCTGGACCATTCATAGTCAAAAGAGTTTTCCTGTACGGAACAGTAGAATTAATAAATTCAAATGGGATTGAATTTAAAGTTAATGATCACAGAGTTAAACATTATATACATGGTCCGATGGAAGTTGACAATGAAGTCAATCATAATTTCACCACCCAAGAAAACCCTCAGAATGAAAACATAAATATGTTATCAACAACATATGAAAAACCAAAATTAGAAGACGGGGAAGCTTCAAATTGGAGTGATGAAGAAGAATTCTTATACAAACCTCTCATTCCAAGAAATGAAGAAAAAGAAGTTCAAATAGAAGTGAAAGAACCAAGAAAAGAACACCCAAAAAAGGTTAACAAACCAACTCGACTTACTAAAGTAGGAGACCCGGGTGAATTTATCATTTCTTGCTTGCTTAATGATGGTGCTATATATAATGGACTCGCAGATTTAGGAGCAAGTGCAAATATTATGCCTCTTTCCTTATACAAAAGATTAGGTATGGGTAAATTAAAACCAACCAAAATAGGTGTTCAATCATTTGACCTAACCATTAAACACCCGGTTGGAATAGCAAATAATTTACTTGTTAACGTGGGAAGTTTGACCTTTGTTGCAAACTTCATAGTTATTAATATGGAGGAAAACCTTGACATTCCTCTAATTTTAGGTCGCCCATTTTTAGCAACTACCGAAGCATTCATTGATGTAAGAGAAGGTAGAATGACACTTAGGGATGGTGATAAATCGGTCACCTTTGTGAACCGAAAGTCTAGATCTCCACCAGCCAAAACTGTTAAACCAATAAAAACGCATAAGTGTGGGGAAGATGAAGAAACACTTAATGATGATCCGATAACAAAGAACCCCGTTGATGATACGAAATTAGATGAACCCGTTTTTAACAGTTCAACGAAGAAACTTTATAAACGGATTCACGATGCTAGGATTAAGGGAAACTTTAAGTTATGTAACCGATTAGTATCCAATTTATCACCAAAAGAAAAGGCGATGTTAGTTGAATTTGTGAAAGTTACGGAGGAAATCAACAAATGGATTGAAGCAAAAGTCAGAGATATACAAGTTGTTGATGAACCAATTGACAATGAAGTTAATCACAAATTCGATACCATAGCTAACTAAGTGTGGGGAGAATCGAATCTTTTTAGGGTAATATATATTTCTGTTAGAGTTAGATTTTATGTTTTCGTGTAGTTCTCGAGAATGGAATCCGAATGGTCTTTCCCTAGCAGACCCTAAAGAACTAGTCTTCTCCCCCCATTCTGAATTTTTATTTTTTTTAGGTTTTACGAGATGAATAATTCCTTTGATCTGAACCACGGTCTAATGCTACATGCTATGATTACTAAATGTAATAATGACACACTTCCGAGTGAACTGGTATCATTCATAAGAGAAAAAATGGACGGAGTAAGAAAAGAACTCAGAAAAGATCATCATAAGATACATTTTGGTAAAGGAAAATCAAAATCCGCAACAAAAAGAAGAGCACGACACCCTGAAAGATGTTACAAATGCGAAAAATGGTCACATGAAGGTAAATGTTCAAATAATCAAACATATTCAAATACCGAATTTGTTACTCTATGCAGAGAAGGACCATTTATATGTTTAGAACAAAAGATATTGAAGATTCGAGGTTACGCTTACGTAGCTATGGAAAATCAAATCACACAACTCTCCTATGAGTCGGCTAAAGCAGGTCTCTGAGAATTCTTTCTCATAGGTAAGTATGTACAGTTTTTATTTTTATTTTTATTTTTATTGATTTTAACCTTTTGATAATAAACGCTGAATCGTTCGCTATAAAGTATTAAATTGGTATTCAATAAAATTAGGTATGCGTAACCGAAATTATTGATATCATACAAAAATTTATTACATCACTGCGAAATTTACCGTTTATTCTTAAGGTATAAATATCTTTAATCAATCAACCCAAAATATTTCAGAAATTCGTCAGGAGTAAAACTAGGTCGTTGAACCGAAATTACTTTACCGAAAAGAGGGGCGTATATTTTTGATAATATTTGATTGATTAAAGTGGGATAAAAGACCAAAAAGATTTTTTTTATTTTAATATTTTTTTACCTTATTTTTAAAATTAATATATAAATATTAAATTAATATTGTAAACTTTTTAAAATCAATATATTTAAGTTTATAAATATTTGAAAAATTAATATTTTTAATATAAGTTTGTATGTTTAAAAACAAAAATATAATATAAGTTTGGTGTGAATTTTTAATTATAATAATATGAATTTTTAATTTTATGCAATTTAAATTTAAGTTTGGTGTGAATTTAAAAACAAAAATTTACTTTATTTCACTAAGTTAAAAATATGATTTTTAAAAATTCGTCGTGAGTTGAAAACTAGGTCGTTGAACCGAAATTGCTTAACCCAAGGAAGGGATGAGAACTTTTATTATCATTATTTTTAATCTTATTGAATTAAAGTAAGCTAAAAACATTAAAAAACCCAAAAATCTTACTTTTAAAACCACGCTTTGAAATAACAAAATTTTAAAACTTTGTTAAGAGACGGACTAGGACAACGATCCGAAACGTCCTCACTCCTAAAAAGAAACAAATTTTTAAAATTTATTAATTATTTATTTTAAAAAGTATAAGGTTTTTATAAAAAAAAAAAAAAAACAGTACCTGCACCCCATGCGATCGCATGGGGTTTGGCCTTCATTTCCATGCGGTCGCATGGGGACCGAATTTTGGCCAGAAACAAAAGAGCAGCTCGCTGTTCTGTTCTTCCCACTTCAACACACACATACACACGAACACTCTCCAAAATCCACTCTAAAATCACCATTTTTTCACCAAAATCAACCAAATTTCTTGCTATAATCCGCTCTAATCATGAATTTGATACGAAGTTTATCAAGAAGGGTAACAATTACACCCCTAAACCTCTTTAAATTTAATTTTTAGTGTTCTTGAGCTATAATTTTTCTAATTTGATTTTGTTAATTTCTAGTGTAATTAAAGTTAAATTGTTAGTATATTATGCATGTATAACCTAGATTGATGCTATTTAACATGATTTGAAGCCAAAAACTTCAAAATTTTTAGGAATCTAGGGTTTGTGTTCTTGAGCAATTTCGGGCTTTTTGATATAAACAGGTTATGACCGATTTTTGTCATGAATTATTGCTAAATTAAGTAGTGTAACATGTTTAGATAGCTAAATGATCCAAACTTTGATCCTAAACATGTTTTTTGAGAATTAAAGTGGACTTTTTAGGTATAAAATTCATGAACTTGATTAAATTGATGTAAATGTCATTTGAAACTTGTTTAATTGCTAGTAATGGTTGTTTTAACATGTTATTTGAGTTGAATGCTTATGAACTTTGTAAATATTTTCATATATGCTTATTTGAAAAAGTGTAGAATTGTTAAAATTGTGAAAATGTGTATAAGTTTAATTTTGATTAAACATGTTATTGTAATTGTTTCAAGTTGTTATTTTGCTAACACTAATGCATATTTGGATGCACAAAATTTGTGTTTAATGTGTTTTGTAGAGATTTACTAATACTGATGGTGCATCATCATCATCTAGACAACCTGCTCCAGAACCTGAACCAGAAATGCAATATGAACCGGAGCAACAACAGGAACAACAACAACAACCTGATCAGCACGTTCCATATTATGATCCGCAAATAGAATATATTGATTCCTACGTAGTATTTCCGATGCATCCGATAGTACAACACCCAATGATTCATGAAGAACAGTTGCATCCTAATCTGAGGTTTGATCGGAGTTGGAGAGATTACACATCATATCAAAGTAAAAAATTCAAACTGGTAACTAAAAATGTAGAAGTGCCAAGGGTAATCGATTGGGAGCCTTTGGAAAGGGTCCAACTTGCTTACTCAGTTAGACAGCATCTGATCTAAAGGTATGACAGCTCTTCTTTTTCTGATTGGGAACATTTATTCACCATTCGTAGGCATGTATATAAGGAATGGTGTGTTGAGCTTATGAGTACTATTTCACTTAATGCGGATGTAGTTAGATCAGATGATAGAAGTTTTTTTAGATTTATACTTGGCCGTAGGATGTACAGGATGTCCATGCTGGACATGGCCAGGGATTTACAGATATATATGCCCGCTGAATTACTACTACCCGATTGTATGAATTTGATTTATCATGGTGAAAGGGTAGATAGGAATTTTGATGCTAATGTTGTCTGGAGGCGTATGTCAGATTATAATGTTTTTGGGCGGGCAGGAACACATACCTACTTACATATTCACAGAGCCGAGCTTCGTATAATTCATAGATTTCTGGCTAACTCGATTACACAGAGAGGTCACAACAAGGAGAAAATGACCTTACATGATTTATTCTACCTTAAGTGTATTCGAGACCCAAGAGGCTTTGTTAATATCCCCTACTGTGTTGGTTTTTATTTGTCTAAGATAGTGGAAGGAATACAGGAAGGGGGAATAATAGGAGGAGGTATTTTTGTTACTCTCATTGGAGAGTATTTGGGTGTAGATAGGGATCAAGGGGGTTCACTCTTGGTTTGTAGGGAACATGATGATACTTTATGATTGAAGGTCTATCAGGGTGCTAAGGTATTGAAGAGCAGACGCAATCAGGCAGTACCCTATGTTGGTCGTCATCCACAGGTAGAGAGAGGTTCGGATGAGGAAATAGAGGAAGCAGATGACATTAGGGATGTCATTAGGGAGGCTATGACTGATGTCTACCAGCATATAGATGAGGTAGAAATGACAAACCAGGATAGACATAATCGATACGAGCAGTGGTAAGCCCGGAATGAGTACGAGCATTCTAGGCAACGACAGCATGATAGATGGGACTATCATCAGCGTCAGATCATGAGTCGGCTATCACCTCAGGATCATTACGTACCGACCCAACCTGCTTACTATCCTCCACACCAGCCCGAGATGAGACCACCATATACTCTCTACGACCCTAACCAGGCCTACCAGTACACCTATCACCAACCATGGAACCCGACCGACGACATGAACTGGAAACCCTATCCAGATTGATATAGTTCCCGTTGGTGATTTCTATGATTTTTATCTTTTTATTATTTCTATTTATTTATGTTTAAACACATTATATTTTGATACTTTTATGTAAGTTTTAATATTTTTATTATGTTGTACTAATATTTCATATTTGATTTGAAAGTGGGATTTTAAGTCCCATTTCAAATTACCATGCATGTTTATATTTGTATTGTATGTATTTTATTTCATATAAACAACAGGGTAAAATAGCGCATTTTCAAAGACTGGCATTAAGTTCAGCAAAAGCTACTAATTTTGACGACAAAACAAAAAAAACAAATGTGATGTAACAACAAGACAAAATGAATAAATGATGTGCACCATTTATCATTCAGCAAACAAACGCCAATATGTTTAAAAACTTTGGTAAAATTTAATCATTTTTCTACGCTAATCACCCTCAATAATTTTAATTGTTACTAATTTATTGCAAATGAGGGCATTGCAAGATCTTAAGTGTGGGAAGGGGTTAAATTCTTTCGAATTTTTAAAAATTTTAACTTATACACTTGGTTACCATTAAAAATACTAGTAACGCAGTAGTTGTATTAGAATCTAGTGTTCTCTGATAATAAAGAACAGCCCTAGTCTTATATACTGACTACCCAATTCTAGTAAAATTTTCAAAATTTTCAATTAAATGAACTCAAAATCATGTTTATACATATTTATGAACGATAAAACTTGGTGTTAACACCGAAATTATTGTTACCTCGGAAAGGACATAAATTGAGAAACAACCTAAAATCATTTAAAATGGAATAGAGGACAATAAAAAGGCAAAGAAAGGAAAATAAAAGCCAAGTGTGAGAAAAATTTACCAAGTTATTTAAAACATATATCACATATTTTTGTACAAATAACTGAAGATACTTTTGTTTTGGACAAATTTTATCAGTTTTACCCAATTTCTTATAATATATTTGAAAGAAAAGATGGATCTACACGATGAATCAATTCCATCATTAAAAGGAAGTAAAGTCTTCCGAAAAAGACACGCGCTTCTTGATTTAGGTCAAGAAGTTGTCGTCCAGACCAGCTGTAGGTTGATGAAAAATCTAGAAAAGTCATCTCTAAAATCAGTAGGAAATCCACGGACCTCAGCATCAAACAGGGTCGCCAAGTGGTCAGACTTATTCTAACCATGAGAGGATCTGTCTCGTAAAATAAGGAGGGCACCGTGCAAATTAGCTTGATAAGACTAATGAATCAGATCCCCAGAAAGGATAATCTCCTTAAAGATCAAAAATCAGCTTTTAAGACTGATATTACTCAATCCTAGAGATTGAATTTTAAAGATTGAGAATTACAAACTCATGGAATTCGATAATATCTAAACTCGAGCTTGAACGAGAAAATATTTTGATCAAATTACAAACCGATTTGTTTTCTGAAAAACCCATTTTTAATGCGTTCATTACCATTGAACGTAAAATCCTAGGAATTCATCTGGAATTCATTAGGTCACCTGAACCAAATCGGGTGTCAACCGTAAGAACGGTGGTTGCATAGCATGGTCAAAGATAGGACCTTGGGCCAGACCGAAAAATTATAGGGTGAGCTTTACTATTGCTCCTACCAAGGATAGTAATTGCATCCGACACGTTATAGACCATAAACAAAAGCATGTCACGAGACATTGCCTTAACAGTTGCTTGTTCAACGCTTTCCTTTACAACCGGACGGTAGTTTATCGAAAGGTAATATACAGAGCAAGTATACTGGACGTGTTGCTTTCCCAATACAAGGTTAGCAACTGGGTGACACAAAATCATAAGTTTTGAGCTAAAATTTTCAAATCTGAAAGGCACAAAACCCACAAAAACAATTTGCAAACACCGGTGAAGGGTTATTCCGGAAAACTTATCTAGGGTAAAAGCTAGATTGAATTTTCAAAAAGATCAAATGTTTTCATAAAGATCCAATTTCCTAAAGGATCTAAATTTTCATAGTCATGTGAGACTGTAAACCATAACATTACTACCATTGTTCATACCGCAGTATAGAAATCACTGATGTACAAAGTGTGAAGAATAAAGAAGTGATTCTAGTATTTTTATTTCAAGACTATATTGCTTGAGGACAAACAACGCTTAAGTGTGGGAATATTTGATAATGCTAAAAACGAACATATATTTCATAGCATTATCCCTCAAGAAAGACAAGCTTTTAGTTGGAATTATTCTATTTACAAGTGATATTCGTTTAAATAATAAAAGGTGAAGACAAAAGACAGATTCAACGAATTGAAGACGCAAACGACCAAAAAGCTCAAAAGTACAAAATACAATCAAAGTGGTTCAAATTATTGATGAGAAACGTCTCAAAATTTCAAGAGTACAAGCCGCAAAACGCAAAATACAAGATATTAAATTGTACGCAAGGACGTTCGAAAATCCGGAGCCGGGACCAGAGTCAACTCTCAACGCTCGACGCAACGGACTAAAAATTACAAGTCAACTATGCACGTGAATATAATATAATATATAATCAATTCTTAAAATTATATATATATATATATATATATATATATATATATATATATATATATATATATATATATATATATATATATATTATATTATTATATAAAATAATCGGCAAGAAGGAAACAACAACATGTGAGCTCTCCCAGCTGGCATGCGATCGCATGGCCAGGAAGAAGGAAATCCATGCGGTCGCATGACCCAAAAAGTGAGGCCACATTGCTATAAATTTCGCAGTTTTGGTTTAAAATAAACACATTTTTTTCTCTTCTTACTCTCAAACGTATATATATATATATATATATATATATATATATATATATATATATATATATATATATATATATTATAATTTTAATTTTAATTTTAACTTTAATTTTAATAATAAGGGTATGTTAGCGAATGTTGTAAGGGTGTAAGTCGAAATTCTGTCCGTGTAACGCTACGCTATTTTTAATCATTGTAAGTTATGTTCAACCTTTTTAAATTAATGTCTCGTAGCTAAGTTATTATTATGCTTATTTAAGCCGAAGTAATCGTGATGTTGGGCTAAATATTAAAATTGGGTAATTGGCCTTTGTACCATAATTGGGGTTTGGACAAAAGAACGACACTTGTGGAAATTAGACTATGGGCTATTAATGGGCTTTATATTAACTAAATGATACCTCGTTAATTTAATATATAGACTTATAATTTGACGTATTTATAAATAACCACATACGCTTAATCGGGTACGGTGGGCGGGATATCTATAAATACCAATAATTGTTCATTTTACCGGACACGGAACTGGATTAATAGTTAATGGATTAGTTGAAACAGGGGTGGATTACATTCAAGGGTAATTGGTGTAATTGTTAACAAAGTAGTAAAACCTTGGACTACACGCAGTCGATAACCTGGTGTATTCATTAAACAAAGTATTAAGACCTTGTTACAATTCGAATCCCCAATTAGTTGGAATATTTGACTTCGGGTATAAGGATAATTTGACGAAGACTCTCGCACTTTGTATTTATGACTTATGGACTAATATGGACAAAACCGTATGGACATATCAAATAATCCAGGACAAAGGACAATTAACCCATGGTACTAAACTAAAAACAACATGTCGAACATCATGATTATGGAAGTTTAAATAAGCATAATTCCTTTATTTCATATTTAATTGCACTTTTAATTATCGCACTTTAATTTATTGTCATTTTATTTATTGCACTTTTATTTATCGCAATTTCATTATTGTCATTTATTTTACGCTTTAATATAAGTTATATTTATTTTTAATATTTTTACATTAGGTTTTAACTGCGACTTAAGTTTTAAAATCCACAAACCGGTCATTAAACGGTAAAAACCCCCTTTTATAATAATAATACTACTTATATATATATTTATATTTTTACAAATATAGTTTTAAAAATATAGCGTTAAACTTGGCTAAGATCCCTGTGGAACGAACCGGACTTACTAAAAAACTACACTACTGTACGATTAGGTACACTGCCTATAAGTGTTGTAGCAAGGTTTAGGTATATATCCACTCTATAAATAAATAAATAACTTGTGTAAAATTGTATCGTATTTAATAGTATTTTGTAGTAAAAATATAACTATTTTGTATACACCTCTACTCACATCAAAGAACCACCGATATTAGAGTTAAAGCCACTTCCAAATCATTTGAAATACGCTTATTTACATGGTGAATCTGAATTACCTGTAATAATATCGTCTTCTTTTACTAAAAATGAAAAATCTCAACTCATTTCTGTGCTAAAAGCTCATAAACCAGCTATTGCATGGAAGATTCATTACCTTAAAGGCATAAGTCCTTCGTATTGCACACATAAAATCCTTATAGAAGAAGGTCATAAAACATATGTGCAACGCCAACGAAGATTAAATCCTAATATGCAAGATGTTGTTAAGAAAGAAATTATTAAACTACTCGATGCAGGTTTAATTTATCCAATCTCTAATAGTCCATGGGTAAGCCCAGTTCAATGCGTACCTAAGAAAGGTGGTATGACTGTCATCACAAATGAAAAAGATGAGCTTATTCCCACTAGGACTGTAACAGGATGGCGTGTCTGTATTGATTATAGAAAATTAAATGTTGCCACCAGAAAAGATCACTTTCCCTTACCTTTCATTGATCAAATGTTGGAAATATTAGCTAGGAATAGTTACTATTGTTTTCTTAACGGTTTCTCTGGATACTTTCAAATTTCAATCGCACCCGAGGACCAAGAGAAAACCACGTTCACGTGCCCTTATGGTACTTTTGCTTACAAACGCATGCCATTTGGACTTTGCAACGCCCCTGCAACCTTTCAAAGGTGCTGATAATGCTAAAAACAAACATATATTTCATAGCATTATCCCTCAAGAAAGACAAGATTTTAGTTGCAATTGTTCTATTTACAAGTGATATTCATTTAAATAATAAAAGGTGGAGACAAAAGATAGATTCGATGATTTGAAGACGCAAATGACAAAAAAGCTAAAAAGTACAAAATACAATTCAAGTGGTTCAATTTATTGATGAGAAACGTCTAAAAATTACAAGAATACGAGCCGCAAAATGCAAAGTACAAGATATTAAATTATACGAAAAGGCGTTCGAAAATCCGGAACCGAGACATGAACCAACTTTCAACGCTCGACGTAACGGAGCTGAAAGTACAAGTCAACTATGCACAAGAATATAATATAATATTTAAATAATTCATAATAAGAATAATAATAAATAATAAAAAGTTGTTAATTGAGCATAGTTAAAGGGTCATAAGTGAAAATTTCAAATCAATAATTCACAATGAGATATTATTGATTCAACTTTTATTGGTAGCCAGCTAACATTCCACCTACAACAGTATCAATCATTTGCCTATAAAAGCAAGGCACGGAGTAATGAAGAAACTACACCTTTTTCTTTTCCTTTCTCATATATATATATATATATATATATATATATATATATATATATATATATATATATATATTATAATTTTAATTTTAATTTAAGTTTAATAATAATTGGGTTATTGTAAGAATGTTTTACGGGTTTTAAATCGAAACTCTGTCCGTGTAACGCTACGCTATAAATAATCATTGTAAGTTATGTTCTTCCTTTTTAAATTAATGTCTCGTAACTAAGTTATTATTATGCTTATTTAAGCCGAAGTAATCGTGATGTCGGGCTAAATATTAAGATTGGGATTTGGACCATAATTGGGGTTTGAAAAAAAGACCGACACTTGTGGAAATTAGATTATGGGCTATTAATGGGTTTATATTTGTTTAACTGAATGATAGTTCGTTAATTTAATATAAAGATTTACAATTTGACGTATCTATAAATAACCACATACACTCGATCGGATACGATGGTTGGGATATTTATAAGTACTAATAATTGTTGACACGGGGATGGATTAATAGTCAATGGACTCATTAAAACAGGGGTGGATTACATACAAGGAAAATTGGTGTAATTGTTAACAAAGTATTAAAACCTTGTTACAGTTTAAGTCCTCAATTAGTTGGAATATTTGAATTCGGGTATAAGGGTAATTTGACGAGAATACTCGCACTTTATAATTATGGCCGATGGACTGTTATGGACAAAAACCAGATAGACGTATCGAATAATCCAGGACAAAGGACAATTAACCCATGGTAATAAATTAAAATCAAAACGTCAAACATCATGATTACGGAAGTTTAAATAAGCATAATTCCTTTATTTTATATCTCATCGTACTTTCATTTATCGTCATTTTATTTATCGTACTTTAAATTATCGCACTTTTATTTTTACGCTTTATTTATATTTTTAATTATTGCACTTTTATTTGTTGTCATTTACTTTACTCTTTAAAATAAGTTATTTTTATATTTAATATTTTGCATTAGGTTTTAACTGTGATATAAGTCTCAAAATCGACAAACCGGTCATTAAACGGTAAATCCCTCCAAAGTTACCTATAATTACTATATATTACAAAATCTAGTTTAACTACTTAATTAACTAATTTGACCTAGTAAGACACCCAATAATAGTGTCCACGGATCGACCTCACGGACTTTACCTTAGCTATATTATTACACGATAGGTATACTTGCCTTTTGTGTTTTAGTTTAATTTAGGTGATTTCCTGTAGTAAATAAATATAAAACTGATAGCCGTTTCATACACACCCTCTAGAACACATCAGGTGCATGATGGCAATTTTTCACGACATGATAGAAGAATGCATGTAAGTTTTCATGGATGACTTTTCAGTCTTCGGTGATACTTTTGAATCATGTCTAGTTAATCTTGAATGAATGCTTATTAGATGCGAGCAATCAAATCTAGTACTTAATTGGGAGAAATACCATTTCATGGTTAAAGAAGGCATCGTTCTTGGTCATAAAATTTCAAAGGAAGGAATTGAAGTGGATATAGCTAAAGTAGATGTAATTGCTAAACTTTCACATCTCACAAATGTTAGAGGAGTTAGGAGTTTTCTAGGGCATGCCAGTTTTACCGGCGTTTCATAAGTTTTATTAAAAAAATATATTTTTAAGATTTTGTCTATAAAATTAATTTTTTTTTTAAGTTTTATTACCTTTAGATTTTTAGACTCTAGTCACAACTTTTAGTATTAAGTTTAGTTTTGCCATAGTTATTTTTATACTTTTAGATTTTTAGGCTTTGCCGTAAAATCCCTTAAGTGCTTTTTCTTTAGACTAAGATTTAGGTGCCTTAAAATTTTGCGACGCCGTGTTAAAATTTTAGTATCCTTTTAAGTAATTCTCGTTTTTCGTTTAGAATCTCTTTTTAATTTTTGACGCGCTACAATTTTCTTATTTTTTGACCTTTTATTTTTCGAAATTTTTCGACGCGCTCTTTTTCTTTCTTTTTTCTCGACGCTCTAGTTTTTAGGACATAGATTTTTATTTCAAAATTTCGACGAAAAATTGTTTTAAGTGGTTAAATTGATAGACATCTAAAATTTTCTGGTTCGTAGTAATAGTTGGATTTGTTAATGGCGAGTTGTGGGCTTCCGATTTAAAGGGTCCTGGCTACCTGCTGCATCTTTTGGCTATTCGAAACGTGGGTAAAATCAGAAAAGTCTATTAATTTGATAAATTATATAATTTTTCTTATTTTTATAACTAATAGGATATTCTGTGAATGCACCGAGCAAAACGTTCACCACCTTTCATACGTTCACCACCTGTAACTCGATCAAGACATCTAGCCAATATTGTCGCCGTTGATTTTTCTTTAGAATCGTCATCCAGTCGACCAAGTACTCCAATTCAAATTTCCGATAATCCATTTTTTGAACCCGACCTCACAATTGAGAATCCGGAGGATATTCAGGAACAATTCAGAGATCCTGAACCATTAATCATTCCTCCTGAATCACAAATCACTCATCCAGTGATTGTCGAGGAAGAAACCATTAAGTCAGAATCCTCTAGTGATTCAGATTCAACAAATTCAATAATGGAAAATCTGGAACCTCTAAGTATGGAAGACCGAATGAGAGCTAAACGCACTGGCCAAGGTCACACAATTACTCAACCAGACATTAATGCGCCAGATTATGAAATCAAACTACAAATCCTACACATGGTAACTAATCAATGCCAATTTAGTGGTGCGCCGAAGGAAGATCCAAACGAACATCTTCGTACATTTAATAGGATCTGTACTCTATTTAAAATCAAAGAAGTTGAGGATGAACAGATCTATCTCATGTTATTTCCATGGACTTTAAAGGGAGAAGCCAAAGATTGGTTAGAATCGTTACCTGAAGGGGCGATTGATACATGGGATGTCTTAGTTGAAAATATTCTGAAACAATTCTTTCCGGCATCTAAAGCCGTAAGACTTCAAGGAGAAATAGTTACGTTCACACAAAAGCCAAATGAAACTCTGTATGAGGCATGGACAAGATTTGGAAAGTTGTTGAGAGGATGTCCGCAACATGGTTTAGACACTTATCAAATAGTACAAATATTCTACCAAGGATGCGACATCACTACAAGAAAAGACATAGATATAGCAGCTGGTGGTTCCATTATGAAAAAAACCGCAACTGAAGCTTACAAAATTATTGATAACACTGCTTCCCACTCACATGAGTGGCACCAAGAAAAAGATATCGTTAGATCATCTAAAGCGGCTAGAGCCGATTCTAGCCATGACTTTGATTCCATTTCCGCAAAAATAGATGCTTTCGAGAGACGAATGGAAAAGATGACTAAAGATATTCACGCAATATGAATCAGTAGTGAGCAATGCGGTGGACCACACTTAACGAAAGATTGTAATGTTGAACAAACGATGGAACAACGTGAGAATGTTTCCTACATGAACCAAAGGCCGGGAAATAATTATAAAATAATTATCAACCGTCAAGGCTAAACTTCAATCGAAATCAAAACATTCTTTACAATCCAAATGGACCCAACAATAACTCGTACAACCAACAAGGTCCGAATAACCAACCAACTCAAAACAACACTTTCAATCAACAAAGACCTAGCTTATATAAACCACCACAACAAACTGAAGAGAAAAAGTCAAATCTGGAAGAAATGGTACAAAAGCTAGTTGAATCTCAAACACAATTTATTGCAACTCAAACCCAAACGAATGAGAGGTTTGATCAGTCATTTAGAACTCAACAAGCTTCCATTTTGAATCTAGAAAAACACGTAGGTACTCTTGCTAGCATGATGAGTGAGAGGGAACAAGGAAAGCTACCGAGTAATAATGAAGTAAATCCTCGGAATGAAAATGTTAACATGGTATCAACAAATTCTGAAAAACCAACACCAGAAGATGGGAAGATTTTAGGTGTGAGTAACAATGAAGAAGTTACACCACCACCACCACCCTTGTATGTAAAGCCAGTGGTGGTACCATACAGACCACCCATCTCGTTTCCAAGAAAAGGAGTTGAGTATGAGAAAGTAATAGGTAATAAAGTTTGTGATACCTTTGAAAAGAAGAAGAATAATAAGAAAGTATAAGAAACAAAAACCGTAAAGATAAACCCGGTGAAGACAGTTCCACCAAAACCTCCACCCAGGTTGGGTGATCCGGGTGAATTTATTGTTCCTTGTCTACTTAGTGATTGTGTCATGTATGATGCACTAGCAGATTTAGGTGCGAGTGTGAGTGTTATGCCTCTTTCATTATATAAGAGAGTAGGAGTAGGTGAGTTAAGTCCGACAGAGATGAGTGTCCAACTCTTTGATCAAACTATTAAACACCCAGTTGGAATTGCTGACAACCTACCCATTCAAGTGGGTAATTTAACCTTTTTAGTCAAATTTATTGTAATTAACATTGAAGAGGACCCAAACATTCCTCTAATTTTAGGTCGACCATTCTTAGCATCCACCGGGGCGTTATTTGATGTAAGAAAAGGTAGAATGACACTTAGTAATGATGAGAAATCGATCACCTTTATGATTCGAAAGTCTAAATCTCCACCAACCAAAACCGTTGAACCAACAAAAACAATTGGTAAGAACCATGTTGTTTTACCAACTCCAACGGTAGTGCTTAACAATAATAAAACGCCTAAGTGTGGGGAAAATGAAACAACACCTAATGATGACCTGATAACAAAGAACCCCGTTGTTGATACGAAATTAAATGACCCCGTTATTAACAGTTCAATGAAGAAACTTTATAAACGGGTTTACGATGCTAGAATTAAAGGGAACTTTAAGTTATGTAACCGGTTAGTATCCAATCTGTCGCCTAAAGAAAAGGAGAAACTAGTTGAATTTGTGGATAATACAGAAGAAGCCGGCCACTGGCTTAAAGCAAAAGTCACAGATATGCAAGTTGATTATGGTCCAAGAGAAATTGACGATGAAGTTAATCACAATTTCAACTCCACAGCTACCTAAGTGTGGAGAGACTCAAATGTTCTAAAAAGAAAATGCTGTCTATAGTTAGTTGTTCTATTCTCGTGTAGGTCCAAGAATGGAATCCGATTGGTCTTTTCCACTAGCAGACACTAAAGAACTAGTTTTCTCCCCCCATTCTGAATTTTTGTTTTGTAAGTTTTGTATGAAATTAATATGCATTTTTTTTAAATTTAAGTTTTATGTGAATTTAAAAACAAAATTTACTTTATTTCATTAAGTTTAAAAAATAATTTCTAAAATTCATCGTAAGTTGAAGACTAGGTCATGGAACCGAAATTGCTTTACCCGAGGGCGGGGCGAAAAAATTTTGTTATCATTATTTTTAATTTTATTGATCTAAAGTATACAAAAAAAATTGAAAAAAAAAACCCAAAAATATTTGCTTTTAAAACAATCGCTTTAAAAATGACAAATTTTAAATTTTGTCGAGTGACGGACTAGGTAAACATACCGAAACTATCTAAAGTAAAAGGAAACAAAATTAAAAAAAATTATTCATTAAAATTGTTTTAATAAATAAAGGTTTTTATAAAAAAATATATATATATATTATATATATGTTTGTAGTTTATCTTATGTACAAAACAGGGTAAAATAACGCATTTTCAAAGACTGACATTAAGTTCAGCAAAAGCTACTAATTTTGATGACAAGACGCAAAATATCAAATGTGATATAAAATAATATGCTTGCAAACTCGGTATTTTTAATCACTTTTCTACAATAACCACCCTCATGAATTTATAATTATAGTCTGATTTCATGCAAATGAGGGCATTGCATGATCTCAAGTGTGGGGAAGGGTTATAAATTCTCTCGGGTTTACACTTAGTTTATTTGCCAAATTTTGTGAAAATTTGAAAAAATTTCAATAAAATGAATTCAAAATCATGTTTATACATATTTATGAACGATAAAACTAGGTGTTAATGCCGAAATTATTGTTACCTCAGAGAGAACATAAATGGAGAAACAACCCAAAAACGTTAGAATTCATTTAAAATGGAATAGAAGAGAATAAAAAGGCAAAGAAAAGAATAAATAAAAGCTAAGTGTGGGAAGAATTTACCAATTTCTTTAAAATACATATCACATATTTGGTACAGATTATTGCAGGTACTTTTGCTTTGGACTAAACTAATCAGTTTTACCCGATTTATTGTAATACCTTTGAAAGAAAAGATGGATCTACACGATGAATCAATTCCATCATTAAAAGGAAGTAAAGTCTTTCGAAAAAGAAACGCGCTTCTTGATTTAGGTCAGGAAGTTGTCGTCCAGACCAGCTGTAGGTTGACGAAAAATCTAGAAAATTCATCTCTAAAATTAGCAGAAAATCCACGGACCTCAGCATCAAACAGGGTCACCATATGGTCAGACTTATCCTAACCATAAGAGGATCTGTCTCGTAAAATGGGTAGGGCGCCGTGCAAATTAGCTTGATAAGACTAATGAATCAGACCCCCAGTAAGGATAATCTCCTTAAAGATTAAAAATCAGCTTTTAAGCCTGATATCACTCAATCCTTGAGATTGACCTTAAAGATTGAGAATTACAAACTCATGGAATTCGATGATATCTAAACTCAAACTTGAACGAGAAAATATTTTGATCAAATTACAAACCGATTTGTTTTATGAAAACCTATTTTCAATGCGTTCATTACCATTGAACGTAAAATCCTAGGAATTCACTTGGAATTCATTAGATCACCTGAACCAAATCGGGTGTCAACCGTAAGAACGGTAGTTGCATAGCATGGTCGAAGACAAGACCTTGTGCCAGACCGAAAAACTATAGGGTGATCTTTACTATTGCTCCTACAAAGGATAGTAATTGCATTTGACACGTTTTAGACCATGAACATCAGCATGTCACGGGACATTGCCTTAACAGTTGCTTGTTCAACGCATTCCTTTACAACCGGACGGTAGTTTACTGAAAGGTAATATACGAAGCAAATATACTGGACGTGTGCTTTCCTAATACAAGGATTAGCAAGTGGGTGACACAAAACCACAAGTTTTTGAGCTAAAATTTTCAAAACTGAAACCCACAAAACATACAAAAATATTTTGCAAACACCGGTGAAGGGTTATTCTGGAAAACTTATCTAGGGTAAAAGCTAGAATGAATTTTCAAAAGATCAAATGTTTTCATAAAGATCCGATTTCCTTAAAGGATCTAAATTTTCATAGTCATGTGGGACTGTAAACCACATCGTTACTATCAATGTTCATACCGCCGTATTGAAATCACTGATGTACAAAGTGTAAAGAATAAAGAAGTGATTCTGGTAAAGTTATATTCAAGTTCTATGTTGCTTGAGGATAAGCAACGCTCAAGTGTGGGAATATTTGATAATGCTAAAAATGAACATATATTTCATAGCATTATCCCTCAAGAAAGACAAGCTTTTAGTTGCAATTGTTCTATTTACAAGTGATATTTGTTTAAATAATAAAAGGTGAAGACAAAAGACATATTCGACGATTTGAAGACGTAAATGACCAAAAAGCTAAAAAGTACAAAATACAATCCAAGTGGTTCAATTTATTGATGAGAAACATCTAAAAATTACAAGAGTACGAGCGCAAAACGCAAAGTACAAGATATTAAATTATACGAAAAGGCGTTCGAAAATCCGGAACCGAGACATGAACCAACTTTCAGCGCTCGATGCAACGGAGCTGAAAGTACAAGTCAACTATGCACAAGAATATAATATAATATTTAAATAATTCATAATAAGAATAATAATAAATAATAAAAAGTTGTTAATTGAGCATAGTTAAAGGGTCATAAGTGAAAATTTCAAATCAATAATTCGCAACGAGATATTATTGATTCAACTTTGAATGGTAGCCAGCTAACATTCCACCTACAACAGTATCAATCATTTGCCTATAAAAGCAAGGCACGGAGTAATGAAGAAACTACTCCTTTTTTTTTTCCTTTCTCATATCATATATATATATATATATATATATATATATATATATATATATATATATATATATATATATATATATATATATTATATTTTATAATTATAATTATAATTTTAATTTAAGTTTAATAATAATTGGGTTATTGTAAGAATGTTTTACGGGTTTTAAATCGTAACTCTGTCCGTGTAACGATACGCTATAAATAATCATTGTAAGTTATGTTCTTCCTTTTTAAATTAATGTCTCGTAACTAAGTTATTATTATGCTTATTTAAGCCGAAGTAATCGTGATGTTGGGCTAAATATTAAGATTGGGTAATTGGGCTTTGGACCATAATTGGGGTTTGAACAAAAGACCGACACTTGTGGAAATTAGACTATGGGCTATTAATGGGCTTTATATTTGTTTAACTGAATGATAGTTCGTTAATTTAATATAAAGATTTACAATTTGACGTATCTATAAATAACCACATACACTCGATCGGATACGATGGGCGGGATATTTATAAGTACTAATAATTGTTCATTTGACCGGACAAGGGGATGGATTAATAGTTAATGGACTCATTAAAACAGGGGTGGATTACATACAAGGAAAATTGGTGTAATTGTTAACAAAGTATTAAAACCTTGTTACAGTTTAAGTCCTCAATTAGTTGGAATATTTGACTTCGGGTATAAGGGTAATTTAACAAGGATACTCGCAATTTATAATTATGGCCGATGGACTGTTATGGACAAAAACCATATAGACGTATCGAATAATCCAGGACAAAGGACAATTAACCCATGGTAATAAATTAAAATCAAAACGTCAAACATCATGATTACGGAAGTTTAAATAAGCATAATTCCTTTATTTTATATCTCATCGTACTTTCATTTATCGTCATTTTATTTATCGTACTTTAAATTATCGCACTTTTATTTTTACACTTTATTTATATTTTTAATTATTGCACTTTTATTTGTTGTCATTTACTTTACTCTTTAAAATAAGTTATATTTATATTTAATATTTTGCATTAGGTTTTAACTGTGATATAAGTCTCAAAATCGACAAACCGGTCATTAAACGGTAAATCCCCCCAAAGTTACCTATAATTACTATATATTACTAAATCTAGTTTAACTACTTAATTAACTAATTTGACCTAGTAAGACACCCAATAATAGTGTTCATGGAACGACCTCCCGGACTTTACCTTAGCTATATTATTACACGATAGGTATACTTGCCTTTTGTGTTTTAGTTTAATTTAGGTGATTTCTTGTAGTAAATAAATATAAAACTGATAGCCGTTTCATACACACCCTCTAGAACACATCAGGTGCATGATGACAATTTTTCACGACATGATAGAAGAATGCATGGAAGTTTTCATGGATGACTTTTCAGTCTTCGGTGATATTTTTGAATCATGTCTAGTTCATCTTGAACGAATGCTTATTAGATGCGAGCAATCAAATCTAGTACTTAATTGGGAGAAATGCCATTTCATGGTTAAAGAAGGCATCGTTCTTGGTCATAAAATTTCAAAGGAAGGAATTGAAGTGGATAGAGCTAAAGTAGATGTAATTGCTAAACTTCCACATCCCACCAATGTTATAGGAGTTAGGAGTTTTCTAGGGCATGCCGGTTTTTACTGACGTTTCATAAAAGATTTTTCTAAAATTACCACTCTTATGAATAAACTCCTAGAAAAGGATGCTCCATTCATCTTTTCAGATGAATGCATCAAATCTTTTAATATTCTTAAATAAAAACTCACTAATGCGCCGATCATGATAACTCCAAATTAGAATCTACCATTTGAACTCATGTGCGATGCAAGTGATTTTGCAAGGGGAGCCGTTTTAGGTCAAAGAATTGAAAAACGATTTCAACCTATTTATTACGCTAGTAAGACGTTACAAGGAGCACAAACGAATTACATAACTACTGAAAAAGAACTCCTTGCTATTGTGTTTGCTTTGGACAAATTTCGTTTATATCTCATTCTAGCTAAAACGGTGGTCTATACTGATCATTATGCTCTTAGATACCTATTTTCGAAACAAGATGCCAAACCACGATTAATCCGTTGGATCTTACTCTTACAAGAGTTCGATATTGAAATCAGAGACAAAAAGGGAGCAGAAAATCTCGCCGCTGATCATCTTTCTCGTCTTAAAAATCCCGAATTAGAAGTTCTAAATGAATCGGCCATACAAGATAACTTTCCTGATGAATATCTCTTGAAAATCGATTATAATGAAATTCCATGGTTTGCAGACTATGCAAACTACTTAGTATGTGGATTCCTTGAAAAAGGGTTGTCGTACCAAAAACGAAAAAAATTCTTTAGTGATATAAAACACTATTTCTGGGAAGATCTACATTTTTTTAAAAGTTGTCCCGATGGAATAATACGCCGATGCGTATTCAGGGATGAAGCTAGTTAAATTTTAAACTATTGTCACACAGGACCAACAGGAGGGCATTATGGGCCTCAACTCACAGCAAGAAAAGTTTACGACGCTGGATTCTATTGGCCTATAATTTTCAAAGACGCACACCTTCTTTGTAAATCCTGTGTTGCTTGTCAAAGGGCCGGAAAAATAAGTCAACGTGATAAAATGCCACAATATGTCATTCAAGTATGTGAAGTATTTGACGTTTAGGGTATTGACTTTATGGGTCCATTTTCAAAATCTCATAATAATCTCTACATTCTCGTTGCCATTGATTATGTATCTAAATGGGCGGAAGCACAAACTCTCCCAACTAACGATGCATGAGTTGTAGTTAACTTCTTAAACGTCTTTCTGCAAGGTTCGGAACACCGAAAGCTTTAATAAGTGATCGGGGTACTCATTTCTATATCAACTTGAGAAAGTTCTCAAAAGATATGGAGTAACTCATAAAATCTCAACCGCTTATCATCCACAAACAAGTGGACAAGTTGAAAATACCAACCGAGCTTTAAAACGTATTCTAGAGAAAACTGTAGGATGAAATCCGAAGGAATGGTCCATGAAATTGGAGGATGCACTCTGAGCTTTTAGAACAGCCTACAAAACTCCAATTGGCACCACACCTTTTAAACTTGATTACGAAAAAGCATGTCACCTTCTAGTAGAAATTGAGCACAAAGCATTTTGGGCTTTGAAGACATGTAATCTTGATTTGCATGAAGTCGGCCGTCTACGGTTAAGTCAACTAAATGAATTAGAAGAATTAAGACATGATGCATATGAAAATTCGTTAATCTATAAGGAAAGAACGAAGAAATGACATGATAAAAGAATCAGAAGTTCAAAAGAATTTAAGGAAGGAGACAGAGTCCTTCTTTTTAATTCACGATTCAAGCTATTTCCTAGAAAATTGAAATCAAGATGGTCTAGACCATTCATAGTCAAAAGAGTTTTCCCATATGGAACAATATAGTTAATAAATTTAAATGGGATTGACTTTAAAGTTATTGGTCACAGAGTTAAACATTACATACATGGTCCGATGGAAGTTGACAATGAAGTCAATCATAATTTCACCACCAAAGAAAACCCTCAGAATGAAAACATAAATATGTTTTCAACGACTTATGAAAAACCAAAAGTGGAAGATGGAGAGATTTCAATTTGGAGTGATGAAGAAGAATTTCTATATAAACCTCCCATTCCAAGAAACGAAGAAAAATATGAACAAGAAGTTCAAGTAGAAGTGAAAGAACCAAGAAAAGATCACTCGGAAAAGGTTAACAAACCAACTCTACTTACTAAAGTAGGAGACCCAGGTGAATTTATCATTTCTTGCTTACTTAGGAGCGAGTGCGAATGTTATGCCTCTTTCCTTATACAAAAGATTAGGTGTAGGTAAATTAAGACCAACCAAAATAGGTGTTCAATTATTTGACCAAACCATTAAACACCCGGTTGGAATAACCAATAATTTACTTGTTAAAGTGGGAAGTTTAACCTTTGTTGCAAATTTCATAGTTATTAATATGGAGGAAGACCTTGATATTCCTCTAATTTTAGGTCGCCCATTTTTAGCAACCACCGAAGCGTTCTTTGATGTAAGAGAAGGTAGAATGACACTTAAGGATGGTGATAAATCGGTCACCTTTGTGAACCGAAAGTTTAAATCTCCACCAACCAAAACTGTTGAACCAATAAAAACGCCTAAGTGTGGGGAAGATGAAGAAACACCTAATGATGACCCGATAACAAAGAACCCAGTTGTTGATACAAAATTAGATGAGCCCGTTTTTAACAGTTCAACGAAGAAACTTTATAAACGGATTCAAGATGCTAGGATTAAGGGGAACTTTAAGTTATGTAATCGATTAGTATCCAATTTGTCGCCTAAAGAAAAGGCGATGTTAATTGAATTTGTGAATGTTACAGAGGAAATCAACAAATGGCTTGAAGCAAAAGTCAAATATATGAAAGTTGTTGATGGTCTAATTGAAGTGAACAATGAAGTTAATTACAATTTCGACACCACAGCCACCTAAGTGTGGGGAGATTCAAATGTTCTAAAGAAATAATATAATGCTATCTAGAGTTAGATTTTCTATTTTCGTGTAGTTCTCGAAAATGGAATCCGATTGGTCTTTCCCTAGCAGACCCTAAAGAACTAGTCTTCTCCCCCCCATTCTGAACTTTTTTTTATAGGTTTTAAGAGATGAAGAATTCCTTTGATCTGAACCATGGTCTACTACTACATGCTATGATTACTAAACGTAATAATAACATCTTCCCGAGTGAACTGGTATCATTCATAAGAGGCAAAATGGACGAACTAAGGAAAGAACTCAGGAAGAATCATAATAAGATACATTTGGGTAAAGGAAAATCAAAATTCGCAACAAAAAGAAGAGCACGACACCTTGAAAGATGTCATAAATGCGGAAAATGGTCACATGAAGGGAAATGTTCGAACAATCAGACACATTCCAATACCGAGTTCGTTACTCTATGCAGAGAAGGACCATTCATATGTTTAGAAGAAAAGTTATTGAAAATTTGAGGTTACGCTTATGTAGCAATGGAAAACCAAATCGAACGACTCTCTTATGAGTCAACTAAAGCAGGTCTCTGAGAATTTTATCTCATAGGTAAGTATGTACAGTTTTTATTTTTATTTATTGCTTTTAACCTTCTGATAATAAACGCTGAATCGTTCGCTATAAAGTATTAAATTGATATTCAATAAAATTAGGTATAATAAACCGAAATTATTGATATCATACAAAAATTTAATTCATCACTGCGAAATTTACCGTTTATTCATAAGGTATAAATATCTTTAATCAATCAATACAAAATATTTCAGAAATTCATCAAGAGTAAAACTAGGTAAATAGCCGAAATTACTTTACTCAAAAGAGGGACGTATATTTTTGTAAATATTTGATTGATTAAAGTGGGATAAAAGACCAAAAAGATTTTTATTTTTACCTTGTTTTTAAAGTAATATATAACTATATTATTTTAAATGTAAAATTGTAAAATTAATGTATATAAAAAATATTAATATTTATATGAAATTTTATGCATTTTAAATTTAAGTTTGGTGTGAATTTAAAAACAAAATTTACTTTATTTCATTAAGTTAAAAATTGAATTCTAAAATTCATCGTGAGTTGAAGACTAGGTCGTTGAACCGAAATTGCTTTGCTCGAGGGCGGGGCGACAAATTTTGTTATCATTATTTTTAATCTTATTGATTTAAAGTATGCCAAAAACATTTAAAAAACCAAAAAATATTTGCTTTTAAAACAAACGCTTTAAAATGACAAATTTTAAAATTTTGTCAAGGACGAACTAGGTAAACATACCAAAACACCTTCAATATAAAAAGAGATAAAATTTTAAATTAATTAATTATTTGTTTTGTAAGTTAAAATATATATATATATATATATATATATGTATATATATATATATATGTGTATATATATATATATGTGTATATATATATATATATATATATATATATATATATATATATATATATATATATATATATATATATATATATATATATATATATATAACCCTGGACCCCATGCGATCGCATGGGTATGCACCTTCATCTCATGCGATCACATGAGCCTTAAAAAATGGACAGAATCAAAAAGCAGCGAGCTGTGCTCTCTATCTCATAATCTACACACACAAACACACGAAAACTCTCCCAAAAACACCCAAAAAATACCAATTTTCAACCAAAATTCAAGAAATTTCGTACTACAATCCGCTATAATCATGCCTTTCTTCATATTTGGGAGTAAAAAGGTAACGATAACACCCATAAAACACTCTTTAATTCGAATTATAGTGTTCTTGAGCAAATTTTTACCTAATTTAATTTTGATGATTTCTAGCCTAATTAGAGTTAAATTGTTAGTATATTATGTTTGTATAACCTAGATTGATGCTATTTAACATGATTTGAAGCCTTAAACTTCAAAATTTTTAGAAATCTAGGGTTTGTGTTCTTGAGCAATTTGGGGCTTTTTGATATAAACAGGTTATGGCCGATTTTTGTTATGAATTAGCACTAAATTAAGTAGTGTAACATGTTTAGGTTGCTAAATGATCCAAACATTGATCCTAAACATGATTTTTGAGCATCAAAGTGGACTTTTTAAGTCTAAAATTCATGAACTTGATTATTTTGATATAAATGCCATTTGAAACTTGTTTAATTGCTAGTAATCGTTATTTTAACATGTTATTTGAGTTGAATGCTTATGAACTTTGTATACATTTTCATATATGCTTATTTGAAAAAATGTAGAATTGTTAAAATGATGAAAATGTGTATAAGTTAATATGGATTAAACATGTTATTGTAATTATTTTAATTTGTTATAATGCTAACACTAATGCATATTTGGATGCAAAATTTTGTGTTTAATGTATTTTGCAAAAATTTACAAACACTGATGGTGGTGGTTCGTCTTCACAACAACCTGAACAAGAACCAGATCAAGAACCACAACCGGAACCACAACCTGAACAACAACATCACTATGATCAACATTTACCATATCATGAGCCGGAACAACTGTTTTACACTCATTATCGTCAATTTCAGCCTCACCCGAGGATTACGCACTTACTTATCAACGAACAACAGTTACATCTCAACCTAAGATTCGACCGATGTTGGACAGAGTACCCGAAATTTCAAAAGAACATGCACATCCTTTACCACAAAAATATTGAAATGCCTCGGGTAATCGATTGAGAGCCTTTGGAAGCGGTTGGCCTAGCCGATTCGGTTAGAGGTTTACTAGTTCAGAGGTATGGTAACTCTACATTTAACGATTGGATCCGCCTATTTACCACGCGTAAAACTATATATAGAGAATGGTGTATTGAATTGCTTAGCACTATAGAGTTAAATAATCAGGTTACTATGTTAGGAGATAAAAGTTTTATTAGATTTTTGTTAGGCGATAGAATGTACAGGATGTCCATGTTGGACATGGCTAAAGCTTTATTAATCTACACCCCCACTGAGATTAATACACCTGATTGTAATAGTTTAATTGCCGAAGGTGACAGAGTAGATAGAAATTTTGACAATGACGCCGTATGGAGGCGTATGTCAAGATTTAGGGAGTTTACGCGGGGTGGTAGACACTCCTATTTAGATATTGATAGAGCAGAGCTTCGCGTAATTCATAGGTTTTTAGCGAACTCGATTACACAAAGAGGTAGAAACAAGGAGAAAATGACCCAAAACGATTTATTCTATCTTAAGTGTATTCGAGACCCGAGGAGCTTTGTTAATATTCTTTATTGTGTAGGCCACTATTTGTCTAAAGTTGTTGAGGGTATGCAAGCATGAAGCATTATAGGGGGAGGTATTTTTATTACTCTCATTGGAGAGTACCTAGGTGTAGATAAAGAGCAAGGGGGTTCGATGGTAGAGATTGAGGAACAAGCCTAGAGAATAGGATTGCAGGTTTATCAAGGTGCAAAGGTATTAAAACGGAGACACAATATGTCAATACCATATCAGGGCACCCATCCACAGGTAGAGAGGGGTTCGGATGAGGAGATGGAGGAAGCATATGACATTAGGGATGTCATTAGGGATAGTTATACTGACGTTTATCAGCATATAGATGAGGTGGAAATGAATAACCAGGCTAGGCGTCGTCAGTATGAGCAGTGGAGAGCCGCAGATGAGTATGAGCAATCCAGGCAACGCTAACATGATAGCTGGAAAGTTCATCAGCACTAGATCATGAGCCAGCTATCATATCAGGTACCACATAACTATATCCCAACTCGACCTGCTTACTATCCACCACATCAACCTGACATCCGACCACCCTTTAACCTGTACGACCCTAACCAAGCCTATCAGGACACCTATCACCAGCCATGTAACTCGAGCGATGACATGAATTGGAATCCATATCCAGATTGATACAGTTCCATTAGTGATTTCTTATCTTTTATCATTTTTATCTATTATTGTTTAAACATATAATATTTTGATATTTTTATGTAATTTTTAACATTTTTATTATTGTGTTACTAATATTTCATATTTATAATTTGAAAGTGGGATACTAAATCCCATTTCAAATTACCATGCATGTTTATATTAGTATTGTATGTATATTGTCAATTGTACAAAACAGGGTAAAACAGCGCACTTTCAAAGACTGACATTAAGTTCAGCAAAAGCTATTAATTTTGACGAAAAGACAAAAAAATATATGTGAAATAACAACTGCAGGAATGAACAAATGAAGTGCACCATTTATCATTCAAACAACCAACAATATGTTGGAAACTTTGGTAAAATTTAATCATTTTTCTACGCTAATCACCCTCAATAATTTAAATTGTTACTGATTTCTTGCAAATGAGGGCATTGCAAGATCTTAAGTGTGGGAAGGGATTAAATTCTTTCGGTTTTAAATATTTGACTTATACACTTGGCTTAATAGCCACCGTTAAAATACTAGTAAAGTAGTAGTTGTATTAGAATCTAATGTTATCTGATAATAAAGAACAGCCCTAGTCTTATATACTGACTACCCACTTCTAGTAAAAATTTTAAATTTTTTAAGTAAATAAACTCAAAATCATGTTTATACATATTTATGAACGATAAAACTAGGTGTTAATACCGAAATTATTGTTACCTCGAAAAGGACATAAATTGAGATCAACACAAAACGCTTGAATTCATTTAAAATGGAATAGAAGAGAATAAAAAGGCAAAGAAAGAAAAATAAAAGCCAAGTGTGGGAAAAATTTACCAAGTTATTTAAAACATATATCACATTTTTTTTTGTACAAATAATTGAAGATACTTTTGTTTTGGACGATTTTAATCAGTTTTACCCAATTTCTTATAATATATTTGAAAGAAATGTGCCACTTGATTTAAAAGGAAGTAAAGTCTTCCGAGAAAAAGACACGCGCTTCTTGATTTAGGTCAGGAAGTTGTCGTCCAGACCAGTTGTAGAGTCTACGAAAAACCTTTAAAAGTTTTCTCGAAAATTAGTTGGAAATCCACGGACCTCAGCATCAAACAGGTTCTCCATGTAGTCAGACTTATCCTAACCATGAGAGGATCTGTCTCGTACAATGGGGGGCACCAGGCTGTAGTGACCCGAAATTTTCCATGTTTACATATATTAAATGAAAACTATATTTACATGATTAAATGTTTCCAACATGTTAAGCAATCAAACTTGTTAAGACTTGATTATTTGAAATGAGTTTCATGTAGACAATTGACCACCCGAGTTGACCGGCGATTCACGAACGTTAAAACTTGTAAAAACTATATGATGATATATATATGGATATATATACATATATATATATATATATATATATATATATATATATATATATATATATATATATATATATATATATATATATAGTTAACATGATATTATGATAAGTAAGTATCTCACTAGGTATATTAACAATGAGTTATATACATAAAAAATGAGATTACTAAGATAAGAAACTCGAAACGATATATATAACGATTATCGTTATAACAACGCCTTACTAAATACATATGTATCATATTAAGGTATTGTTACACTATATTTAACATGATAAAATGATAATTATATATATCATTATGTATGTTAACAATGAACTACATATGTAAAACAAGACTACTAACTTAAGAATTTCGAAACGAGGCATATATGTAACGATTATCGTTGTAACGACATTTTAATATATATATATATATATATCATATTAAGATATATTCAAACATCATAATATCATGATAATGTAATAATTTAACATCTCATTAGATATAATAAACAATGGGTTAACTACATTAAATGACATCGTTAACTTAAAGGTTTCAAAACAACACTTACATGTAACGACTAACGATGACTTAACGACTCAGTTAAAATATATATACATGTAGTATTTTAATATGTATTCGTACATTTTTGAAAGACTTCAAAACACATATCAAAGTACTTCTACTTATCAAAAATGCTTACAATTGCATTCTCATTCATTTTCATCAACAATTCTACTCCTATACACCCGTATTCGTACTCGTACAATACACAACTTCTAGATGTATTTACTATTGGTATATACACTCCAATGATTAGCTCTTAGCCTCCTTGTGAGTCACCAAGACATGTGGGAACAATCATTTGACAACTAGCATGACTTATAAGCATGAAAACAAAAACTAGTAACCTTATATTGACTAAGCATTAGGCATTTTTTTCAAACAACACACACATCACATTTATTTAATTTTCTAATCTCCATCTTAACTCTATCTAAGCTTAAGAATGTCTATACTTCAGCACTATTGATCATCTAGGTCAATCTAGCTTCAATTACAATCAAGAAACATCATCATTCAAGAACACATCAAGAACACTTCACAAATACTTTTAAGCTTACAAGCTTACTTTCAATCTTGCAAATCCATTTCAAGTGATTATCCAATCTCAAGAAATCTTTGTTATTTACAGTAGGTTATCTTTCTAAATCAAGATAATACTCATATTCAAACTTTTATTCAATTTCTATAACTATAACAATCTTAATTCAACTGATAATCTTACTTGAACTTGTTTTCATGTCATGATTCTACTTCAAGAGCTTTCAAGCCATCCAAGATCCTTTGAAGCTAGATCAATTTTTGTCACTTCCAGTAGGTTTACCTACTAAACTTGAGATAGTAATGATGTTCATAACATCATTCAATTCATATATATAAAACTATCTTATTCGAAGATTTGAACATGTAATCACTAAAATATAGTTTAGTTAATTCTAAACTTGTTCGCAAACAAAGTTAATCCTTCTAGCTTAACTTTTAAAATCAAATAAACATATATTCTATATCTATATGATATGCTAACTTATTGATTTAAAACCTAGAAACACGAAAAACACCGTAAAACCGGACATACGCCGTCCTAGTGAAACCGGGGGCTGTTTTGGGTTAGAAAAATAAAAACTATCTAAATCTTTGAATTGGAAGTTTGTTTTCTGGAAAAATAATATTTCATATTAACATGATAGTATATCCAAAAATCATGGTTAAACACAAAGTTGAAGTATGTTTTTCAAAATGGTCATCAAGATGTCGTTCTTTCGACGAAAATGACTACCTCTTTAAAAAATGACTTGTAACCTGTATTTCAGACTATAAACTTATACTTTTTATGTTTAGTTTCATAAATTTCAGTTCATTATGAAACCATAGCAACATGATTCACTCAAAACGGATTTGTAACGAAGAAATGACGGGTAAAACAAAATCGAATAATTTTGATTGTTGTAGCTACGTGAAATTTGTAACAAATCTATACAAATCATAACTTAACTAACTTATATTGTATTATACATGTATTCTAACATATATTATGTAATCTTGGGATACCGTAGACACGTATACAATGTTTTGACATATCATATCGACCCATATATATATATATTATTTGGGAACAACCATAGACACTCTATATGCAGTAATGCTCGATTTAGCTATACAGGGTTGAGGTTGATTCCAAAACAATATATATACTTTGAGTTATGATCTAGCCTGAGACTTGTATACACTGGGTCGTGGATTGATTCGAGATAATATATATTGATTTATTTCTGTACATCTAAATGTGGACAACTAGTTGTAGATTACTAACGTTGGACTGCTAACTTAACAAAATTAAATCGTTAAAACGTAATAAAAAAATGTTGTGAATATATTTCGATTATACTTTGATATATGTATACATTTGTTATAGGTTCGTGAATCAACCCGTGGCCAAGTCTTACTTCCCGACGAAGTAAAAAATCTGTGAAAGTGAGTTATAGTCCCACTTTTAAAATCTAATATTTTTGGGATGAGAATACATGCAGCTTTATAAATATTTTACAAAATAGACACAAGTACGTGAAACTACTTTCTATGGTTGAATGATCGAAGCCGAATATGCCCCTTTTTGCTTGGTAGCCTAAGAATTAGTAAACCAGTCTACTAATTGACGCGAATCCTAAAGATAGATCTATTGGGCCCAACAAACCCCATTCATTGTAGCGAATGCTTTAGTACTTCGAATTTATCATGTTCAAAGGATGTCCCGGAATGATGGGGATATTCTATATGCATCTTGTTAATGTCGGTTACCAGGTGTTCACCATATGAATGATTTTTATGTAGATTGCATATTATTGAAAAATGGAAATGAAAATCTTGTGGTCTATTATTATGATTTGATAAATATATAGGTTAAACCAATAACTCAGCAACAATTTTGTTGACATTTTAAGCATGTTTATTCTCAGGTGATTGTTAAGAGCTTCTGCTATTGCATACTAAATTAAGGACAAGATTTGGAGTCCATGCTTGTATAAATATTGTTTAAAAACTGCATCCGAGAACATACTTTGTTGTAACATATTAATATTGTAAACCATTATGTAATGGTAGTATGTAAGTGTGATATTTTCAGCTTATCATATCTTGGTAATCTAGGTTGTGTCCTTTAAACCTTATTGATAAAATAAAGGCTATGGTTTGTTTTAAAAACGAATGCAGTCTTTGAAAAACGTCTCATATAGAGGTCAAAACCTCGCAAAGAAATTAATTAATATGGAACGTTTATAATCATTATGAACGGGACATTTCAGTTGGTATCCGAGCGTTGGTCTTAGAGAACCAGAAATTTGCATTAGTGTGTCTTATCGAGTTTGTCAGGATGCGTTAGTAAGTCTGGACTTCGACCGTGTTTTCTTTAAAAACGATTGCTTAACACTTTTTCTTGGAAACTACAAATTGTTAACATGTAAATATTATGTGATATATTAATCTCTTAACGTGTTTGATATTGTGTGATAGATGTCTACCTCTAGTACTAGATGTCTACCTCTAGTACGAATCCCATCGACTCACCTAATAATAATGAAGAGTCGAATATATATTGGGAAGATTCACAAATTCCCGAAGAGGAACCGGAAGAAGAGGAACCGGAAGAAGAGGAACCGGAAGAAGAAGAACTGGAAGAAGAGGTTCCAGAGGAGGAAATATTAGGAACCACAGAAAAACAGATAAATAAAAGAAAATCCTCAACCAATGGACCAAAGTTAATAATGGTCAATGGTGTTTCCGCCAAGGAAGCAAAATATTGGGAAAATTACCAATTTTCTGATGAATCGGATCCCGGTGAGGATTCCGATGATGTTATAGAAATTACCTCGACCCAATTTGAAAAAGCAAAAGAAAACAATAAGGGAAAAGGCATCAAAATAGAAAAACCCGAGCCCAAAACCGATGAACTTTATGTTAACATGAAGTACCCTGATGGGGTGTATCGTAAACACCCGTATTTCTTAAACTTTCACTATAACCCGGGAACATCTAAGCCACCAGGTTTTTCTAAACCATTTGTGAAAATGACGGCTCACATTAGAGGAGCACCATATATCCCTAGGAAGTTAGTAAAACGAACCAAGTTCGAAGAAGAAGAAACCAGTGGTTCAGATTAGAGGGTTGTAATCATGTTGTGTAATATATGTATTGTAGTGTGCTTGTACTTTTATGTTCTATGTATAAATTGCTTGTTTTTTCTGTTAATTATCTTTTACGAATCTAATCCTTGTCTATTTTACAGTATAAAAACACAAAATGGACGTTAAGGATAGACGATCGAATATTTTAGAAGACCTACCAGGGGATATGATTGATGAAATCTTGTCTAGAGTCGGTCAGAATTCATCGGCACAACTATTTATGGCGAAATTAGTTTGTCAAACATTTGAAAGACGTTCCAGGAATGCCTTAGTTAATAAAAGGCTTTCCTTTGATAGATGGGGTATATCACATTGGAGAGACCATAAGTTACGTTGTGTTTTCTTTAAAGCATTGAATGCGGGGAACCAAGATGTAATTTTACACTACGGGTTGAGAGCCTATTTTGACTCTACCTATCCCAACATAGGACTTCGTTCTTTAGAAAGAGCTTCAAACATACAACATAAAGAAGCATGTTATGTCTACGGGTTAGTAATGTTCGCTTCTCACCAAATCGAGAAAAAGATCATAGGATTGCAACTACTAAATAAAACATTTTCACAAGTGACGGATTCAGTAGTTGGGGTGAGAAATAAGGTTTTTAGATTATTACGGGACTGTTGGGCATTACGTAACCCCCGTCCTTTTGAAAACGTTACTACATGCTATCTTGTCAATGGCCACAACGGTTATGTTCCACAAGACCAAGGATGGGAGATAGTATTAATAAAACCAGAATGCATGACTTGTTTCTGGACCTATGAATTACGTGACTTTATTGCCCTTGCTGAACGACTTGCGTATTAACTAGAACTGTCTTCACAACTACCTTGTATCAAAGTTATTATGTGCTATATTTCATGCTATATGTATAATAGCGGTATTGTAAGTTTTTAATATTGTATAAAAGTTTGAACGCGAAATATTATTATCAGTTTTTCATATAGAATTATAGTAGTTGAAATTGTATATTAGCTACTAAGTATGAACTTAACGGGTAGGTACTACCCGTATTAAAACTTATAAAATGCTAATATGAAGAAAAAGCTTTTATAAATGAGTTCATATTATGCTACGAAATACTATTGACTACTCTTAATATTCTATATGATTAACTTAATTCTTTTGGCTATTTTTGAAGGAAATGGCACCGACTACTCGTCAGAACTTGAACATGAGCGAGGAAGACTTCCGTGTTTTTCTTGCTGCCAACATAGCCGCAGTACAAGCTGCAATGCAAAACAACAATAATAACTCTGAATCTAGCAATGCAACTAACGCCACTAGAAATCGTGTAGGATGCTCCTACAAAGAATTTACTGCCTGCAAACCTTTGGAATTTGATGGAACCGAAGGACCAATCAAGGTCAAATCGGTGTTTGCCATAAGTAAATGTACTAAAGAAGATAGGGTGAAGTACACCACGCATACCTTCACAGGTACTGTGTTAACATGGTGGAATACCTATCTAGAACAAGTGGGACAAGATGCTGCTTACGCACTACCGTGGTCAGCATTCAAGCACTTGATAAAATAGCAGTATCGTCTCAGAAATGAGGTCAATAAGCTTAAGGTAGAGCTTAAAGGATTACGAACGCAAGGTTTCGACATTACCACATACGAACGATGATTCACAGAGTTGTGCCTATTCTGTCCAAGAGCGTTCGAAGATGAAGAAGAGAAAATCGACGCATTTGTAAAAAGGTTACCAGAAAGGATTCAAGAAGATATAAGTTCACACGAGCCCGCCTCCATATAAAAAGCAAGTTGAATGGCTCATAAACTCATAAATCAAATTGATGAAAGAATTAAAGAGCAGGCGGCCGAAGAAGCCAACACAAAACAATTCAAGAGAAAGTGGGAAGAAAACAGTGACAAGAGTCACCAACACAACAGTAACAATCACCTCAACAATCATCACAACAATAATCACAAATTCAATCACACCATTTATCGCAACAACAAATGCCCCAACAACAAAAATAACCACTACAACAATCATCCCAACAACAATAACAACCGCAACAACAACAATTCCTATAACAACAAGAATCAGAATCAGCCATGCCAAAGGTGTGAGGAGTCCCACCAGAATGGGTTCTGCACAATATTTTGCACTAAGTGTAAAAGAAATGGCCATAGTGCGGTAAAATGTGAGGTCTACAGTCCAGTGAATAACAGAATTAAAAGAACAAATAATGTCAGAACAAATAACGCCGCCATAGTTTGTTTTGGATGTGGAAAACCGGGCCACTTTAGTAGAAATTGCCCGAATCAGGGGAATACTAATGGGCAGGGTCGCGGAAGAGTTTTCAATATTAATACGGCAGAAGCGCAGGAAGACCCAGAGCTTGTTACGGGTACGTTTCTTATTGACAATAAATCTGCTTATGTTTTATTTGATTCGGGTGCGGATAGAAGCTATATGAGTAGAGATTTTTATGATAAACTAAGTTGTCCACTGATGCCTTTGGATAATAAATTTTTACTCGAATTAGCAAACGGTAAATTAATTACCGCAGATAATATATGTCAAAATCGAGAAATTAAACTGGTTAGCGAAATGTTTAGGATTGATTTGATACCAGTAGAGTTAGGGAGTTTTGATGTGATAATCGGAATGGACTGGTTGAAAAAGGAGAGAGCATAAATCATATGTTACAAAAATACAATTCGCATTGTACGAGAAAAAGGAAAGCCCTTAATGGTGTACGGAGAAAAGTGCAACGCGAAGCTAAATCTTATTAGTAATTTGAAGGCGCAAAAACTAATAAGAAAAGGTTGCGATGCCGTTCTAGCACACATCGAAGAAGTCAAACCCGAAAAAAAGAACATCAATGATGTTCCCGTCGCAAAAGAATTTCCCGATGTATTTCCGAAAGAATTACCGGGACTACCTCCACACCGATCTGTTGAATTTCAAATAGATCTCGTACCAGGAGTTGCACCAATAGCTCGAGCTCCATACAGACTCGCACCCAGTGAAATGAAGGAACTCTAAAGCCAATTAAAAGAACTTTTAGAGCGTGGTTTCATACAACCAAGTACATCACCATGGGGAGCTCCTGTTTTTTTTTTGTCAAAAAGAAGGATGGTACATTCAGGTTATGTATCGATTACCGAGAGTTGACCAAACTTACCATCAAGAATTGTTACCCACTACCGAGAATCGATGACTTATTTGATCAACTACAATGATCGTCAGTTTATTCGAAGATTGATTTACATTCTGGGTATCATCAAATACGGGTGAAGGAGGATGATATTCCGAAGACTGCTTTCAGAACGCGTTATGGTCATTGCGAGTTTATGGTTATGCCGTTTGGGTTGACTAACGCACCAGCTGTGTTCATGAACCTCATGAACCGAGTGTGTGGACCATACCTTGACAAGTTTGTCATTGTTTTCATCGATGACATACTTATTTACTCAAAGAATGATCAAGAGCACAAAGAACATTTGAGAAAAGTGCTAGAGTTGTTGAGGAAAGAAAAACTGTACGCTAAGTTTTCAAAATGTGCATTTTGGTAGGAAGAAGTTCAATTCCTCGGTCACATAGTGAACAAAGAAGGTATTCAAGTGGATCCGGCAAAGATTGAAACCGTTGAAAAGTGGGAAACCCTAAAACTCCGAAATATATACGCCAATTTTTAGGACTGGCTGGTTACTACAGAAGGTTCATCAAAGATTTTTCAAAAATAGCAAAACCCTTGACTGCATTAACGCATAAAGGGAAGAAATTTGAATGGAAGGATGAGTAGGAGAAAGCGTTTCAATTGTTGAAGAAAAAGTTAACTACGACACCTATATTGTCATTGCCCGAAGGGAATGATGATTTTGTGATACATTGTGATGCCTCAAAGCAAAGCCTCGGTTGTGTATTAATGCAACGAACGAAGGTAATTGCTTATGCGTCTAGACAATTGAAGATTCACGAGCAGAATTATGCGATACATGATTTGGAATTAGGAGCGGTTGTTTTTGCATTAAAGACTTGGAGGCACTACTTATATGGGGTCAAAAGTATTATATATACAGACCACAAAATTCTCCAACATATATTTAATCAGAAGCAACTGAATATGAGACAGCGCAGGTGGATTGAGTTGTTGAATGATTACGATTTTGAGATTCGTTACCATTCAGGGAAGGCGAATGTGGTAGCCGACGCTTTAAGTAGAAAGGACAGAGAACCTATGCGGGTAAAATCTATGAAAATATTTATTCGTATTAACCTTACTACTCAAATAAAGGAGGCGCAACAAGGAGTTTTAAAAGAGGGAAATTTGAAGAGTGAAATACCCAAAGGTTCGAAGAAACATCTTAATATTAGGGAAGACCGAACCCGGTATAGGGATGAAAGAATTTGGGTACCAAAGTTTGGAGATGTGAGAGAAATGGTACTTAAGGAAGCACATAAGACCAGATATTCAATACATCCCGGAGCGGGAAAGATGTACAAAGATCTCAAGAAACACTTTTGGTGGCCTGGTATGAAAGCCGATATTGCTAAATACGTAGGAGAATGTTTGACGTGTTCTAAGGTCAAAGCTAAACATCAGAAACCATCAGGTCTACTTCAACAACCTGAAATCCCGGAATGGAAATGGGAAAACATTACCATGGATTTCATTACTAAATTGCCAAGAACTGCAAGTGGTTATGATACTATTTGGGTAATAGTCGATCGTCTCACCAAATCAGCACACTTTTTGCCAATAAGAGAAGATGATAAAATGGAAAAGTTGGCACATTTATACTTGAAGGAAGTCGTCTATAGACATGGAATACCAGTCTCTATTATCTCTGATAGGGATGGCAGATTTGTTTCAAGATTCTGGTAGACGTTGCAACAAGCATTGAGGACTCGTCTAGACATGAGTACTGCCTATCACTCACAAACTGATGGGCAAAGTGAAAGGACGATACAGACCCTTGAAGACGTGCTACGAGCATGTGTTATTGATTTCGGAAATAGTTGGGATCGACACCTACCGTTAGCAGAATTTTCCTATAACAACAGTTATCATTCGAGTATTGAGATGGCACCGTTTGAAGCACTTTATGGTATAAAGTGCAGGTCTCTAATTTGTTGTAGTGAAGTGGGGGATAGACAGATTACGGGTCCAAAAATCATCCAAGAAACCACAGAGAATATCATTCAAATTCAACAACGGTTGAAAACCGCCCAAAGTCGACAAAGGAGCTACGCGGACATTAAAAGAAAAGATATAGAATTTGAAATTGGAGAGATGGTTATGCTTAAGGTTTCACCTTGGAAAGGTGTTGTTCGATTTGGTAAACAGGCGAAACTAAATCCAAGGTTCATTGGACCATTCAAGATAATAGATCGTGTCGGACCAGTAGCTTACCGACTTGACTTACCTCAACAACTCGTCGGGGTACATAACACTTTTCATGTCTCGAATCTGAAGAAATGTTTTGCTAAAGAAGATCTCACCATTCCGTTAGACGAAATCCAAATCAATGAAAAACTTCAATTCATTGAAGAACCCGTCGAAATAATGGATCGTGAGGTTAAAAGTCTTAAGGAAAATAAAATACCAATTGTTAAGGTTCGATGGAATGCTCGTAAAGGACACGAGTTCACCTGGGAGTGTGAAGATCAAATGAAGCTGAAATACCCGCACCTATTTCCACAAGATGCGTCAACACCTCCAACTGCTTAAAAATTTCGGGACGAAATTTATTTAACGGGTAGGTACTGTAGTGACCCGAACTTTTCCATGTTTACATATATTAAATGACAACTATATTTACATGATTAAATGTTTCCAACATGTTAAGCAATTAAACTTGTTAAGACTTGATTATTTGAAATGAGTTTCATGTAGACAATTGACCACCTGAGTTGACCGGCGATTCACGAACGTTAAAACTTGTAAAAACTATATGATGATATATATATGGATATATATATATATATATAGTTAACATGATATTATGATAATTAAGTATCTCACTAGGTATATTAACAATGAGTTATATACATAAAAAATGAGATTACTAAGTTAAGAAACTCGAAACGATATATATAACGATTATCGTTATAACAACGCCTTACTAAATACATATGTATCATATTAAGATATTGTTACACTATATTTAACATGATAAAATGATAATTATATATATCATTATGTATGTTAACAATGAACTACATATGTAAAACAAGACTACTAACTTAAGAATTTCGAAACGAGGCATATATGTAACGATTATCGTTGTAACGACATTTTAATGTATATATATCATATTAAGATATATTCATACATCATAATATCATGATAATGTAATAATTTAATATCTCATTAGATATAATAAACAATGGGTTAACTACATTAAATGAGATCGTTAACTTAAAGATTTCAAAACAACACTTACATGTAACGACTAACGATGACTTAACGACTCAGTTAAAATGTATATACATGTAGTATTTTAAGATGTATTCTGAAATGTCCCGTTCTTATTGATTAAAAACGTTCCATATTAATTGATTTCGTTGCGAGGTTTTGACCTCTATATGAGACGTTTTTCAAAGACTGCATTCATTTTTAAAACAAACCATAACCTTTATTTCATCAATAAAGGTTTAAAAAGCTTTACGTAGATTATCAAATAATGATAATCTAAAATATCCTGTTTACACACGACCATTACATAATGGTTTACAATACAAATATGTTACAACAAAATAAGTTTCTTGAATGCAGTTTTTACACAATATCATACAAGCATGGACTCCAAATCTCGTCCTTATTTAAGTATGCGACAGCGGAAGCTCTTAATAATCACCTGAGAATAAACATGCTTAAAACGTCAACAAAAATGTTGGTGAGTTATAGGTTTAACCTATATATATATATATCAAATCGTAACAATAGACCACAAGATTTCATATTTCAATACACATCCCATACATAGAGATAAAAAATCATTCATATGGTGAACACCTGGTAACCGACATTAACAAGATGCATATATAAGAATATCCCCATCATTCCGGGACACCCTTCGGATATGATATAAATTTCGAAGTACTAAAGCATCCGGTACTTTGGATGGGGTTTGTTAGGCCCAATAGATCTATCTTTAGGATTCACGTCAATTAGGGTGTCTGTTCCCTAATTCTTAGATTACCAGACTTAATAAAAAGGGGCATATTCGATTTCGATAATTCAACCATAGAATGTAGTTTCACGTACTTGTGTCTATTTTGTAAATCATTTATAAAACCTGCATGTATTCTCATCCCAAAAATATTAAATTTTAAAAGTGGGACTATAACTCACTTTCACAGATTTCTACTTCGTCGGGAAGTAAGACTTGGCCACTGGTTGATTCACGAACCTATAACAATATATACATATATATCAAAGTATGTTCAAAATATATTTACAACACTTTTAATATATTTTGATGTTTTAAGTTTATTAAGTCAGCTGTCCTCGTTAGTAACCTACAACTAGTTGTCCACAGTTAGATGTACATAAATAAATCGATAAATATTATCTTTAATCAATCCACGACCCAGTGTATACATATCTCAGTATTGATCACAACTCAAACTATATATATTTTGGAATCAACCTCAACCCTGTATAGCTAACTCCAACATTCACATATAGAGTGTCTATGGTTGTTCCGAAATATATATAGATGTGTCAACATGATAGGTCGAAACATTGTATACGTGTCTATGGTATCTCAAGATTACATAATATACAATACAAGTTGATTAAGTTATGGTTGGAATAGATTTGTTACCAATTGTCACGTAGCTAAAATGAGAAAAATTATCCAATCTTGTTTTACCCATAACTTCTTCATTTTAAATCCGTTTTGAGTGAATCAAATTGCTATGGTTTCATATTGAACTCTATTTTATGAATCTAAACAGAAAAAGTATAGGTTTATAGTCGGAAAAATAAGTTACAAGTCGTTTTTTGTAAAGGTAGTCATTTCAGTCGAAAGAACGACGTCTAGATGACCATTTTAGAAAACATACTTTCACTTTGAGTTTAACCATAATTTTTGGATATAGTTTCATGTTCATAATAAAAATCATTTTCTCAGAATAACAACTTTTAAATCAAAGTTTATCATAGTTTTTAATTAACTAACCCAAAACAGCCCGCGGTGTTACTACGATGGCGTAAATCCGGTTTTACGGTGTTTTTCGTGTTTCCAGGTTTTAAATCATTAAGTTAGCATATCATATAGATATATAACATGTGTGTAGTTAATTTTAAAAGTCAAGTTAGAAGGATTAACTTTTGTTTGCGAACAAGTTTAGAATTAACTAAACTATGTTCTAGTGATTACGAGTTTAAACCTTCGAATAAGATAGTTTTATATATATGAATTGAATGATGTTATGAACATCATTACTACCTTAAGTTCCTTGGATAAACCTACTAGAAAAGAGAAAAATGGATCTAGCTTCAACGGATCCTTGGATGGCTCGAAGTTCTTGAAGCAGAATCATGACACGAAAACAAGTTCAAGTAAGATCATCACTTGAAATAAGATTGTTATAGTTATAGAAATTGAATCAAAGTTTGAATATGATTATTACCTTGTATTATAATGATAACCTACTGTAAGAAACAAAGATTTCTTGAGGTTGGATGATCACCTTACAAGAGTGGAAGTGAGCTAGCAAACTTGAAAGTATTCCTGATTTTATGTAACTAGAACTTGTAGAATATATGAAGAACACTTAGAACTTGAAGATAGAACTTGAGAGAGATCAATTAGATGAAGAAAATTGAAGAATGAAAGTGTTTGTAGGTGTTTTTGGTCGTTGGTGTATGAATTAGATATAAAGGATATGTAATTTTGTTTTCATGTAAATAAGTCATGAATGATTACTCATATTTTTGTAATTTTATGAGATATTTCATGCTAGTTGGCAAATGATGGTTCCCACATGTGTTAGGTGACTCACATGGGCTGCTAAGAGCTGATCATTGGAGTGTATATACTAATAGTACATACATCTAAAAGCTGTGTATTGTACGAGTATGAATACGGGTGCATACGAGTAGAATTGTTGATGAAACTGAACGAGGATGTAATTGTAAGCATTTTTGTTAAGTAGAAGTATTTTGATAAGTGTATTGAAGTCTATCAAAAGTGTATAAATACATATTAAAACACTACATGTATATACATTTTAACTGAGTCATTAAGTCATCGTTAGTCGTTACATGTAAGTGTTGTTTTGAAACCTTTAGGTTAATGATCTTGTTAAATGTTGTTAACCCAATGTTTATAATATCAAATGAGATTTTAAATTATTATATTATCATGATATTATCATGTATGAATATCTCATAATATGATATATATACATTAAATGTCTTTACAACGATAATCGTTACATATATGTCTCGTTTAAAAATCATTAAGTTAGTAGTCTTGTTTTTATATATGTAGTTCATTGTTAATATACTTAATGATATGTTTACTTATCATAGTATCATGTTAACTATATATATATATATCCATATATATGTCATCATATAGTTTTTACAAGTTTTAACGTTCGTAAATCACCGGTCAACTTGGGTGGTCAATTGTCTATATGAAACATATTTCAATTAATCAAGTCTTAACAAGTTTGATTGCTTAACATGTTGGAAACATTTAATCATGTAAATATCAATCTCAATTAATATATATAAACATGGAAAAGTTCGGGTCACTACAGTACCTACCCGTTAAATAAATTTCGTCCCGAAATTTTAAGCTGTTGAAGGTGTTGACGAATCTTCTGGAAATAGATGCGGGTATTTCTTCTTCATCTGATCTTCACGTTCCCAGGTGAACTCGGGTCCTCTACGAGCATTCCATCGAACCTTAACAATTGGTATCTTGTTTTGCTTAAGTCTTTTAACCTCACGATCCATTATTTCGACGGGTTCTTCGATGAATTGGAGTTTTTAGTTGATTTGGATTTCATCTAACGGAATAGTGAGATCTTCTTTAGCAAAACATATCTTCAAATTCGAGACGTGGAAAGTGTTATGTACAGCCGCGAGTTGTTGAGGTAACTCAAGTCGGTAAGCTACTGGTCCGACACGATCAATAATCTTAAATGGTCCAATATACCTTGGATTTAATTTACCTCGTTTACCAAATCGAACAACGCCTTTCCAAGGTGCAACCTTAAGCATGACCATCTCTCCAATTTCAAATTCTATATCTTTTCTTTTAATGTCGGCGTAGCTCTTTTGTCGACTTTAGGCGGTTTTCAACCGTTGTTGAATTTGGATGATCTTCTCGGTAGTTTCTTATATAATCTCCGGACCCGTAATCTGTCTATCCCCCACTTCACTCCAACAAATCGGACACCTGCACTTTCTACCATAAAGTGCTTCAAACGGTGCCATCTCAATGCTTGAATGGTAGCTGTTGTTGTAGGACAATTCTGCTAACGGTAGATGTCGATCCCAACTGTTTCCGAAATCAATAACACATGCTCGTAGCATGTCTTCAAGCGTTTGTATCATCCTTTCGCTCTGCCCATCAGTTTGTGGATGATAGGCAGTACTCATGTCTAGACGAGTTCCTAATGCTTGCTGTAATGTCTGCCAGAATCTTGAAATAAATCTGCCATCCCTATCAGAGATAAAAGAGATTGGTATTCCATGTCTGGAGACGACTTCCTTCAAATACAGTCGTGCTAACTTCTCCATCTTGTCATCTTCTCTTATTGGTAGGAAGTGTGCTGATTTGGTGAGACAATCAACTATTACCCAAATAGTATCAAAACCACTTGCAGTCCTTGGCAATTTAGTGATGAAATCCATGGTAATGTTTTCCCATTTCCATTCCGGGATTTCGGGTTGTTGAAGTAGACCTGATGGTTTCTGATGCTCAGCTTTGACCTTAGAACACGTCAAACATTCTCCTACGTATTTAGCAACATCGGCTTTCATACCCGGCCACCAAAAATGTTTCTTGAGATCCTTGTACATCTTCCCCGTTCCAGGATGTATTGAGTATCTGGTTTTATGAGCTTCTCTAAGTACCATTTCTCTCATATCTCCAAATTTTGGTACCCAAATCCTTTCAGCCCTATACCGGGTTCCGTCTTCCCGAATATTAAGATGCTTCTCCGATCCTTTGGGTATTTCATCCTTTAAATTTCCCTCTTTTAAAACTCCTTGTTGCGCCTCCTTTATTTGAGTAGTAAGGTTATTATGAATCATTATATTCATAGATTTTACTCGAATGGGTTCTCTGTCCTTCCTGCTCAAGGCATCGGCTACCACATTTGCCTTCCCCGGGTGGTAACGAATCTCAAAGTCGTAATCATTCAACAATTCAATCCACCTACGCTGCCTCATATTCAGTTGTTTATGATTAAATATGTGTTGAAGACTTTTGTGGTCGGTATATATAATACTTTTGACCCCATATAAGTAGTGCCTCCAAGTCTTTAATACAAAAACAACCGCGCCTAATTCCAAATCATGCGTCGTATAATTTTGTTCGTGAATCTTCAATTGTCTAGACGCATAAGCAATCACCTTCGTTCGTTGCATTAATACACAACCGAGACCTTGCTTTGATGCGTCACAATAAATCACAAAATCATCATTCCCTTCAGGCAATGACAATATAGGTGCCGTAGTTAGCTTTTTCTTCAATAACTGAAACGCTTTCTCTTGTTCATCATTCCATTCAAATTTCTTCCCTTTATGCGTTAATGCAGTCAAGGGTTTTGCTATTCTGGAAAAGTCTTGGATGAACCTTCTGTAGTAACCAGCTAGTCCTAAAAACTGGCGTATGTGTTTCGGAGTTTTCGGGGTTTTCCACTTTTCAACAGTTTCTATCTTTGCCGGATCCACCTTAATACCTTCTTTGTTCACTATGTGACCGAGGAATTGAACTTCTTCCAACCAAAATGCACACTTTGAAAACTTAGCGTACAATTCTTCCTTCCTCAATACTTCTAACACCTTTCTCAAATGTTCACCGCGTTCTTGGTCATTCTTTGAGTAAATAAGTATGTCATCAATGAAAACAATGACAAACTTGTCAAGGTATGGTCCACACACTCGGTTCATAAGGTCCATGAACACAGCTGGTGCATTAGTTAAACCAAACGGCATGACCATAAACTCTTTATGACCGTAACGTGTTCTGAAAGCAGTCTTTGGAATATCATCTTCTTTCACCCGCATTTGATGATACCCGGAACGTAAGTCAATCTTTGAATAAACAGACGAGCCTTGTAGTTGATCAAATAAGTCGTCGATTCTCGGTAGTGGGTAGCGGTTCTTGATGGTAAGTTTGTTCAACTCTCGGTAGTCGATACACAACCTGAATGTACCATCTTTCTTCTTGACAAACAAAACAGGAGCTCCCCACGGTGATGTGCTTGGTCGAATGAAACCACGCTCTAAAAGTTCTTGTAATTGGCTTTGCAGTTCTTTCATCTCGCTGGGTGCGATTCTGTAAGGAGCACGAGCTATTGGTGCAGCTCCTGGTACAAGATCTATTTGAAATTCAATGGATCGATGTGGGGGTAATCCCGGTAATTCTTTCGGAAATACATCGGGAAATTCTTTTGCGACGGGAACATCATTGATGCTCTTTTCTTCAGTTTGTACTTTCTCGACGTGTGCTAGAACAGCATAGCAACCTTTTCTTATTAGTTTTTGTGCCTTCAAATTACTAATAAGATGTAGCTTCGTGTTGCCCTTTTCTCCGTACACCATTAAGGGTTTTCCTTTTTCTCGTATAATGCGAATTGCATTTTTGTAACAAACGATCTCTGCTTTCACTTCTTTCAACCAGTCCATACCGATTATCACATCAAAACTCCCTAACTCTACTGGTATCAAGTCAATCTTAAATGTTTCGCTAACCAGTTTAATTTCTCGATTTCGACATATATTATCTGCTGAAATTAATTTACCATTTGCTAATTCGAGTAAAAATTTACTATCCAAAGGCGTCAATGGACAACTTAATTTAGCACAAAAATCTCTACTCATATAGCTTCTATCCGCACCGAATCAAATAAAACGTAAGCAGATTTATTGTAAATAAGAAATGTACCCGTAACAAGCTCCGGGTCTTCCTGTGCCTCTGCTGCATTAATATTGAAAACTCTTCCGCGGCCTTGTCCATTCGTGTTCTCCTGGTTCTGGCAATTTCTAATAATGTGGCCCGGTTTTCCACATTTATAACAAACTACATTGGCATAACTTGCTCCGACATTACTTGCTCCGCCATTACTCGTTCCGACACCATTTGTTCCTTTCGTTCTATTAACCCCTGGTCCGTAGACCTCACACTTCGCCGCGCTATGACCATTTCTTTTACACTTGTTGCAAAATTTGGTGCAGAACCCCGAGTGATACTTTTCACACCTTTGGCATAGCTGCTTCTGATTGTTGTTGTTGTTGCGGTTATTATTGTTGTTGGGATGATTGTTGTAGTAGTAGTAGTTGTTGTTGTTGTTGTTGTTGTTGTTGTTGTTGTTGTTGTTGTTGTTGGGCCGTTTGTTGTAGTTGCGATTGATGTTGCGATTGTTGGGATAATTGTTGCGATTATTGTTGTAATTGCTGTTGTTGTTGTATTGGTGATTCTTATCACCGTTTTCCTCCCACTTTCTTTTGACTTGCTTCACATTGGCCTCTTCAGCAGTCTGTTCTTTAATTCTTTCTTCAATCTGGTTCACTAGTTTGTGAGCCATTCTACATGCCTGTTGTATGGAGGCGGGCTCGTGTGAACTTATATCTTCTTGGATTCTTTCCGGTAATCCTTTCACAAACGCGTCGATCTTCTCTTCCTCATCTTCGAATGCTCCCGGACACAATAGGCACAATTCTGTGAACCGTCTTTCGTACGTGGTAATATCAAATCCTTGGGTTCGTAACCCTCTAAGTTCTGTCTTGAGCTTATTGACCTCGATTCTGGGAGGGTACTTCTCGTTCATCAAGTGCTTGAATACTGACCACGGTAGTGCGTACGCATCGTCTTGTCCCACTTGCTCTAGATAGGTATTCCACCATGTTAACGCAGAACCTGTGAAGGTATGCGTAGCATACTTCACTTTGTCCTCTTCAGTACACTTACTTATGGAAAACACCAATTCGACCTTCTCGGTCCACCGTTTCAATCCGATCGGTCCTTCGGTTCCATCAAATTCCAAAGGTTTGCAGGCAGTGAATTCTTTGTAGGTGCATCCTACACGATTTCCTGTACTGCTAGATCCAAGGTTATTGTTGGTATGTAGCGCAGCCTGTACTGCGGCTATGTTTGAAGCTAGAAAAGTACGGAATTCCTCTTCATTCATATTCACGGTGTGTCGAGTAGTCGGTGCCATTTCCTTCAAAATAGTCAAATGGAACAAGTTAATCATATAGAATATTAAGAGTAGTTAATAGTATTTCGTAGCATAATATGAACTCATTTATAAAAGATTTTTCTTCATATTAGCGTTTTATAAGTTTAAATTCGGGTAGTGTCTACCCTTTAAGTTCATACTTAGTAGCTAATATACAATTCAACTACTACAATTCTATATGAAAAAACTGATTATAATAATATTTCGCGTTCAAACTTTTACACAATATTTTACAAACTTACAATACCGCTTATTTTACATATAGCATGAAATATAGCACACAATAAATTTGATACAAGATGGTTGTGAAGATAATTCTAGCTAGTACACAAGTCGTTCTGCAAAGGCAATAAAGACACGTAATTCATACGTCCAGAAACAAGTCATGCATTCTGGTTTTACTAGGATTACTTCCCATCCTTGGTCTTGTGGAACATAACCGTTATGGCCGTTGATAAGACAGCGTGTTGTAACGTTGTCAAAGGGATGAGGGTTACGTAATGTCCAACAGTCCCGTAACAATCTAAAAACCTCATTTCTTACCCCAATTACCGACTCCGTCACTTGTGGGAACGTTTTGTTTAATAGTTGTAGCCCGATGTTCTTGTTCTCACTTTGGTGAGAAGCGAACATTACTAATCCGTAAGCATAACATGCTTCTTTATGTTGCATGTTAGCCGCTTTTTCTAAATCACGAAGTCCAATATTCGGATATATTGAGTCAAAATAATTTCTTAACCCATTGCGTAAAATAGCATTTGGGTTCCCCGCAATATATGCGTCAAAGTAAACACATCGTAACTTATGGATTTCCCAATATGATATCCCCCATCTTTCGAACGAAAGCCTTTTATAAACCAATGCATTCTTGGAACGTTCTTCGACTGTCTTACAAACTGATCTCGCCTTAAATAGTTGTGCCGAAGAATTCTGACCGACTCTAGACAAGATTTCATCAATCATGTCTCCGGGTAGGTCTCTTAAAATATTGGGTTGTCTATCCATTTTGTGTTTTTATACTGTAAAATAGACAAGAGTTAGATTCATAAAAAAAAAAATACTTATTAATACAAGCAATTTTTACATATATCATAAACCATAAGCACACTATATTACTTATATTACACCACACGAATACAACTATCTTATTCCGACTCGCTTGTTTCTTCTTCTTCGGTTTTGGTTCGTTTTGCCAAGTTTCTAGGGATATATGATGTTCCCCTAATACGAGCCATCGTTAACCACATTGGTTTAGAAAAACCTGGTGGTTTAGAAGTTCCCGGGTCATTGTTACAACTTAAGGACTTCGGGGGTTGACGATACATATAAAGTTCATCGGGGTTGGAATTAGATTTTTCTATTTTTATGCCCTTTCCCTTATTATTTTCTTTTGCCTTTTTAAATTCAGTTGGGGTGATTTCTATAACATCATCGGAATTCTCGTCGGAATCCGATTCATCGGAGAATTGGTAATCCTCCCAATATTTTGCTTCCTTGGCGGAAACACCATTGACCATAATTAACCTTGGTCGGTTGGTTGAGGATTTTATTTTACTTAACCGTTTTATTATTTTCCCCACCGGTTCTATTTCTTCATCCGGTTCCGATTCTTCTTCCGGTTCCGATTTTTCTTCCGGTTCCGACTCTTCTTCCGGTTCCTCTTCGGGAACTTGTGAATCAGTCCACGAATCATTCCAATTTACATTTGACTCTTCATTATTATTAGGTGAGTCAATGGGACTTGTTCTAGAGGTAGACATCTATCACATAATATCAAACGCGTTAAGAGATTAATATATCACATAATATTCACATGCTAAAAATATATAGTTTCCAACAAAATTTGTTAAGCAATCATTTTTCAAGTAAACACGGTCGAAGTCCAGACTCACTAATGCATCCTAACAAACTCGATAAGATACACTAATGCAAAATTCTGGTTCTCTAAGACCAACGCTCGGATATCAACTGAAATGTCCCGTTCTTATTGATTAAAAACGTTCCATATTAATTGATTTCGTTGCGAGGTTTTGACCTCTATATGAGACGTTTTTCAAAGACTGCATTCATTTTTAAAACAAACCATAACCTTTATTTCATCAATAAAGGTTTAAAAAGCTTTACGTAGATTATCAAATAATGATAATCTAAAATATCCTGTTTACACACGACCATTACATAATGGTTTACAATACAAATATGTTACAACAAAATAAGTTTCTTGAATGCAGTTTTTACACAATATCATACAAGCATGGACTCCAAATCTCGTCCTTATTTAAGTATGCGACAGCGGAAGCTCTTAATAATCACCTGAGAATAAACATGCTTAAAACGTCAACAAAAATGTTGGTGAGTTATAGGTTTAACCTATATATATCAAATCGTAACAATAGACCACAAGATTTCATATTTCAATACACATCCCATACATAGAGATAAAAAATCATTCATATGGTGAACACCTGGTAACCGACATTAACAAGATGCATATATAAGAATATCCCCATCATTCCGGGACACCCTTCGGATATGATATAAATTTCGAAGTACTAAAGCATCCGGTACTTTGGATGGGGTTTGTTAGGCCCAATAGATCTATCTTTAGGATTCGCGTCAATTAGGGTGTCTGTTCCCTAATTCTTAGATTACCAGACTTAATAAAAAGGGGCATATTCGATTTCGATAATTCAACCATAGAATGTAGTTTCACGTACTTGTGTCTATTTTGTAAATCATTTATAAAACCTGCATGTATTCTCATCTCAAAAATATTAGATTTTAAAAGTGGGACTATAACTCACTTTCACAGATTTCTACTTCGTCGGGAAGTAAGACTTAGCCACTGGTTGATTCACGAACCTATAACAATATATACATATATATCAAAGTATGTTCAAAATATATTTACAACACTTTTAATATATTTTGATGTTTTAAGTTTATTAAGTCAGCTGTCCTCGTTAGTAACCTACAACTAGTTGTCCACAGTTAGATGTACAGAAATAAATCGATAAATATTATCTTGAATCAATCCACGACCCAGTGTATACGTATCTCAGTATTGATCACAACTCAAACTATATATATTTTGGAATCAACCTCAACCCTGTATAGCTAACTCCAACATTCACATATAGAGTGTCTATGGTTGTTCCGAAATATATATAGATGTGTCGACATGATAGGTCGAAACATTGTATACGTGTCTATGGTATCTCAAGATTACATAATATACAATACAAGTTGATTAAGTTATGGTTGGAATAGATTTGTTACCAATTTTCACGTAGCTAAAATGAGAAAAATTATCCAATCTTGTTTTACCCATAACTTCTTCATTTTAAATCCGTTTTGAGTGAATCAAATTGCTATGGTTTCATATTGAACTCTATTTTATGAATCCAAACAGAAAAAGTATAGGTTAATAGTCGGAAAAATAAGTTACAAGTCGTTTTTTTGTAAAGGTAGTCATTTCAGTCGAAAGAACGACGTCTAGATGACCATTTTAGAAAACATACTTCCACTTTGAGTTTAACCATAATTTTTGGATATAGTTTCATGTTCATAATAAAAATCATTTTCTCAGAATAACAACTTTTAAATCAAAGTTTATCATAGTTTTTAATTAACTAACCCAAAACAGCCCAAGGTGTTACTACGACGGCGTAAATCCGGTTTTACGGTATTTTTCATGTTTCCAGGTTTTAAATCATTAAGTTAGCATATAATATAGATATAGAACATGTGTTTAGTTGATTTTAAAAGTCAAGTTAGAAGGATTAACTTTTGTTTGCGAACAAGTTTAGAATTAACTAAACTATGTTCTAGTGATTACAAGTTTAAACCTTCGAATAAGATAGCTTTATATGTATGAATCGAATGATGTTATGAATATCATTACTACCTTAAGTTCCTTGGATAAACCTACTGGAAAAGGGAAAAATGGATCTAGCTTCAACGGATCCTTGGATGGCTTGAAGTTCTTGAAGCAGAATCATGACACGAAAACAAGTTCAAGTAAGATCATCACTTGAAATAAGATTGTTATAGTTATAGAAATTGAACCAAAGTTTGAATATGATTATTACCTTGTATTAGAATGATAACCTACTGTAAGAAACAAAGATTTCTTGAGGTTGGATGATCACCTTACAAGAGTGGAAGTGAGCTAGCAAACTTGAAAGTATTCCTGATTTTATGTAACTAGAACTTGTAGAATATATGAAGAACACTTAGAACTTGAAGATAGAACTTGAGAGAGATCAATTAGATGAAGAAAATTGAAGAATGAAAGTGTTTGTAGGTGTTTTTGGTCGTTGGTGTATGGATTAGATATAAAGGATATGTAATTTTGTTTTCATGTAAATAAGTCATGAATGATTACTCATATTTTTGTAATTTTATGAGATATTTCATGCTAGTTGCCAAATGATGGTTCCCACATGTGTTAGGTAACTCACATGGGCTGCTAAGAGCTGATCATTGGAGTGTATATACTAATAGTACATACATCTAAAAGCTGTGTATTGTACGAGTACGAATACGGGTGCATACGAGTAGAATTGTTGATGAAACTGAACGAGGATGTAATTGTAAGCATTTTTGTTAATTAGAAGTACTTTGATAAGTGTATTGAAGTCTTTCAAAAGTGTATAAATACATATTAAAACACTACATGTATATACATTTTAACTGAGTCGTTAAGTCATCGTTAGTCGTTACATGTAAGTGTTGTTTTGAAACCTTTAGGTTAACGATCTTGTTAAATGTTGTTAACCCAATGTTTATAATATCAAATGAGATTTTAAATTATTATATTATCATGATATTATCATGTATGAATATCTCTTAATATGATATATATACATTAAATGTCTTTACAACGATAATCGTTACATATATGTCTCGTTTAAAAATCATTAAGTTAGTAGTCTTGTTTTTATATATGTAGTTCATTGTTAATATACTTAATGATATGTTTACTTATCATAGTATCATGTTAACTATATATATATATCCATATATATGTCATCATATAGTTTTTACAAGTTTTAACGTTCGTAAATCACCGGTCAACTTGGGTGGTCAATTGTCTATATGAAACATATTTCAATTAATCAAGTCTTAACAAGTTTGATTGCTTAACATGTTGGAAACATTTAATCATGTAAATATCAATCTCAATTAATATATATAAACATGGAAAAGTTCGGGTCACTACAGTACCTACCCGTTAAATAAATTTCGTCCCGAAATTTTAAGCTGTTGAAGGTGTTGACGAATCTTCTGGAAATAGATGCGGGTATTTCTTCTTCATCTGATCTTCATGCTCCCAGGTGAACTCGGGTCCTCTACGAGCATTCTATCGAACCTTAACAATTGGTATCTTGTTTTGCTTAAGTCTTTTAACCTCACGATCCATTATTTCGACGGGTTCTTCGATGAATTGGAGTTTTTCGTTGATTTGGATTTCATCTAACGGAATAGTGAGATCTTCTTTAGCAAAACATTTCTTCAAATTCGAGATGTGGAAAGTGTTATGTACAGCCGCGAGTTGTTGAGGTAACTCAAGTCGGTAAGCTACTGGTCCGACACGATCAATAATCTTAAATGGTCCAATATACCTTGGATTTAATTTACCTCGTTTACCAAATCGAACAACGCCTTTCCAAGGTGCAACCTTAAGCATGACCATCTCTCCAATTTCAAATTCTATATCTTTTCTTTTAATGTCGGCGTAGCTCTTTTGTCGACTTTGGGCGGTTTTCAACCGTTGTTGAATTTGGATGATCTTCTCGGTAGTTTCTTGTATAATCTCCGGACCCGTAATCTGTCTATCCCCCACTTCACTCCAACAAATCGGAGACCTACACTCTCTACAATAAAGTGCTTCAAACGGCGCCATCTCAATGCTTGAATGGTAGCTGTTGTTGTAGGAAAATTCTGCTAACGGTAGATGTCGATCCCAACTGTTTCCGAAATCAATAACACATGCTCGTAGCATGTCTTCAAGCATTTGTATCGTCCTTTCACTCTGCCCATCAGTTTGTAGATGATAGGCAGTACTCATGTCTAGACGAGTTCCTAATGCTTGCTGTAATGTCTGCCAGAATCTTGAAATAAATCTGCCATCCCTATCAGAGATAATAGAGATTGGTATTCCTTGTCTGGAGACGACTTCCTTCAAATACAGTCGTGCTAACTTCTCCATCTTGTCATCTTCTCTTATTGGTAGGAAGTGTGCTGATTTGGTGAGACAATCAACTATTACCCAAATAGTATCAAAACCACTTGCAGTCCTTGGCAATTTAGTGATGAAATCCATGGTAATGTTTTCCCATTTCCATTCCGGGATTTCGGGTTGTTGAAGTAGACCTGATGGTTTCTGATGCTCAGCTTTGACCTTAGAACACGTCAAACATTCTCCTACTTATTTAGCAACATCGGCTTTCATACCCGGCCACCAAAAATGTTTCTTGAGATCCTTGTACATCTTCCCCGTTCCAGGATGTATTGAGTATCTGGTTTTATGAGCTTCTCTAAGTACCATTTCTCTCATATCTCCAAATTTTGGTACCCAAATCCTTTCAGCCCTATACCGGGTTCCGTCTTCCTGAATATTACGATGCTTCTCCGATCCTTTGGGTATTTCATCCTTTAAATTTCCCTCTTTTAAAACTCCTTGTTGCGCCTCCTTTATTTGAGTAGTAAGGTTATTATGAATCATTATATTCATAGATTTTACTCGAATGGGTTCTCTGTCCTTCCTGCTCAAGGCATCGGCTACCACATTTGCCTTCCCCGGGTGGTAACGAATCTCAAAGTCGTAATCATTCAACAATTCAATCCACCTATGCTGCGTCATATTCAGTTGTTTCTGATTAAATATGTGTTGAAGACTTTTGTGGTCGGTATATATAATACTTTTGACCCCATATAAGTAGTGCCTCCAAGTCTTTAATGCAAAAACAACCGCGCCTAATTTCAAATCATACGTCGTATAATTTTGTTCGTGAATCTTCAATTGTCTAGACGCATAAGCAATCACCTTCGTTCGTTGCATTAATACACAACCGAGACCTTGCTTTGATGCGTCACAATAAATCACAAAATCATCATTCCCTTCAGGCAATGACAATATAGGTGCCGTAGTTAGCTTTTTCTTCAATAACTGAAACGCTTTCTCTTGTTCATCATTCCATTCAAATTTCTTCCCTTTATGCGTTAATGCAGTCAAGGGTTTTGCTATTCTGGAAAAGTCTTGGATGAACCTTCTGTAGTAACCAGCTAGTCCTAAAAACTGGCGTATGTGTTTCGGAGTTTTCGGGGTTTCCCACTTTTCAACAGTTTCTATCTTTGCCGGATCCACCTTAATACCTTCTTTGTTCACTATGTGACCGAGAAATTGAACTTCTTCCAACCAAAATGCACACTTTGAAAACTTAGCGTACAATTCTTCCTTCCTCAATACTTCTAACACCTTTCTCAAATGTTCACCGTGTTCTTGGTCATTCTTTGAGTAAATAAGTATGTCATCAATGAAAACAATGACAAACTTGTCAAGGTATGGTCCACACACTCGGTTCATAAGGTCCATGAACACAGCTGGTGCATTAGTTAAACCAAACGGCATGACCATAAACTCGTAATGACCGTAACGTGTTCTGAAAGCAGTCTTTGGAATATCATCTTCTTTCACCCGCATTTGATGATACCCGGAACGTAAGTCAATCTTTGAATAAACAGACGAGCCTTGTAGTTGATCAAATAAGTCGTCGATTCTCGGTAGTGGGTAGCGGTTCTTGATGGTAAGTTTGTTCAACTCTCGGTAGTCGATACACAACCTGAATGTACCATCTTTCTTCTTAACAAACAAAACAGGAGCTCCCCACGGTGATGTGCTTAGTCGAATGAAACCACGCTCTAAAAGTTCTTGTAATTGGCTTTGCAGTTCTTTCATCTCGCTGGGTGCGATTCTGTAAGGAGCACGAGCTATTGGTGCAGCTCCTGGTACAAGATCTATTTGAAATTCAACGGATCGATGTGGGGGTAATCCCGGTAATTCTTTCGGAAATACATCGGGAAATTCTTTTGCGACGGGAACATCATTGATGCTCTTTTCTTCAGTTTGTACTTTCTCGACGTGTGCTAGAACAGCATAGCAACCTTTTCTTATTAGTTTTTGTGCCTTCAAATTACTAATAAGATGTAGCTTCGTGTTGCCCTTTTCTCCGTACACCATTAAGGGTTTTTCTTTTTCTCGTATAATGCGAATTGCATTTTTGTAACAAACGATCTCTGCTTTCACTTCTTTCAACCAGTCCATACCGATTATCACATCAAAACTCCCTAACTCTACTGGTATCAAGTCAATCTTAAATGTTTCGCTAACCAGTTTAATTTCTCGATTTCGACATATATTATCTGCTGAAATTAATTTACCATTTGCTAATTCGAGTAAAAATTTACTATCCAAAGGCGTCAATGGACAACTTAATTTAGCACAAAAATCTCTACTCATATAGCTTCTATCCGCACCGAATCAAATAAAACGTAAGCAGATTTATTGTCAATAAGAAACGTACCCGTAACAAGCTCCGGGTCTTCCTGTGCCTCTGCCGCATTAATATTGAAAACTCTTCCGCGGCCTTGTCCATTCGTGTTCTCCTGGTTCGGGCAATTTCTAATAATGTGGCCCGGTTTTCCACATTTATAACAAACTACATTGGCATAACTTGCTCCGACACTACTTGCTCCGCCATTACTCGTTCCGACACCATTTGTTCCTTTCGTTCTATTAACCCCTGGTCCGTAGACCTCACACTTCGCCGCGCTATGACCATTTCTTTTACACTTGTTGCAAAATTTGGTGCAGAACCCCGAGTGATACTTTTCACACCTTTGGCATAGCTGCTTCTGATTGTTGTTGTTGTTGCGGTTATTATTGTTGTTGGGATGATTGTTGTAGTAGTTGTTGTTGTTGTTGTTGTTGTTGTTGGGCCGTTTGTTGTAGTTGCGATTGATGTTGCGATTGTTGGGATAATTGTTGCGATTATTGTTGTAATTGCTGTTGTTGTTGTATTGGTGATTCTTATCACCGTTTTCCTCCCACTTTCTTTTGACTTTCTTCACATTGGCCTCTTCAGCAGTCTGTTCTTTAATTCTTTCTTCAATCTGGTTCACTAGTTTGTGAGCCATTCTACATGCCTGTTGTATGGAGGCGGGCTCGTGTGAACTTATATCTTCTTGGATTCTTTCCGGTAATCCTTTCACAAACGCGTCGATCTTCTCTTCCTCATCTTCGAATGCTCCCGGACACAATAGGCACAATTCTGTGAATCGTCTTTCGTACGTCGTAATATCAAATCCTTGGGTTCGTAACCCTCCAAGTTCTGTCTTGAGCTTATTGACCTCGGTTCTGGGAGGGTACTTCTCGTTCATCAAGTGCTTGAATACTGACCACGGTAGTGCGTACGCATCGTCTTGTCCCACTTGCTCTAGATAGGTATTCCACCATGTTAATGCAGAACCTGTGAAGGTATGCGTAGCGTACTTCACTTTGTCCTCTTCAGTACACTTACTTATGGCAAACACCGATTCGACCTTCTCGGTCCACCGTTTCAATCCGATCGGTCCTTCGGTTCCATCAAATTCCAAAGGTTTGTAGGCAGTGAATTCTTTGTAGGTGCATCCTACACGATTTCCTGTACTGCTAGATCCAAGGTTATTGTTGGTATGTAGCGCAGCCTGTACTGCGGCTATGTTTGAAGCTAGAAAAGTACGGAATTCCTCTTCATTCATATTCACGGTGTGTCGAGTAGTCGGTGCCATTTCCTTCAAAATAGTCAAATGGAACAAGTTAATCATATAGAATATTAAGAGTAGTTAATAGTATTTTGTAGCATAATATGAACTCATTTATAAAAGCTTTTTCTTCATATTAGCGTTTTATAAGTTTAAATTCGGGTAGTGCCTACCCGTTAAGTTCATACTTAGTAGCTAATATACAATTCAACTACTACAATTCTATATGAAAAAACTGATTATAATAATATTTCACGTTCAAACTTTTACACAATATTTTACAAACTTACAATACCGCTTATTTTACATATAGCATGAAATATAGCACACAATAAATTTGATACAAGATGGTTGTGAAGATAATTCTAGCTAGTACACAAGTCGTTCAGCAAAGGCAATAAAGACACGTAATTCATACGTCCAGAAACAAGTCATGCATTCTGGTTTTACTAGGATTACTTCCCATCCTTGGTCTTGTGGAACATAACCGTTATGGCCGTTGATAAGACAGCGTGTTGTAACGTTGTCAAAGGGACGAGGGTAACGTAATGTCCAACAGTCCCGTAACAATCTAAAAACCTCATTTCTTACCCCAATTACCGACTCCGTCACTTGTGGGAACGTTTTGTTTAATAGTTGTAGCCCGATGTTCTTGTTCTCACTTTGGTGAGAAGCGAACATTACTAATCCGTAAGCATAACATGCTTCTTTATGTTGCATGTTAGCCGCTTTTTCTAAATCACGAAGTCCAATATTCGGATATATTGAGTCAAAATAATTTCTTAACCCATTGCGTAAAATAGCATTTGGGTTCCCCGCAATATATGCGTCAAAGTAAACACATCGTAACTTATGGATTTCCCAATGTGATATCCCCCATCTTTCGAACGAAAGCCTTTTATAAACCAAGGCATTCTTGGAACGTTCTTCGAATGTCGTACAAACTGATCTCGCCTTAAATAGTTGTGCCGAAGAATTCTGACCGACTCTAGACAAGATTTCATCAATCATGTCTCCGGGTAGGTCTCTTAAAATATTGGGTTGTCTATCCATTTTGTGTTTTTATACTGTAAAATAGACAAGAGTTAGATTCATAAAAAAAATACTTATTAATACAAGCAATTTTTACATATATCATAAAGCATAAGCACACTATATTACTTATATTACACCACACGAATACAACTATCTTATTCCGACTCGCTTGTTTCTTCTTCTTCGGTTTTGGTTCGTTTTGCCAAGTTTCTAGGGATATATGATGTTCCCCTAATACGAGCCGTCGTTAACCACATTGGTTTAGAAAAACCTGGTGGTTTAGAAGTTCCCGGGTCATTGTTACAACTTAAGGACTTCGGGGGTTGACGATACATATAAAGTTCATCGGAGTTGGAATTAGATTTCTCTATTTTTATGCCCTTTCCCTTATTATTTTCTTTTGCCTTTTTAAATTCAGTTGGGGTGATTTCTATAACATCATCGGAATTCTCGTCGGAATCCGATTCATCGGAGAATTGGTAATCCTCCCAATATTTTGCTTCCTTGGCGGAAACACCATTGACCATAATTAACCTTGGTCGGTTGGTTGAGGATTTTCTTTTACTTAACCGTTTTATTATTTCCCCCACCGGTTTTATTTCTTCATCCGGTTCCGATTCTTCTTCCGGTTCCGATTCTTCTTCCGGTTCCGACTCTTCTTCCGATTCCTCTTCGGGAACTTGTGAATCAGTCCACGAATCATTCCAATTTACATTTGACTCTTCATTATTATTAGGTGAGTCAATGGGACTTGTTCTAGAGGTAGACATCTATCACATAATATCAAACGCGTTAAGAGATTAATATATCACATAATATTCACATGTTAAAAATATATAGTTTCCAACAAAATTTGTTAAGCAATCATTTTTCAAGTAAATACGGTCGAAGTCCAGACTCACTAATGCATCCTAACAAACTCGATAAGACACACTAATGCAAAATTCTGGTTCTCTAAGACCAACGCTCGGATACCAACTGAAATGTCCCGTTCTTATTGATTAAAAACGTTCCATATTAATTTATTTCGTTGCGAGGTTTTAACCTCTATATGAGACGTTTTTCAAAGACTGCATTCATTTTTAAAACAAACCATAACCTTTATTTCATCAATAAAGGTTTAAAAAGCTTTACGTAGATTATCAAATAATGATAATCTAAAATATCCTGTTTACACACGACCATTACATAATGGTTTACAATACAAATATGTTACAACAAAATAAGTTTCTTGGATGCAGTTTTTACACAATATCATACAAGCATGGACTCCAAATCTCGTCCTTATTTAAGTATGCGACAGCGGAAGCTCTTAATAATCACCTGAGAATAAACATGCTTAAAACGTCAACAAAAATGTTGGTGAGTTATAGGTTTAACCTATATATATCAAATCGTAACAATAGACCACAAGATTTCATATTTCAATACACATCCCATACATAGAGATAAAAAATCATTCATATGGTGAACACCTGGTAACCGACATTAACAAGATGCATATATAAGAATATCCCCATCATTCCGGGACACCCTTCGGATATGATATAAATTTCGAAGTACTAAAGCATCCGGTACTTTGGATGGGGTTTGTTAGGCCCAATAGATCTATCTTTAGGATTCGCGTCAATTAGGGTGTCTGTTCCCTAATTCTTAGATTACCAGACTTAATAAAAAGGGGCATATTCGATTTCGATAATTCAACCATAGAATGTAGTTTCACGTACTTGTGTCTATTTTGTAAATCATTTATAAAACCTGCATGTATTCTCATCTCAAAAATATTAGATTTTAAAAGTGGGACTATAACTCACTTTCACAGATTTCTACTTAGTCGGGAAGTAAGACTTGGCCACTGGTTGATTCACGAACCTATAACAATATATACATATATATCAAAGTATGTTCAAAATATATTTACAACACTTTTAATATATTTTGATGTTTTAAGTTTATTAAGTCAGCTGTCCTCGTTAGTAACCTACAACTAGTTGTCCACAGTTAGATGTACAGAAATAAATTGATAAATATTATCTTGAATCAATCCACGACCCAGTGTATACGTATCTCAGTATTGATCACAACTCAAACTATATATATTTTGGAATCAACCTCAACCCTGTATAGCTAACTCCAACATTCACATATAGAGTGTCTATGGTTGTTCCGAAATATATATAGATGTGTCGACATGATAGGTCGAAACATTGTATACGTGTCTATGGTATCTCAAGATTACATAATATACAATACAAGTTGATTAAGCTATGGTTGGAATAGATTTGTTACCAATTTTCACGTAGCTAAAATGAGAAAAATTATCCAATCTTGTTTTACCCATAACTTCTTCATTTTAAATCCGTTTTGAGTGAATCAAATTGCTATGGTTTCATATTGAACTCTATTTTATGAATCTAAACAGAAAAAGTATAGGTTTATAGTATGAAAAATAAGTTACAAGTCGTTTTTTGTAAAGGTAGTCATTTCAGTCGAAAGAACGACGTCTAGATGACCATTTTAGAAAACATACTTCCACTTTGAGTTTAACCATAATTTTTGGATATAGTTTCATGTTCATAATAAAAATCATTTTCTCAGAATAACAACTTTTAAATCAAAGTTTATCATAGTTTTTAATTAACTAACCCAAAACAGCCCGCGGTGTTACTACGACGGCGTAAATCCGGTTTTACGGTGTTTTTCGTGTTTCCAGGTTTTAAATCATTAAGTTAGCATATAATATAGATATAGAACATGTGTTTAGTTGATTTTAAAAGTCAAGTTAGAAGGATTAACTTTTGTTTGCGAACAAGTTTAGAATTAACTAAACTATGTTCTAGTGATTACAAGTTTAAACCTTCGAATAAGATAGCTTTATATGTATGAATCGAATGATGTTATGAATATCATTACTACCTTAAGTTCCTTGGATAAACCTACTGGAAAAGGGAAAAATGGATCTAGCTTCAACGGATCCTTGGATGGCTCGAAGTTCTTGAAGCAGAATCATGACACGAAAACAAGTTCAAGTAAGATCATCACTTGAAATAAGATTGTTATAGTTATAGAAATTGAACCAAAGTTTGAATATGATTATTACCTTGTATTAGAATGATAACCTACTGTAAGAAACAAAGATTTCTTGAGGTTGGATGATCACCTTACAAGAGTGGAAGTGAGCTAGCAAACTTGAAAGTATTCTTGATTTTATATAACTAGAACTTGTAGAATATATGAAGAACACTTAGAACTTGAAGATAGAACTTGAGAGAGATCAATTATATGAATAAAATTGAAGAATGAAAGTGTTTGTAGGTGTTTTTGGTCGTTGGTGTATGGATTAGATATAAAGGATATGTAATTTTGTTTTCATGTAAATAAGTCATGAATGATTACTCATATTTTTGTAATTTTATGAGATATTTCATGCTAGTTGCCAAATGATGGTTCCCACATGTGTTAGGTGACTCACATGGGCTGCTAAGAGCTGATCATTGGAGTGTATATACTAATAGTACATACATCTAAAAGCTGTGTATTGTACGAGTACGAATACGGGTGCATACGAGTAGAATTGTTGATGAAACTGAACGAGGATGTAATTGTAAGCTGATAATGCCAAAAATGAACACATATTTTATAGCATTATTCTCCAAGAAAGACAAGATTTTAGTTGGTATTGTTCGATTTACAAGCGATATTCGTTTAAATATTAAAAAGAGAAGATAAAAGGCAGATTCGACAAATTGAAGACAAAAAAGGTCCAAAGAGCTAAAAAGTACAAGATTCAATCAAAAAGGTTCAAAATATTGATGAGGAACGTCTCAAAATGACAAGAGTACAAGTTACAAGACGCAAAGTACGCGATTTAAAATAATACGCGAGGACGTCTGAAAATCCGGAACCGGGACCTGAGCCTAGAAGAAACGCGCGACGCAACGGACTAAAAAGATCTACTCAACTATGCATATAAATATAATATAATATATAAATAATTATTAAAATTATTTATATATTTATATTATATATTTATTATGTCGACAAGCAATCTGACAAAACAACATGAGCTGTAATTTCCTACCATGCGACTCGCATGGCAGGAAGGCCAAAGTCATGCGAGTCGCATGGCTTACTTTTCCAGGCCAGGTCTATAAATCTCGCGTGTTTTGTTCAGTTTTAGGTACACCGTATTATCTATCTTTCTCCATTTGTAATAAATAAATAAATTATAATTTTAATTTTAATTAATAATAATAATAATAAGGTTATGTTAAGGAGTGTATAAGTCGAAATTCTGTCCGTGTAACGCTACGCTATTTTTAATCATTGTAAGTTATGTTCAACCTTTTTACATTAATGTCTCGTAGCTAAGTTATTATTATGCTTATTTAAAACGAAGTAATCATGATGTTGGGCTAATTACTAAAATTGGGTAATTGGGCTTTGTACCATAATTGGGGTTTGGACAAAAGAACGACACTTGTGGAAATTAGACTATGGGCTATTAATGGGCTTTATATTTGTTTAACTAAATGAAAGTTTGTTAATGTTAATATAAAGATTTACAATTGGGCGTCCCTATAAATTACCATATACACTCGATCGGACACGATGGGCGAGGTATTTATATGTACGCATAATCGTTCATTTAACCGGACACGGGAATGGATTAATAGCCATTAGAATAATTAAAACAGGGGTGAAATTACATTCAAGGGTAATTGGTGTAATTGTTAACAAAGTAGTAAAACCTTGGTTTACACGCAGTCGATAACCTGGTGTATTCATTAAACAAAGTATTAAAACCTTGTTACAATTCGAATCCCCAATTAGTTGGAATATTTAACTTCGGGTATAATAATAATTTGATGAGGACACTCGCACTTTATATTTATGACTGATGGACTGTTATGGACAAAAACCAGACGGACATATTAAATAATCCAGGACAAAGGACAATTAACCCATGGGCATAAAACTAAAATCAACACGTCAAACATCATGATTACGGAAGTTTAAATAAGCATAATTCTTTTATTTCATATTTAATTTCCTTTATTTTATATTTAATTGCACTTCTAATTATCGCATTTTTATTGTTATTTTATTTAATCGCACTTTTAATTATCGTACTCTTTAATTATCGCAAGTTTATTTTATCGCACTTTTATTATTCGCAATTTCATTATCGTTATTTACTTTACGCTTTAAATTAAGTCTTTTATTTATTTAATATTTTACATTAGGTTTTAACTGCGACTAAAGTCTTAAAATCGACAAAACGGTCATTAAACGGTAAAAACCCCCTTTATAATAATAATATTACTTATATATATATTTGTATTTTTATAAAAGTAAACTAATATAGCGTTGAGCTTTGTTTAAAGATTTCCCTGTGGAACGAACCGGACTTACTAAAAACTACACTACTGTACGATTAGGTACACTGCCTATAAGTGTTGTAGCAAGGTTTAAGTATATCCATTCTATAAATAAATAAATATCTTGTGTAAAATTGTATCGTATTTAATAGTATTTCCTAGTAAAATATAAGCTATTTTATATACACCCCGCTGCACATCAAGTATTTTTGGCGCCACTGCCGGGGAACGCCGAAGCGAAACGCCATATTTTTTTTTTAGTTATAATTAGTTTTTGTAAAATTTATATTTTTGTTTAAAAATTAAAAATATAAAAATAAAAATAAAAATCTTTTAAAATCGAAAAAAAATATATATTTTAAAGTGTATTTTAAGTTTTTCTTTATTATTTACAAAATATTAAAGTATTTGTATTTTATTTTAGTATTTTATTAAGTTTTTATTTAAATTATATATTTATATCTTATATTATATATAAAACAAAAATTAAAAATAAATATTAAATAATTACGTGACCTGTCATTTGAACCAGTCCAATTGAACCAGTTCAGAATGGCCATGCGACTCGCATGACCCACCCCCTTATTCCATGCGACTCGCATGAAGGGGTTGACCAGGCCACATACGAACCCTAATCTAGCATTAATTACGGGTATTAAATAATTAATATTCTCTAAACCCTAAATTATTATTATTATTATATTTAGTTTTTAATTTAGTTTTTATATTTACTTTTATATTTAGTTTTTAAAATATATAAACTTAATACTTTTATATAAAATATAAAAATAATATTTTTTATAAAATCTAATATTTTTATAACTTTTTAGTAACTTTTATATTTTGTATCTTTTTGTTGTTTTAGCGTAATTTTAGCATTTTTCTTCGTTCGTACTTAGTTTTTAAGTCTAGTTTTTTGCCGTAGTTTTTATTTTTATTTCTAGAAATTTAGGATTGCCGTAAAATCCCTTAAGTGCCTATTCCTTAGACTAAGTTTTAGGTGCTTTAGAATTTTGCGACGCCATTTTTCGTGCTATTTTCTTATTTTTCGACGCTTTTACCTATGTATCAATTACAATTCCAAGTAGTGATCTCCATTTGCAATTTTAATTTTAAGATAATAGTCGTTATAAGGATCGATTAGTTGTGTGTCTTAAGCCGCTCTTCGCCTTTTTCATTTTTCGACACTTTTCGACGCGCAATCTATTTCTTCCTTATTTCTCGACATTCTAGTTATAGGACATAGAATTTTATCTACTTCTTATCTAATATTTCTTAAACGGAAAGAAAAATTATCTAAGTGGTTAAATTAATAGACGTTGACATTTTTCTGGTTCGTAGTAATAGTTGGATTTGTACGTGGAACGGGTTGTTGGAGCCAAACAGTCCTCAATTATATTGAGACCAAATGAATCCTGCCCCTCTGCTGCATCTTTTAGCTATTCGAAACGTGGGCAAAAATCAGAAAAGTCTATTAATTGGATAGCTTATATAAGTTTTTCTTATTATTTTTATAACTAATAGGATATTCTGTGAATGCACCGAGCAAGACGTTCACCACCGGTCATACGTTCACCACCTGTAACTCGATCAAGACATCGTTTAACAAATATCACCGCCGTTGATTTTTCTTTAAACTCGCCATCTAGTCAACCAAGTACTTCAACTCAAATTTCCGATAATCCAGTTTTTGAAACAAACATCACAATTGAGAATCCGGAGAATACTCAGGGACAATTCCAAGACCCTGATCCACTAATTATTCCTCCGGAACCTCCAATCATTCAAACAGAGATTGTTGAGGAAGAAACCATTAAATCAGAAACCTCTAGTGATTCGGATACAACACTTCCAATCATGGAAAATCTAGAACCTTTAAGTATGGAAGACCGAATGAGAGCCAAACGCACTGGCCAAGGTCATGCAATTACTCAACCAAACGTTAATGCGCCAGATTATGAAATCAAAGGACAAATTCTACACATGGTGACTAACCAATGCCAATTTAGTGGTGCGCCGAATGAAGATCCGAACGAACATCTTCGTACCTTTAATAGAATTTGTACACTATTCAAAATCCGAGAAGTGGAAGACGAACAAATCTATCTCATGTTATTTCCCTGGACTTTAAAGGGAGAAGCCAAAGATTGGTTGGAATCGTTACCTGAAGGGGCGATTGATACATGGGATGTTTTAGTTGAAAAATTTCTTAAACAATTCTTTCCGGCATCCAAAGCCGTAAGACTTCAAGGAGAAATTGTTACATTCACACAAAAGCCAAATGAAACTCTATATGAGGCGTGGACAAGATTTGGAAAGTTGTTAAGAGGATGTCCGCAACATGGTTTAGATACTTATCAAATAGTGCAAATATTCTACCAAGGTTGTGACATCACTACAAGGAAGGACATCGACATAGCAGCCGGTGGTTCCATAATGAAGAAAACCGCAACCGAAGCTTATAAAATCATTGATAACACTGCTTCTCACTCACATGAGTGGCACCAAGAAAAAGATATCGTTAGATCATCTAAAGCAGCTAGAGCCGATTCTAGCCATGACTTAGATTCCATTTCCGCAAAGATAGATGCTTTCGAGAGACGAATGGAAAAGATGACTAAAGATATTCACGCTATACGAATTAGTTGTGAGCAGTGTGGAGGACCACATTTGACAAAAGATTGTCTCAGTATTGAACAAACAATGGAACAAAGAGAGAATGTTTCGTACATGAACCAAAGGCTTGGAAATAATTATCAGAATAATTATCAACCGCCAAGACCTAACTACAATCAAAACCAGAACTATAACCGAAATGTTCCATACAACAACCAACAAGGTCCTAGCAATCAACAAGTATCTAACAATACTTACAATCAGCAAAGACCTATTTTTCCGATTAAACCACCACAAACCGACGAGAAAAAGCCAAATTTAGAAGATATGATATCAAAGCTAGTTGAGTCTCAAACTCAGTTTTTCACATCACAGAAACAAACCAATGAACAAAATGCTCAAGCATTTAGGAATCAACAAGCTTCGATTCAAAATTTGGAACAAGAAGTGAGCAACCTAGCAAGGTTGATAGGTGAAAGAAAACCGGGAAGTTTACCGAGCGATACAAATGCTAACCCCCGGAATGAAACAGCTAAAGCCATTACCACAAGAAGTGGTATTACACTTAAACCACCTGAAATACCTGTAAATTCAGATGATTCTATTCCTAATCCACAAGAACCACAATCCGAGCAAGAAAAGGAAAAAGAACCGGTAGTTGAAAAGGTTAATGAAGATAACACAGTTAAGGCTAAACCTTATGTTAAACCGTACCAACCACTGCTTCCTTACCCGAGTAAAATGAGAAAAGAAAGACTTGAAGCCGAGCAATCCAAATTTTTGGATATGTTTAAACAAATAAATATAAATCTTCCTTTCATTGATGTAATTTCAGGAATGCCAAGGTATGCTAAATTCTTGAAAGATCTAATCACGAATAGAAAGAAAATGGAAGAACTCTCGGCTGTCACTATGAATGCAAATTGTTCAGCAGTGCTGTTGAATAAGATACCCGAAAAACTCTCCGATCCAGGAAGTTTCACAATTCCATGTTTTCTGGGTAGTCTTAGTTCAATAGAAGCATTGGCAGATTTAGGTGCTAGTATAAATTTAATGCCGTATTCACTATACGCTAAACTAGACCTTGGAGAATTAAAACCAACAAGAATAAGTATACAACTAGCCGATCGATCAGTAAAATATCCTAGAGGGATAATGGAGAACATGCTAGTTAAAGTTGGTAATTTAGTATTTCCAGTAGATTTTGTTATTCTGGATATGGAAGAAGATTCTCGAGTACCTCTCATATTAGGAAGACCATTTTTAAACACGGCTAAAGCAATAATAGACGTGTTCAATAAGAAACTGACCCTAAGTATAGAGGACGAGAGTGTTACCTTTTCAGTGGATAGAGCCATGCAACAACCGCAATCTGCAGATGATACATGCTATTATATTCAAACTGTAGATCCATATGCTGAATTGTTAGAAGAATTTCCAGAATTACAAGGAACGGGAGAATGTTCTGTAGGAGAAGGAACTGAACCAATTGATGAAGCTGAAATGTTAGCTACACTTATGGATAATGGATATGAACCAACAACAGAAGAACTTCAAATGTTAAAAGAGGAAGACCGATATCGATATAAATCATCGATAGAAGAACCGCCGATATTAGAGTTAAAGCCACTTCCAACCCATTTGGAATACGCTTATTTACATGGTGAATCTGAATTACCTGTAATAATATCGTCTTCTCTCACAAATGATGAAAAATCTCAACTCATTTCTGTGTTGAAAGCTCATAAACCAGCCATTGCATGGAAGATTCATGATATTAAAGGAATAAGTCCTTCGTATTGCACACATAAAATCCTTATGGAAGAAGGTCATAAAACGTATGTGCAACGCCAATGAAGACTAAATCCTAATATGCAAGATGTAGTTAAGAAAGAGATTATTAAACTGCTAGATGCAGGTTTGATATATCCAATTTCTGATAGTCCATGGGTAAGCCCAGTTCAATGCGTACCTAAGAAGGGTGGCATGACTGTCATTACAAATGAGAAAAATGAGCTTATTCCTACTAGGACTGTAACAGGATGGCGTGTATGTATTGATTATAGAAAATTAAATGACGCCACCAGAAAAGATCACTTTCCCTTACCTTTCATAGATCAAATGTTGGAAAGATTAGCCGGAAATAGTTACTATTGTTTTCTAGATGGATTTTCCGGATATTTTCAAATTCCAATAGCACCCGAAGACCAAGAGAAAACCACATTCACGTGCCCTTATGGTACTTTTGCTTACAAACGCATGCCATTTGGACTTTGTAACGCCCCTGCAACCTTTCAAAGGTGTATGATGGCGATTTTTCACGACATGATAGAAGAATGCATGGAAGTATTCATGGATGACTTTTCAGTCTTCGGTGATACATTTAAATCATGTCTAGTTAATCTGGAACGAATGCTAATTAGATGCGAAAAATCAAATCTAGTACTTAATTGGGAGAAATGCCATTTCATGGTTAAAGAAGGCATCGTTCTTGGACATAAAATTTCAAAAGAAGGAATTGAAGTGGATAGAGCTAAAGTAGATGTAATTGCTAAACTTCCACATACCACCAATGTTAGAGGAGTTAGGAGTTTTCTAGGGCATGCCGGTTTTTACCGACGTTTCATAAAAGATTTTTCTAAAATTGCCACTCCTATGAATAAACTCCTAGAAAAGGATGCGCCATTCATCTTTTCAGATGAATGTATCAAATCTTTTAATATTCTTAAAGAAAAACTCACTAATGCACCGATCATGATAACACCAAATTGGAATCTACCATTTGAACTAATGTGCGATGCAAGTGATTTTGCAATGGGAGCCGTTTTAGGACAAAGGATTGAAAAACGATTTCAACCTATATATTATGCTAGTAAGACGTTACAAGGAGCACAAACAAACTATACAACTACTGAAAAAGAACTCCTTGCTATTGTCTTTGCTTTTGACAAATTTCGATCATATCTCGTTCTAGCAAAAACGGTGGTCTATACCGACCATTCTGCTCTTAGATACCTATTTTCAAAACAAGATGCTAAACCAAGATTAATCCGTTGGATCTTACTCTTACAAGAGTTTGATATTGAAATCCGAGATAAAAGAGGAGCAGAAAATCTCGCCGCTGATCATCTTTCTCGTCTTGAAAATCCTGAGTTAGAAGTTCTAAATGAATCGGCCATACAAGACAACTTTCCTGATGAATATCTATTGAAGATAGATTATAAAGAAATCCCATGGTTTGCAGACTATGCAAACTACTTAGTTTGTGGATTCCTTGAAAGAGGATTATCGTACCAAAGACGAAAGAAATTCTTCAGTGATATAAAACACTATTTTTGGGAAGATCCACATCTGTTTAAAAGTTGTCCCGATGGAATAATACGCCGATGTGTATTTGGAGATGAAGCTAGTAAAATTTTAAACCATTGTCACACAGGACCAACAGGAGGGCATTATGGGCCTCAACTAACAGCAAGAAAAGTTTATGAAGCTGGATTCTATTGGCCTACAATTTACAAAGACGCACACCTTCTTTGCAAATCCTGTGATGCATGTCAAAGGGCCGGAAAAATAAGTCAACGTGATGAAATGCCACAAAATGTCATCCAAGTATGTGAAGTATTTGACATTTGGGGTATTGACTTTATGGGTCCATTTCCAAAATCTCATAATAATCTATATATACTCGTAGCCATTGATTATGTATCTAAATGGGCGGAAGCACAAGCTCTCCCAACTAACGATGCACGAGTTGTAGTCAACTTTTTAAAACGTCTTTTTGCAAGGTTTGGAACACCGAAAGCTTTAATAAGTGATCGGGGTACTCATTTCTGTAATAATCAACTTGAGAAAGTTCTTAAAAGATATGGAGTAACTCATAAAATCTCCACCGCATATCATCCACAAACAAGTGGACAAGTTGAAAATACCAACCGAGCTTTAAAACGTATTCTAGAGAAAACCGTAGGATCAAATTCGAAGGAATGGTCCATTAAATTGGAGGATGCACTCTGGGCTTTTAGAACAGCCTACAAAACTCCAATTGGAACCACACCTTTTAGACTTGTTTATGGAAAAGCATGTCATCTTCCAGTAGAAATTGAACACAAACATTTTGGGCTTTGAAAACATGTAATCTTGATTTACATGAAGCCGGACGTCTACGATTAAGTCAACTAAACAAATTAGAAGAATTAAGACATGAAGCATACGAAAATTCGTTAATCTATAAAGAAAGAACGAAGAAATGGCATGATAAAAGAATCAGAAGTTCAAAAGAATTTAAAGAAGGAGACAGAGTTCTTCTTTTCAATTCACGATTCAAGCTATTTCCTGGAAAATTGAAATCAAGATGGTCTGGACCATTCATAGTCAAAAGAGTTTTCCCATACGGAACGATAGAATTAATAAATTCAAATGGGATTGAATTTAAAGTTAATGGTCACAGAGTTAAACATTACATACATGGTCCGATGGAAGTCGACAGCGAAGTTAATCACAATTTCGACACCACAGCTAACTAAGTGTGGGGAGAATCAAGTCTTTAAAGGATAATATGTATTTCTGTTAGAGTTATATTGTCTGTTTTCGTGTAGTTCTCGAAAATGGAACCCGAATGGTCTTTCCCTAGCAGACCCTAAAGAACTAGTCTTCTCCCCCCATTCTGAATTTTTATTTTTTTTAGGTTTTTACGAAATGAAGACTGCCTGTGAACTAAACCATGGTCTAATGCTACACGCTTTGATCACTAAACGTAATAATGACATACTCCCGGGTGAAATAGTATCAGTAATCAGAGAAAGAATGGACGGAGTTAGAAAAGAATCCAGATGCGAAGATAATAAGTTACAATTTGGTAAAGGAAAATCAAAATCCGCAGCGAAAAGAAGAGCACGACACCTAGAACGATGTCACAAATGCGGAAAATGGTCACATGGAGGTAAATGTTCAAATAATCAAACCTATTCAAATACCGAATTTGTTACTTTATGCAGAGACGGACCGTTCATATGTTTAGAAGAAAAGACACTGAATGCTCGAGGTTACGCCTATGTAGCCGTGGAAAATCAATTAAACCGACTATCTTATGAATGGAATAGATCATATAACTAAGAAATCTATTTCACAGGTATGTCTGTACAGTTTTTATTTTTATTTTTAACCTTTTGATAATAAACGCTAATTTGTTCACTAAAAAGTATTAAATTGGTATTAAATAAAATTAGGTTTGGCGACCGAAATTATTGATATCATTCAAAAATTTATTACATCACTGCGAAATTTAACGTTTATTCTTAAGGTATAAATATCTTTAATCAATCAACCCAAAATATTTCAAAAATTCGTCATGAGTTAAATTAGGTTTTGGAACCGAAATTACTTTACCGAAAAGAGGGGCGTATATTTTTGATAATATTTGATTGATTAAAGTGGGATAAAAGACCAAAAAGATTTTTTATTTTTATTTTTACTTTGTTTTAAAACTAATATATATATATATCTTATGATATAATATCTTTAAGTTTTTAAATATTTTAAAAATTAATATACAATATAAGTTTATTAAATTAATATAAGTTTAAAAATATTAATGATATATTGCATCTTTAATTTTTTTTAAAAAAAAATATGAATTTTTTTATTTTATGCATTTTAAATTAAGTTGTGTGAATTTAAAAACAAAAATTTACTTTATCTCATTAAGTTAAAAATATGATTTTTTAAAAAATTCGTCGTGAGTTGAAAACTAGACCATTGAGTCGAAATTGCTTTACCCGAGGGCGGGACGAGAATTTTTATTATCATTATTTTTAATCTTATTGATTTAAAGTATGCCAAAAAAATTAAAAAATCCAAAAAAATCTAAGCTTTTAAAGCAATTGCTTAAAAATGACAAAATTTTAAAATTTTGTCGAGGGACGGACTAGGGCATCGTCCCGAAACGACCTCGTCCTAAAGGAAACAAAATTTTTAAAATTTTATTTAATTTATGTTTTAAAAGTTTAAGGTTTTATATAAAAAAAAAAAAAAAAAAATCCTGGAATCTACCCCCATGCGACTCGCATGAGGGAAAGGGTTATACCATGCGACTCGCATGGCCACTGAAAACAGGCCTGGTACAAAATTTCCAGTCGACTTATGTTTTCTCACAACACACATACACAAACACGAAAACTCTCTCAATCTCTCTCAAAATTTCATCATTTCTCACCAAATTTCTTGCAAAACTTCACAACAATCATGCCTAGATTCAGTAGTCTCAACCCCTTCAGGAACATGGTAAAGATTTCACCCCTAATCTCTTTAAATTCGAATTTTTTGTGTTCTTGAGCTAGAAATTTTATATTTTGATTTTGTTAATTTTAGGTGTAATTAGAGCTAAATTGTTGTTATATTATGCATGTATATCCTAGATTGAAGCTATTTAACATGAATTGAAGCTAAAAACTTCAAATTTTTAGGAATCTAGGGTTTGTGTTCTTGAGCAATTTGGGGCTTTTTGATATAAACAAGTTATGGCCGATTTTTGTCATGAATTGTTGCTAAATTAAGTAGTGTAACATGTTTAGGTAGTTAATTGATCCAAACTTTGAGCCTAAACACGTTTTTGAGAATTAAAGTGGACTTTTTAAGTCTAAAAATTCATGAACTAGGTTAAATTGATATAAAGGCCATTTGAAACTTGTTTAATTGCTAATAGTGATTAGTTTGGCATGTAATTTGAGATGAATGATTAAAAACTTGATGAATATTTTCATATGTACTTATTTGAAAAATTGTAGACTTGACAAAAATATGAAAATGAGCACAAGTTTGATTTGAATGCCATATAATAAGTGTTTAATTGCTATAATGATTATTGTTGACATGTTTAAGAGTTTAAATGTGATAAAACATTGTATACATTTTCGTATGTAAAAGTGTAGAATTGTTATTGTTAGGAAAATGTGTATAAAATGTGTTATGAATTAAACATGTCATCATAATTGATTCAGTTTGTTATTTTGCTAACACTAATGCATATTTGGATGCACAAATTTTGTGTTTAATGTGTTTTGCAGAGATTTACAAATACGGACGGTGCATCATCGTCCAGGCAACCAGAGCCCGAACCGGAAATGTTTCATGAACAAGAACAACATATGCAACAAGAAGAAGAAGAACATGAGGAGCAACATATTCCTTATCACGATCAAGATCAATTATTCGTGAATTAGTTTCGTCAATTCGCTCCACATCAAATGATTATGCACCCAGACATTAATGAGGCCGAGTTACATCCAAATCTGAGATTTGATCGATGTTGGATAGAGTATCCAGATTATAAAAAGAACATGCACGTTCTCTACTTTAAGGGAATTGAAATGCCAAAGGCAATTGACTGGGTACCTTTGGAAACAGTTGACCTCGGCGATCCAATTCGGGAATTGTTGGTGCAAAGGTATGGTAATTCTCAGTTTAACGATTGGATGCGCTTATTTTCCATTCGTAGAACCATATACAGGGAATGGTGTATAGAATTACTTAGTACTATTAAGTTGAACAGTGATGTTAGGAGGTTAGATGATCGAAACTTTATTAGATTTCTGTTAGGTGGACGCATGTACAGAATGTCCATGATCGATTTGGCCCGGGCTTTACAGATTTATACTCCGTCTGAACTTTTGACCCCCGACTGTAATGGCCTGATTGCCCAAGGAGAAAGGGTAGATAGGGAATTTGATATTAACGCCGTCTGGAGGCGTATGTCCCATTTTAATGAGTTTCAAGCCAGTGGAAATCATACATACTTAGATATTGATAGAGCCGAACTCCGGGTAATTCATAGATTCTTAGCAAACACAATTACACAAAGGGGTAAGAATAAGGAGAAATTAACCGTAAATGATTTGTTCTACCTTAAGTGTATTAGAGACCCGAGGAGTTTCGTGAACATTCCCTATTGTGTTGGTTATTATCTCGCTAATGTAGTTTCGGGGATGAAAGCGGGGAGTATTATAGGTGGCGGTATTTTCATTACTCTCATTGGAGAGTATTTAGGTGTGGATAAGCACCAAGGGGGTCCAATGAACGAAATAATAGACGAAGGTGAAACTATTAGTTCACAGCTTTATCACGGTGCAAGGGTATTATTAATGAGACGTGGTCGGGTATATCGATACGAGGGACCTCAGCGACAGGTAGAAAGAGGTTCGGATGACGAGATGGAGGAGGCGAACAACATTATAGGAGTTGTTCGGGAGACTGCTCTTGATTTAGGCGTTCGCATGGAAGATGAATACATGACGAACTATGAGAGGCATATGCAGTATGAGGCGTGGGATCGTCGGAATGATTACGAGCATTCCCGGCAACGAGAGCATGATAAATGGGACTATCATCAACGCCAGATCATAAGCCAGCTGCAGCCTGGTGAGATGTATTATCCGACCCGACCCGCATACTATCCCGCACATCAGCCAGAAATGAGACCACCCTATGATTTATATGATTATGACGCAGCATACCAGTTCACCTATCATCAGCCATGGAACCCGGACGCGAACATGAATTGGGATCCATATCCTAATTTTCCTCCTAACCCACCTCCTGATGAGTAGAGATAAGTTGGTAATTTTTATTTTGAACAATTAATACTTTATTACGTTTATGTAATGTTTGATATTTTTATTATTATTCTGTACTAATTTTTCGTTCTTATAGTTTGAAAGTGGGATGCCAAAGTTCCATTTCAAATTGCATGTATAATTATGTTTGTATTGTATGTAGTTTATTTTATGCACAAAACAGGATAAAACAACGCGTTTTCAAAGACTGGCATTAAGTTCAGCAAAAGCAAGTAATTTTGACGACAATGATGCAAAATATATGTGAAATAACAACAAGACGGAATGAACAAATGACGTGCACCATTTATCATTCAAACAATCAAACGACAATATGTTTGAAACTTTGGTAAAATTTAATCATTTTTCTACGTTAATCACCCTCAATAATTTAAATTGTTACTGATTTCTTGCAAATGAGGGCATTGCAAGATCTTAAGTGTGGGAAGGGGTTAAATTCTTTCGGATTTTAAAAATTTTTGATTTAAACACTTGGTTACCATTAAAAATGCTAGTAACGCAGTAGTTGTATTAGAATCTAGTGCTCTCCGATAACAAGGAACAACCCTAGTCTTATATACTGACTACCCACTTCTAGTAAATTTTTCAAAATTTTTAACAAAATGGATTCAAAATCATGTTTATACATATTTATGAACGATGAAAACTAGGTCATTGAGCCGAAATTATCGTTACCTCGGAAAGGACATAAATTGAGAAACAACCAAAACGTTAGAATTCATTTAATAAGAATGGAATAGAAGAGAAAAAGGCAAAGAAAAATATAAATAAAAGCCAAATGTGGGAAAAGTTTACCAAGTTATTCAAAATATCACATATTTTTGTACAAATTTTTTGAAAATACTTTTGTTTTGAACAATAATCAACTGTTTTATCCAATGAAACTATCGAAGAGAGATGGATCTACACGATGAATCAATTCCATCATTAAAAGGAAGTAAAGTCTTCCGAAAAAGACACGCGCTTCTTGATTTAGGTCATGAAGTTGTCGTCCAGACCAGCTGTAGGTTGACGAAAAATCTAGAAAAGTCATCACTAAAATCAGCTGGAAATCCACGGACCTCAGCATCAAACAGGGTCGCCAAGTGGTCAGATTTATCCTAACCATGAGAAGGATTTATCTCGTACAATGGGGAGGCACCGTGCAAATTAGCTGGATAAGACTAATGAATCAGATCCCCAGAAAAGGATAATCTCCTTAAAGATTAAAAATCAGCATTTAAGCCTGATATTACTCAATCCTTGAGATTGACCTTAAAGATTGAGAATTCAAACTCATGGAATTCAATGATATCTAAACTCGAGCTTGAACGAGAAAATATTTTGATCAAAAAAAAAAAATACAAACCGATTTGTTTTCTGAAAACCCATTTTCAATGCGTTCATTACCATTGAACGTAAAATCCTAGGAATTCACCTGGAATTCATTAGGTCACCTGAACCAAATCGGGTATCAACCGTAAGAACGGTGGTTGCATAGCATGGTCGGAGACAGGACCTTGTGCCAGACCGAAAAAAAAATAGGATGATCTTTACTATCGCTCCTACCAAGGATAGTTCTAGCATCCGACACGTTAAAAGACCATAATCATCTGCATGTCACGGGACATTGCCTTAACAGTTTCTTGTTCATCGCTTTCCTTTACAACCGGACGGTAGTTTACCGAAAGGTAATATACGAAACAAGTAAACTGGATGTGTGCTTTCCGATACCGGGATAGCAGTGGATTACACGAACCTAAAAGTTTTAAGCCAAAATATTGATCCACAAATATATTTTGCAACACCGAATGATGGATCAAATCAGAAAACTTGTCTAGGGTAAAATCTAGCTTGAATTTTCAAAAGATCAAATGTTTTCATAAAGATCCAATTTCCTTAAAGGATCTAAATTTTTATAGTCATGTGGGACTGTAAACTGCCTTTCAAATGTGCACTTTGCTTTAGAAACCGAAAGTAAATCGGCTATTTGATTGCCAGTGTCGTTGACCTAAACCCGAGGCAACCATAAAAAGACACACCCACCTTTAACCATATCGTTACTATCATTGTTTATACCGCCGTATTGAAGTCACTGATGTACAAAGTGTGAAGAATAAAGAAGTGATTCAAGTGTTTCAAGACTATATTGCTTGAGGACAAGCAACGCTTAAGTGTGGGAATATTGATAATGCCAAAAATGAACACATATTTTATAGCATTATTCTCCAAGAAAGACAAGATTTTAGTTGGTATTGTTCGATTTACAAGCGATATTCGTTTAAATATTAAAAAGAGAAGATAAAAGGCAGATTCGACAAATTGAAGACAAAAAAGGTCCAAAGAGCTAAAAAGTACAAGATTCAATCATAAAGGTTCAAAATATTGATGAGGAACGTCTCAAAATGACAAGAGTACAAGTTACAAGACGCAAAGTACGCGATTTAAAATAATACGCGAGGACGTCCGAAAATCCGGAACCGGGACCTGAGCCTAGAAGAAACGCGCGACGCAACGGACTAAAAAGATCTACTCAACTATGCATATAAATATAATATAATATATAAATAATTATTAAAATTATTTATATATTTATATTATTTATTTATTATGTCGACAAGCAATCTGACAAAACAACATGAGCTGTAATTTCCTACCATGCGACTCGCATGGCAGGAAGGCCAAAGTCATGCGAGTCGCATGGCTTACTTTTCCAGGCCAGGTCTATAAATCTCGCGTGTTTTGTTCAGTTTTAGGTACACCATATTATCTATCTTTCTCCATTTGTAATAAATAAATAAATTATAATTTTAATTTTAATTAATAATAATAATAAGGTTATGTTAAGGAGTGTTTTGAGTGTATAAGTCGAAATTCTGTCCGTGTAACGCTACGCTATTTTTAATCATTGTAAGTTATGTTCAACCTTTTTACATTAATGTCTCGTAGCTAAGTTATTATTATGCTTATTTAAAACGAAGTAATCATGATGTTGGGCTAATTACTAAAATTGGGTAATTGGGCTTTGTACCATAATTGGGGTTTGGACAAAAGAACGACACTTGTGGAAATTAGACTATGGGCTATTAATGGGCTTTATATTTGTTTAACTAAATGAAAGTTTGTTAATGTTAATATAAAGATTTACAATTGGGTGTCCCTATAAATTACCATATACACTCGATCGGACACGATGGGCGGGGTATTTATATGTACGCATAATCGTTCATTTAACCGGACAAGGGAATGGATTAATAGCCATTAGAATAATTAAAACAGGGGTGAAATTACATTCAAGGGTAATTGGTGTAATTGTTAACAAAGTAGTAAAACCTTGGTTTACACGCAGTCGATAACCTGGTGTATTCATTAAACAAAGTATTAAAACCTTGTTACAATTCGAATCCCCAATTAGTTGGAATATTTAACTTCGGGTATAATAATAATTTGATGAGGACACTCGCACTTTATATTTATGACTGATGGACTGTTATGGACAAAAACCAGACGGACATATTAAATAATCCAGGACAAAGGACAATTAACCCATGGGCATAAAACTAAAATCAACAAGTCAAACATCATGATTACGGAAGTTTAAATAAGCATAATTCTTTTATTTCATATTTAATTCCCTTTATTTTATATTTAATTGCACTTCTAATTATCGCATTTTTATTGTTATTTTATTTAATCGCACTTTTAATTATCGTACTCTTTAATTATCGCAAGTTTATTTTATCGCACTTTTATTATTCGCAATTTCATTATCGTTATTTACTTTACGCTTTAAATTAAGTCTTTTATTTATTTAATATTTTACATTAGGTTTTAACTGCGACTAAAGTCTTAAAATCGACAAACCGGTCATTAAACGGTAAAAACCCCCCTTTATAATAATAATATTACTTATATATATATTTGTATTTTTATAAAAGTAAACTAATATAGCGTTGAGCTTTGTTTAAAGATTTCCCTGTGGAACGAACCGGACTTACTAAAAACTACACTACTGTACGATTAGGTACACTGCCTATAAGTGTTGTAGCAAGGTTTAAGTATATCCATTCTATAAATAAATAAATATCTTGTGTAAAATTGTATCGTATTTAATAGTATTTCCTAGTAAAATATAAGCTATTTTATATACACCCCGCTGCACATCATAAGCATTTTTGTTAAGTAGAAGTATTTTGATAAGTGTATTGAAGTCTTTCAAAAGTGTATAAATACATATTAAAACACTACATGTATATACATTTTAACTGAGTCGTTAAGTCATCGTTAATCGTTACATGTAAGTGTTGTTTTGAAACCTTTAGGTTAACGATCTTGTTAAATGTTGTTAACCCAATGTTTATAATATCAAATGAGATTTTAAATTATTATATTATCATGATATTATCATGTATGAATATCTCTTAATATGATATATATACATTAAATGTCTTTACAACGATAATCGTTACATATATGTCTCGTTTAAAAATCATTAAGTTAGTAGTCTTGTTTTTATATATGTAGTTCATTGTTAATATACTTAATGATATGTTTACTTATCATAGTATCATGTTAACTATATATATATATATATCCATATATATGTCATCATATAGTTTTTACAAGTTTTAACGTTCGTAAATCACCGGTCAACTTGGGTGGTCAATTGTCTATATGAAACATATTTCAATTAATCAAGTCTTAACAAGTTTGATTGCTTAACATGTTGGAAACATTTAATCATGTAAATATCAATCTCAATTAATATATATAAACATGGAAAAGTTCGGGTCACTACATATTCATACACTTTTGAAAGACTTCAAGACACATATCAAGTACTTCTACTTATCAAAAATGCTTACAATTGCATTCTCATTCATTTTCATCAACAATTCTACTCGTATACACCCGTATTCGTACTCGTACAATACACAGCTTCTAGATGTATTTACTATTGTTATATACACTTCAATGATTAGCTCTTAGCAGCCTTTGTGAGTCACCAAGACATGTGGGAACCATCATTTGACAACTAGCATGACTTATAAGCATGAAAACAAAAACTAGTAACCTTATATTGACTAAGCATTAGGCATTTTTTTCAAATAACACACACATCACATTTCTTTGATTTTCTAATCCAAATTCTCTCCATCTTAACTCTCTCTAAGCTTAAGAATGTCTATACTTCAGTAATATTGATCATCTAGGTCAATCTAGCTTCAATTATGAAATGTCCCGTTCTTATTGATTAAAAACGTTCCATATTAATTGATTTCGTTGCGAGGTTTTGACCTCTATATGAGACGTTTTTCAAAGACTGCATTCATTTTTAAAACAAACCATAACCTTTATTTCATAAATAAAGGTTTAAAAAGCTTTACGTAGATTATCAAATAATGATAATCTAAAATATCCTGTTTACACACGACCATTACATAATGGTTTACAATACAAATATGTTACATCGAAATCAGTTTCTTAAATGCAGTTTTTACACAATATCATACAAACATGGACTCCAAATCTTGTCCTTATTTTAGTATGCAACAGCGGAAGCTCTTAGTATTCACCTGAGAATAAACATGCTTTAAACGTCAACAAAAATGTTGGTGAGTTATAGGTTTAACCTATATATATCAAATCGTAACAATAGACCACAAGATTTCATATTTCAATACATATCCCATACATAGAGATAAAAATCATTCATATGGTGAACACCTGGTAACCGACATTAACAAGATGCATATATAAGAATATCCCCATCATTCCGGGACACCCTTCGAATATGATATAAATTTCGAAGTACTAAAGCATCCGGTACTTTGGATGGGGTTTGTTAGGCCCAATAGATCTATCTTTAGGATTCGCGTCAATTAGGGTGTATGTGCCCTAATTATTAGATTACCAGACTTAATAAAAAGGGGCATATTCGATTTCGATAATTCAACCATAGAATGTAGTTTCACGTACTTGTGTCTATTTTGTAAATCATTTATAAAACCTGCATGTATTCTCATCCCAAAAATATTAGATTTTAAAAGTGGGACTATAACTCACTTTCACAGATTTTTACTTCGTCGGGAAGTAATACTTGGCCACTGGTTGATTCACGAACCTATAACAATATATACATATATATCAAAGTATGTTCAAAATATATTTACAACACTTTTAATATATTTTGATGTTTTAAGTTTATTAAGTCAGATGTCCTCGTTAGTAACCTACAACTAGTTGTCCACAGTTAGATGTACAGAAATAAATCGATAAATATTATCTTAAATCAATCCACGACCCAGTGTATACGTATCTCAGTATTGATCACAACTCAAACTATAAATATTTTGGAATCAACCTCAACCCTGTATAGCTAACTCCAACATTCACATATAGAGTGTCTATGGTTGTTCCGAAATATATATAGATGTGTCGACATGATAGGTCGAAACATTGTATACGTGTCTATGGTATCTCAAGATTACATAATATACAATACAAGTTGATTAAGTTATGGTTGGAATAGATTTGTTACCAATTTTCACGTAGCTAAAATGAGAAAAATTATCCAATCTTGTTTTATCCATAACTTCTTCATTTTAAATCCGTTTTGAGTGAATCAAATTGCTATGGTTTCATATTGAACTCTATTTTATGAATCTAAACATAAAAAGTATAGGTTTATAGTTGGAAAAATAAGTTACAAGTCGTTTTTGTAAAGGTAGTCATTTCAGTCGAAAGAACGACGTCTAGATGACCATTTTAGAAAACATACTTCCACTTTGAGTTTAACCATAATTTTTGGATATAGTTTCATATTCATAATAAAAATCATTTTCCCAGAATAACAACTTTTAAATCAAAGTTTATCATAGTTTTTAATTAACTAACCCAAAACAGCCCGCGGTGTTACTACGACGGCGTAAATCCGGTTTTACGGTGTTTTTCGTGTTTCCAGGTTTTAAATCATTAAGTTAGCATATCATATAGATATAGAACATGTGCTTAGTTGATTTTAAAAGTCAAGTTAGAAGGATTAACTTTTATTTGCGAACAAGTTTAGAATTAACTAAACTATGTTCTAGTGATTACAAGTTTAAACCTTCGAATAAGATAGCTTTATATGTATGAATCGAATGATGTTATGAACATCATTACTACCTCAAGTTCCTTGGATAAACCTACTGGAAATGAGAAAAATAGATCTAGCTTCAAAGGATCCTTGTATGGCTTGAAAGTTCTTGAAGCAGAATCATGACACGAAAACAATTTCAAGTAAGATTTCCACTCGAAATAAGATTGTTATAGTTATAGAAATTGAATTAAAGTTTGAATATGATTATTACCTTGTATTAGAAAGATAACCTACTGTAATTAACAAAGGTTTCTTGATCTTGGATGATTACTTGGAATGGATTTAGAAAACTTGGAAGTAAACTTGCAATCTTGGAAGTATTCTTGATTTTATGAAACTAGAACTTTTGGAATTTATGAAGAACACTTAGAACTTGAAGATAGAACTTAAGAGAGATCAATTAGATAAAGAAAATTGAAGAATGAAAGTGTTTGTAGGTGTTTTTGGTCGTTGGTGTATGGATTAGATATAAAGGATATGTAATTTTGTTTTCATGTAAATAAGTCATGAATGATTACTCATATTTTTGTAATTTTATGAGATATTTCATGCTAGTTGCCAAATGATGGTTCCCACATGTGTTAGGTGACTCACATGGGCTGCTAAGGGCTGATCATTGGAGTGTATATACCAATAGTACATACATCTAAAAGCTGTGTATTGTACGAGTACGAATACGGGTGCATACGAGTAGAATTGTTGATGAAACTGAACGAGGATGTAATTGTAAGCATTTTTATTAAGTAGAAGTATTTTGATAAGTGTCTTGAAGTCTTTCAAAAGTGTATGAATACATATTAAAACACTACATGTATATACATTTTAACTGAGTCGTTAAGTCATTGTTAGTCGTTACATGTAAATGTTGTTTTGAAACCTTTAGGTTAACGATCTTGTTGAATGTTGTTAACCCATTGTTTATTATAACAAATGAGATGTTAAATTTTTATATTATCATGATGTTATGATATATAATAGATATTAGTATGATATATATACAGTTAAATGTCATTACAACGATAATCGTTACATATATGTCTCGTTTCGAAATCATTAAGTTAGTAGTCTTATTTTTACATATGTATTTCATTGTTAATACACTTAATAATATATTTACTTATCATTTAACATAATTAACCAAGTGTATCAATATCTTAATATGATTCATATGTACCTAGTAAGACGTTGTTATAACGATAATCGTTATATATATCGTTTTTGAGTTTCTTAAATTAATAGTCTCATTTTTATGTATATAACTCATTGTTAAAATACCTAATGAGATACATACTTATAATAAAATCATGCTAACTATATATATAACCATATATATGTCATCGTATAGTTTTTACAAGTTTTAACGTTCGTGAATCACCGGTCAACTTGGGTGGTCAATTGTCTATATGAAACCTATTTCAATTAATCAAATATTAACAAGTTTGATTGCTTAACATGTTGGAAACACTTAATCATGTAAATAACAATTTCATTTAATATATATATAAACATAAAAAATTTCGGGTCACTACAGTACCTACCCGTTAAATAAATTTCATCCCGAAATTTTAAGCAGTTGGAGGTGTTGACGTATCTTCTGGAAATAAATGCGGGTATTTCTTCTTCATCTGATCTTCACACTCCCAGGTGAACTCGGGTCCTCTACGAGCATTCCATCGAACCTTAACAATCGGTATCTTGTTTTGTTTAAGTCTCTTAACCTCACGATCCATTATTTCGACGGGTTCTTCAATGAATTGAAGTTTTTCATTGATTTGGATTTCGTCCAACGAAATAGTGAGATCTTCTTTAGCAAAACATTTCTTCAAATTTGAGACGTGGAAAGTGTTATGTACAGCCGCGAGTTGTTGAGGTAGCTCCAGTTGGTAAGCTACTGGTCCGACACGATCTATAATCTTGAATGGTCCAATGTACCTTGGATTTAGTTTCCCCTGTTTACCAAATCGAACAACGCCTTTCCAAGGTGAAACCTTAAGCATGACCATTTCTCCAATTTCAAACTCTATATCTTTTCTTTTACTGTCCGCGTAGCTCTTTTGTCGACTCTGGGCGGTTTTCAATCTTTGTTGAATTTGGATGATTTTCTCGGTAGTTTCTTGTATTATCTCCGGACCCGTAATCTGTCTATCCCCCACTTCACTCCAACAAATCGGAGACCTGCACTTTCTACCATAAAGTGCTTCAAACGGCGCCATCTCAATGCTTGAATGGTAGCTGTTGTTGTAAGAAAATTCTGCTAACGGTAGATGTCGATCCCAACTGTTTCCGAAATCAATAACATAAGCTCGTAGCATGTCTTCAAGCGTTTGTATCGTCCTTTCGCTCTGCCCATCAGTTTATGGATGATAGGCAGTACTCATGTCTAGACGAGTTCCCAATGCTTGCTGTAATGTCTGCCAGAATCTTGAAATAAATCTGCCATCCCTATCAGAGATAATAGAGATTGGTATTCCATGTCTGGAGACGACTTCCTTCAAATACAGTCATGCTAACTTCTCCATCTTGTCATCTTCTCTTATTGGCAGGAAGTGTGCTGACTTGGTGAGACGATCAACTATTACCCAAATAGTATCATAACCACTTGCAGTCCTTGGCAATTTAGTAATGAAATCCATGGTAATGTTTTCCCATTTCCATTCCGGGATTTCAGGTTGTTGTAGTAGACCTGATGGTTTCTGATGTTCAGCTTTGACCTTAGAACACGTCAAACATTCTCCTACATATTTAGCAATATTGGCTTTCATACCTGGCCACCAAAAATGTTTCTTAAGATCCTTGTACATCTTCCCCGTTCCAGGATGTATTGAGTATCTGGTTTTATGAGCTTCTCTAAGTACCATTTCTCTCATATCTCCAAATTTTGGTACCCAAATTCTTTCAGCCCTATACCGGGTTCCGTCATCCCGAATATTAAGATGCTTCTCCGATCCTTTGGGTATTTCATCCTTTAAATTTCCCTCTTTTAAAATTCCTTGTTGCGCCTCCTTTATTTGAGTAGTAAGGTTAGTGTGAATCATTATATTCATAGATTTTACTCGAATGGGTTCTCTGTCCTTTCTGCTCAAGGCGTCGGCTGAAAGGACCCGTTCATATACATTATAAACAATTCACAATAGTTGATTACATTGCGAGGTATTTGACCTCTATATGATACATTTTACAAACATTGCATTTGTTTTTAAAAGACAAACTTTCTTTACATCGAAAATTGACAGGCATGCATACCATTTCATAATATCCACTATCCAACTATAAATTGATTTAATAATAATCTTTGATGAACTCAATGACTCGAATGCAACGTTCTTCGAAATATGCTATGAAAGACTCCAAGTAATATCTTTAAAATGAGCAAATGCACAGCGGAAGATTTCTTTAATACCTGAGAATAAACATGCTTTAAAGTGTCAACCAAAAGGTTGGTGAGTTCATTAGTTTATCATAATCATTTATTTCCATCATTTTAATAGACCACAAGAATTTCATTTCCAGTTCTCATGAATATACGTCCCATGCATAAAGACAAAAATAATCATTCATATGGTGAACACCTGGTAACCGACATTAACTAGATACATATAAGAATATCCCCTATCATTCCGGGATCCTCCTTCGGACATGATATAAATTTTGAAGTACTAAAGCATCCGGTACTTTGGATGGGGCTTGTTGGGCCCGATAGATCTATCTTTAGAGTTCGCGTCAATTAGGGTGTCTGTTCCCTAATTCTTAGATTACCAGACTTAATAAAAAGGGGCATATTCAGTTTCGATCATTCAACCATAGAACGTAATTTTGATTACTTGTGTCTATTTCGTAAAGCAGTTATAAAAGTTGCGCATGTATTCTCAGCCCAAAAATATAAAGGGTAAAAAGGTAAATGAAACTCACCATACTGTATTTCGTAGTAAAAATACATATAACGTCATTGAACAAGTGCAAGGTTGGCCTCGGATTCACGAACCTAAATTAATTATATATATTTATGTGTTGGTCAATATTTGTCTAACAAATTAGGTCAAGTCATAGTGTACCACAATCCTAATGCTCGAGACTAATATGCAAAAGTCAACAAAAGTAAATATGACTCAAAATAATTTCCAAAAATCTATACATGATTAATATATAGTTTAAATATCGCCGTTTTATATTTTTAAATATTTTTAAAAGATTTATTAGAGTAAATAATATAATTTATTTATTAATAAATAAAATTTTATATTAAATTTATATAATAAAATATATATTTTTATATATATTAAGTAATAAAATTTATAGGGTTCATTTAATATCATAAAGATAATATGATATGTATTATTAAAGTAAGTTATTACACGTAGTAAAATATGTTTGTATCACATATTTATTTGATAAAATAATATCTATAATGATAGTAAGTAAAAGTTGTATTATTTTGTAATAATAATTATTATTATAAAAATATCAATATTTATAATTACTAAGATGACATTATGATAAAACGATAATTCTAATTATGATAACTTTAATATTTACGATAATTTTTAATATTATCTTTAAAATAATAATTCTATTTAAAATAATAATAATAATGATATTTTATAGTAACAATGACATTTCTATTAAAATGATAATTTTTGTTAAAATGATAGTTTTAATACTAACGATACTTTTAATAATAATAGTAATGATAAAAATAATAAGAACGATAATTTTTTCTAAATCAATATCTTATAATATTTTAATTTCATCATGATACTCTTACTCACTATTTCCTAATCATTTGGTTTAATAGCTTTTAATCGTCTTTTATATCGTGTTCATAATAATGATAATAATAGTAATCAAAATAATTAGGTGTTACAAATATTTGTTTTAATTACACTAATATTAATAATGATAGTTACTATAATATTATTAACGATAATACTAATAATTATCTTAATGATAATATAGTAATAATAATAATAACAATAACAATAACCATTTTTAAATAATGATATATATATTAATAATGATAATAATAATAATAATAATACTACTAATAATAATAATAATAATAATAATAATAATAATAATAATTGGATAATAATAATAATACTAATTATAACTTTAACGATAATAACGATAGTAATAATAATAAAAAAAATAACAATTTTTAATGATAAATCCCTTTTATTGATAAAGATAATAATAATGATAATAATAAGATAAAACTAGAACGACGATAAAAACGACGATAATAATAATCATTTTTAATAAAAATATCGAAAATTCAATTGATTATAACTTCTAATCCGTTCATCGAAACCATTCGATATCTAAAGGAAAAGTTCTTAATTTTTCGCTAGCTTTCCAAGGACATGCATATATTATACCTTATCTCAACCGCAAGTGTAACTAATTCAAGATTCAACCTAACCTATCTGAGGGCAATATCAAAAGTACAAGCATGCATAATCCTAAATACTCGAGCACTAGTCAGGGATACACTATTAGTATGTAAAAGTTAAATTATGAGTACTCACGTATCAATATTGAGATTCAATATTGCAGGAAAGGTACGTAGGCGCAACGGAAATGATAAACACTATATTGACCTCACGAGCATACCCATGAACCATACTCAATCACCTCCATAGCTATAACCCATAATTTCCTTAATCCTATCCTACTCGAAAAACAATTTCGAAATCACTCGGACAGCACTCTGTCGTAATATTTTATGTATACTAATAATATCTTGAAATAATACGGAGTAAATATATATATGTAAATCGATTGAGAGAGTTTAGAGAAAAATATTTTCAAGTTTCTATGAAATAATGAAACCTATTGAATTCTATTTATAATAGATTTTTGAATTATTAAAGTGAATTATTAAAGTGAATTATTAAAGTATGAATTATTAAAGTATGAATTATTAAAGTAAATTATTAAAGTATGAATTATTAAAGTGAATTATTAAAGTTAAAGTAAAGTAAAAATAAAGTAAAGGTAAAGTTTAAGTATATTAAAAGTATAAAACTATGTACATATAATACGCGTATAAATATATATAATATTAATTTAAATCGTTATATATATTTAATAAAATAAAATATAAATATCGTTATCTTTATCATACTAGTTAAGTAATGAGTTGTCAAAAGTGGTTCTAGATATTTATAAAAGTTATATACGTTTTAATAATAAAGTTCTTTTTAAACTGAAAACATTTTGTACGTTTGAAACTAAATAGATCAATCGAGTCTTTATGAGATTCAATCTTCCACTATCCTTTGTCTAGTTCTCAATGATTGACAATTTGTTCTTATTTATGAATCACTTTACCATTTTCCGAATATTGTTAAAATGGAAAGATTTCTCAAATCAACGTGGGCCTTTCAACAGAGACTTGTAATCATAATTCAATATATCTGATAATTTAATCATTTGATCTTATCTTCTAATTCCATTGATAAACATTTTGAAACAGATACAATCATATAAAGTATTTAATCTAATATTTTGTTTACGTTTCAAGTTATAATATATATACACATATACATATATAATCATATTCGTTTAGTGGTTCGTGAATCGTTGGAACTTGGTCGAGGTTGAATGAATGTATGAACATAGTTTAAAATTCTTGAAATTTAACTTAACAAATATTGCTTATCGTGTCGGAAACATATAAAGATTAAAGTTTAAATTTGGTTGGAAATTTCCGGGTTGTCACAGTACCTACCCGTTAAAGAAATTTCGTCCCGAAATTTGAGTGGAAAGGTCATGAATGATAATAAGTATGTTTTCATGATGCATACGGGCTGAAAATTAGAGTTTTATCATCAGCGAATAATTTGGATAAACAATCCATTTATATGAAGAGTACGAATGAAGCTAAAATAGAAGAGTGAAATGAGTAAGTGTAGATTCATCTTATCATTTGACATAGATATGATTGATTCCCAGATTTCAAGGGATTTGAAGAAAATCTTCTTAATAAGATTTGACTCTCCGGTAATCAAGGGAATTAGGATCCGCTTTAAATGCGATCGTCCATTTTAATTGTTCTATCAGAGATTTTCTTATAAATTCACCTCCTTCGTTTCCTTACAACTCACACCTTCTGTTGATGCATTTTATGCAAGTCCCTAGACATCTACCCATGTTCATTGCGGGTACAACAGTTTACAGGCCACCATGATTGCTCGTTATTATCCTATCCGTGTTTGTATGTGGTTACAGGAACTGCAGGAACGAGATTTAGATGTTTGACTATGTTAGACTTAGTCAGACGTACGAGTGAAGCCTCACTAGTACGGCTGACAGGCTCATACGCACGGTTGATGCTGAGCTAAGTCACAATTACAACCTAAATGAGAAGACACGAGTGAGTGATCACCCGTACGGCTGATGAAGTCAACTCGTACGTGTGATGAATGAATCGTATGGGTGAGTCAACAACAGGGGTATATAAAGTCTTATGTTCTTCATTTTAGGTTAAGCCTCTCATTTGTTACACACACTCAGATCTAGTGAGCTCCTCCGATTCTCTCTCAGTCCAAATCACCCAGGTGGTGAATAATAGCTCTAGGTGTTGATCTAATCACACTTGATTTAGTTGTGGTTTGACTAAATTAATAAAAAAAAACTTAACCTATTCACTAGAGGGTTTGATTCACTTGTTCCGCCATTGTGTGAGTTAAATCTGTTGATTTCTAAGTTCCTAGTCATGTTTCATCACCTTCTATTCTTTCCCCCCAACTCATATTTTAAAGTATTCATCAATATGCTCCATCCAGTTCTAATTCTCGATATACTTCTAACTTTCATATCGGTCATTCTTCTTTTTCATCTACCGCCGGAAGAATCTATTTACTTCTACTATACTCTTGGGTTTATAGTGTTTCTAGTTCTCCCGTGTCTTTATATTGCTATATGCATCGATATATATAGTTTATAATTTCTGGTTTGTCGTTGGGCTTTATATGTTCCCTTATATTTCAAAGTCTCTGCTTCTGTCTTTTATAATCATTATCATTCACAGTTAATGCTCTCTTTTATTTGCTGCAATTTATACCCCACTTTCTATTTCGGAGATTTGTCTTTTCGTTTCTTCTTCTTGCGATTAAGCACCTCTTGTAATGGTCCAGAATTCACAGATATGAATTTCGGAATGAACATTGTTAATGTTCTAGGAAGGAAATTGTAATGGCACGATCTTGACTTGTCAAATTACTAGAATACCTTGAAAAAGGCCGAATCATCAAGAAATATTTTCTTGATATTTTAGAGGTTAAATAGAATACAAGAGTCGTATAACATGGCACATGATGATGTTATGATCTGTGAATCATCACGTTCCATTTAGAAACTCAGCATGACTTACTGTAATATAATCACATTGATCAAGTGTCATTATATTATACTAATTCATGCTTCAGTTCCCAACACTACTTCAAAATATTCCTATTTTAAACTTGAATGTTTCAGAATTTAGAAACTAAAATAGTTTCTTTTATGATGTAATACAGATAGCGCGAAGAGGTAAATGATTTCAAATAAGAAAAATTAAGAAAATATCTTCAGAAATATGGAGGATATTTATAATGAAAGATATGATGATATTTTAGAATTTCTAATATCAGAGGATGATGAAGAATATTGTCCACAGGGGTTTAGAGTCAGGAGCAAAGTATTCGTTAATGACTTCAGCAGATACTGAATCATTTGGATCCTTTGAAGTCAGGTTCAGTCTTTGTAATTTGTCCACAGCCTCCTTCCTACTTTGCTCAATCCGTTTTCCAGTTCCAAAACTTCTCTTTTTCTGCGCTTTGCCAGCACACTTCATCATTATCATCCAGCTTTTACCGTTTAAAGTCGTTTATAGTTTTTGCTGCTTCATCAGCTTTTTTTTTTCCCATTTTCAGAGAACCAATTCGTAGTTCGGAGTGTTTTTCAGAAACTTCACATTCAAATTAAGTCCAGAAGATAGACGTTATATATACACATATAACTGTTGGCGTAGACATGCTGCGAGATTTCAAAATACTGATTGCTAATTCCCAATTATTCGTATGGCAATTCTCATTACAAGATGCGAATGAGTAAATGATGGGGTTTCAATGAATAATTATAATGACTTTTTGGAGAGGCTAAAGTCAAAGGATAATGAAGTTGTTGGTACATCTGCTAATAATGTGGTAGAATGTAAAAGGTTCCCTAGTAACGATGGTGTATATCTCAAGGTTATAATAAGGTTAGTCTGACTGAAAAGTTGAAGTTGACTTGCTGGAGCTGTGACAAAACTGGCTACTTTGAATAGGAGTCGCAAAGTTATTTTTGCTAATAAATGCCAAAGAATCTGACGTGGATACGTTGTTTAAACTTTTACTTTGGTTTCAAGAGTTTTTCGGGTACATAACTTTGGTTAACATGTGGTTGGATCATCTCGATTGCTCATTATTCGAAGTATCTTCAGAAATTTTTGAAGGGTTTGAACACAGATTGTAATCTTTAACATACATTTGATGTTCTAACACAGTTTTGAAGTCAAAATATAGCTTGTGAAAGATGTAAGGATCTAAGAGTGATGATTTTGGTCATATCTCAAGTTGAATTTTGAGATTTCAAAATCAGAATATGTAATTAAATTTTGAATGAGTATGGTTGTTTTGATTTCTATAAAAGAATGTATACTGTTGTGAAAGTAGGGAGTATAATGGATGATTTGCTGAATCAGATTCGAAGAATGTAACATATTAATTGTGAATTTATATATCTCTCGGGTATTACCTACCCGTTAAAAAAAATTTCACAATTAATATTTTGTACAAAAGAATTTTATTACAGTCTTTATGAAAATATATATATGTATATTTTGTTCAGATGTAACATAGATTTAATGAGTTAATGTTAAATTAAACTCATTTGATTTACGCTTGAAACTAGAATTGAATAATCCCTAAAGGCTTTAAAAATTACATAACTTTTACGCAGTATTTCTTTAATGACATTGAAATTATGAATCAATACTTCGTTATTTGTTGATGTATGATGTTCGGTTCGTGGAATTCTTGTGAATTTCGCAAAGTACGAATGATGTTATCTGAAAAGTTTCGGGTACATCGATGATGAAAGTGTAAAATCAAATATATACTTGATTTATTATGAATTGGAATTTGTTGAATTGCGACAGAGATTGTAGTTAACGCTGGTTAAGTTGCGGCCGAAGGACGTACATTATTGCATATTTATAATATGAATTAACCGAGTAGTTAAGTGTCATAACCCGTCCTTAACCATAAGAACGTGTTAGATAACGTATGATTTCATTGCGAGGTATTGACCTCTATATGCGACATTTTTTTAAAGAAAAACTGCATATATTATACATTACAAACCATGATCCTTATTTTTGATACAAGCTTTGGACAAAATAAAGATGATTATCGTTTAGCGATAATCTTCGACTTACAAACTTTACATATAATGATAACAACACGATTTCGAGCATATTTTACAACACAAATCCTTGGGTATGCAGTTTTATTTTTGACATAAATATGCGTACGCAAGATCCTGCTCAAATTCAACATAATGCAGCGGAAGCTTTAGTAATCACCTGAGAATAGACATGTTTTAAAAGGTCAACATAAAGTTGGTGAGATATAGGTTTAATGCCGGCAGCGATATAAATATAGACCACAAGATTTCATATATAAACATTTTAATAAAAATATTCTAAGTGGTTGAGCACTTGGTAACCATACTTAACATTTAATCACGTCGCATATTCCCTTTATTATGAAATCTTACTACACCGTACCAAGTGTAGTCACGAAACGAAGTACTGTGCAACCGTTGAATACTGGTCGTCCAGTCCGGTTGGGGTTGTCAGGCCCGATAGATCTATCAACAGGATTCGCGTTTACAATACCGCTGTAAATAACAGTTACCAAGCTACAGGGAAGTATGCCAGTGGTACAACTCAACGTAGAATATATTTTTCAGTTACTTGTGTCCATAACGTAAAACATAAAATACATGTATTCTCATCCCGAAATATTTAGAGTTTAAAAGTGGGACTATATACTCACTTTCGTCTTGAAGATATATATATAATTTGACTTGGTCTCCAGTTGATATCACGAACCTATCCATATATAATATATCAATACCTTTTCTTTTTAAACAAACGTCACATATATATACTTGTTATACTTTTAATACTTTGAATAATTCCTTAGTCCGTAGTTAGCAGTTCGTTGTTAGTAACTCAATTTTAATGGTTCATTTTTAGATGTTTAATATACCCGCAATGAAATAAATAAAACCCCCCAACGAAATAAATAAAACCCCATCGTATATGTATTGGTCGAGATTAATCTTGACCCACGGTACCGGTGTTGTCAAATGACGTGTTGCGTACATAAAGTACCGGTGTTGTCAAATGACGTGTTGCGTACAATCATGGGATCTTATGATTAATCTTCTCGTGTTGTTTACGGGTGATCCTGAACCATATAAAATTGAATTATAAGTACATATATATAAAATATCATGTTAACTTAAAAAGATGTGATTTATTTAATTTTTCCCAATTATTTTCGTGGCTAAACTAGTCTTGGATATCCGATTTTGTTTCGGTCATAGTTTCTTCGTTACAACTCCGTTTTCGTTGATTCAACTTGCCATCTCCTTGGATCGAGTCCCTCTTTAAGACTATGAACTATAAATACCTTAGTTTGTATTCAAAATCACACGGCATAGGTCAAACTTTAGTGAAACTTATGAAGTTAATCATTTTCCATCATGTAAACAACCTTAAATGATTATTTTTCTAAAAATACTTATACTTTGAGTTAAATCATGAAATTTTTATGTGTTATCATATTCATAGTAAAAATCATTTTTCCAGAAAATAAACCTCCAATTCAAAGTTTAAGATGGTTTTTAATTATCCAACCCAAAACAGCCCCCGGTGGCACTCCGACGTCGTAAAAACAGTTTTTAAGATAATCTTTGAAAAACCAAGTTATACCTTGTTAAATTAGCATATATTTAAGTTATATTACAGGTCTTGGAGTATTTTAAAAGTTAAGTTAGAAGGATCTATTTAGTTTGCAAACAAGTTTGAAAACATTCAAACTATGTTCTTGTTGTTAAAATTTTATACCACAAAATAAGATAGCTATATATATATGAATCGAATAAGGTTATGAACATAGATTCTACCTCAAGTTCCTTGGACAAGGTTGGTGTAAAAGAGGAGTAAGAACCTAGAACCAAAAGGGTGATGGAAGTGGATGAAAGATTGGAAGTAAGTTGGTGTTCTTGGAAGGATTTCTTGAAGTGTTTTTGTAAGGTTTTCTTATGAGGTTTAAGTGTTGTTTTTGAAGCTAAATGATGGGGAAAATGCTTGGAGATGATCAAGTATGAAGTTAAGAGTATTTTGAGAGAGAAATGGAAGTGTAAGTATGAGAAAATGGGGTGAAGAAATGGTGTGCATGCATAAAAACGTTTTTAGGTTATAAAGGAAAAAAAAGATACCTAACTTTGTTTTCTTGCTAAATAATTCATGCTACTTGACAAATGGTTGGTTCCACATGTTTCTTAATCATTTAAGGCTGCTAAGGAGCAGATTTTTATTGGTATATACCAATAGTAAATACATCTAGAAGCTGCGTATGATACGGGTACATATACCCTAGGTATACGTATAGAAATCTTTGAGAAAACGGAACGAGGATTCAAATATAGCTATCTTTTGTAAATATACTTATATTGTTTTATGTATTTAAGTCTTTAAAAGTGATTAAATACATTACTTATACGATATATGTATAAACATTATAGGTCATAAGTATTTAAGTCAAATAACGTTACGTATGGTTATCGTTTTGAAAACTTAAGTTAGTAGTTTCAAAATATACTTATAACTTATTGTTATTAATACAAAATGAGATATTAAAACATTCTTAGGTCATGTTAAATATGTATATATACATATATATACACAAACGTATAATTATCATATATTGTATAGTTCGTGATATCATCGGTCAAACTAGACGGTCAAACGTTGTGTAAAACTCTTTTCGAAAAACATAAGTCTCGACAATTTGGATTGCTTATCATGTTGGTAAGGTTTAATTTATGTAAATATTAATCTTATAAGTATAGAACGATCGAAAAAGTGCGGGTCGTTACATTACCTCCCCGTTAAATAAATTTCGTCCCGAAATTTTAAAATTGTACCTATTTTGCGTCATCGAGAAACAAGTGTGGATACTTTTGTTTCATCTGATCCTCCTGTTCCCACGTAAACTCGGGACCTCTTCGAGCATTCCAACGAACCTTAACGATCGGTATGTTGCTCTGCTTGAGCTGTTTAACTTCACGGTCCATGATTTCGATTGGTTCTTCGACGAATTGTAGTTTCTCGTCGACATGGATTTCTTCAAGAGGAATGGTGAGGTCTTCCTTTGCAAGACACTTCTTAAGGTTCGAGACGTGAAAGGTATTATGTACTCCGGCGAGTTGTTGCGGTAACTCGAGTCGATAAGCTACCGGTCCAATGCGTTCGATGATCTTGAACGGGCCTACATATCTTGGGTTCAGTTTACCCCTTTTTCCAAAACGTATCACACCTTTCCAAGGTGACACCTTTAGCATAACCATGTCACCGATCTGAAACTCTAATGGTTTCCTTCGGACATCGGCGTAGCTCTTTTGGCGACTACGGGCTGTTTTCAATCTCTCCTTGATTTGTACTATCTTCTCAGTCGTTTCGTGTATGATCTCGGGACCAGTTAAATGTCGATCTCCTACTTCATTCCAACAGATAGGAGATCTACACTTCCTTCCATACAATGCTTCGAATGGTGCAGCTTTAATGCTCGCATGATAACTATTATTATACGAGAATTCTGCTAACGGTAAATACTTATCCCATCCGTTTCCAAAATCGATCACACATGCCCTGAGCATGTCTTCAAGAGTCTGAATTGTTCTTTCACTCTGCCCGTCGGTTTGCGGATGATATGCGGTACTCATATCCAGACGAGTTCCTAGTGCCTCCTGTAGTGATTGCCAGAACTTTGAGGTAAATCTACTATCACGATCAGATATAATGGAAATAGGTATTCCATGCCTTGAAACAACTTCCTTTATATACAATTGTAATAGTTTCTCCATTCTATCTGTTTCCTTTATAGGCAAGAAATGTGCAGACTTGGTGAGACGATCAACAATCACCCAAATGGTGTCGTAACCCCAGGCAGTCTTTGGTAACTTCGTGATGAAATCCATGGTAATACCATCCCATTTCCATTCTGGGATTTCTGGTTGTTGAAGTAACCCTGACGGCTTCTGGTGTTCTGCTTTGACCTTGGAACAAGTTAAACACTCCCCAACATATGTTGCTACGTCTGTCTTTAAATTAGGCCACCAATAACGTGTCTTAAGATCTTGATACATCTTTCCAACTCCAGGATGTATCGAGTATCTTGTCTTATGTGCCTCATTCAATATTAACTTCCTTAATCCACCCAACTTTGGTACCCAAATACGGTTTGCAAAATATCGAATTCCATCTTCCCGCATAACGAGTTGCTTCTCATACTTCTTCATTATTTCATTTCCTATATTTTCTTTAGTAAGTGCTTCTCATTGAACTTCTTTGATTTGTGAGTTGAGATTCATGCGAATTTTTATGTTCATCGCTCGTACTCGAATTGGTTCTCGTTCCTTTCTGCTTAGTGCGTCAGCCACCACATTCGCTTTCCCGGGATGATAACGAATTTCACAATCATAGTCGTTTATTAACTCGACCCACCTACGTTGCCTCATGTTCAGCTGTTTCTGATCAAAAATATGTTGAAGGCTTTTATGATCAGTAAACACAGTGCATTTAACCCCATACAAGTAGTGTCTCCATATCTTCAATGAAAACACGACTGCTCCCAATTCTAGATCATGCGTCGTATAATTCCGCTCATGAATCTTCAATTGTCGGGATGCGTATGCAATAACTCTCTTCCGTTGCATAAGAACGCAACCAAAACCTTGTCGTGAAGCGTCACAATATATTTCAAAATCATCGTTCCCTTCTGGTAACGATAAAATAGGCGCCGTAGTTAACTCCTTCTTTAGTATTTGAAATGCGTTCTCCTGCTCAGAGGTCCATTCATATTTCTTCCCTTTTTGCGTTAACGCTGTCAACGGCTTAGCTATTCGGGAAAAATCTTGAATAAACCTTCTATAATAACCGGCTAAACCCAAAAATTGGCGTATCTGCATTGGTGTCTTAGGAGTCTCCCATTTTTCAATGGCTTCAATTTTTGCTGGATCAACCTGAATTCCTTTGCTACTAACAACGTGGCCAAGAAATTGCACTTCTTCCAACCAGAAAGCACACTTAGAAAATTTAGCGTATAGCTGTTCTTTTCTCAACAACTCTAATATCAACCTTAAATGCTGCTCATGCTCTTGCTCACTCTTGGAATAGATAAGAATATCATCAATGAAAACGATAACAAACTTATCTAAATATGGACTACAAACTCGATTCATGAGGTCCATGAATACAGCTGGCGCATTTGTCAACCCAAACGGCATGACCAAAAATTCGTAATGACCATAACGTGTCCGAAAAGCAGTTTTCGGTATATCTTCTTCTTTGACACGTAATTGATGATAGCCCGATCTTAGGTCAATTTTCGAGTACACACATGATCCTTGGAGTTGATCAAATAAGTCGTCAATTCTCGGTAGTGGATACCGATTCTTGATAGTTAACTTATTTAATTCACGATAATCTATACACATTCGGAAAGATCCGTCTTTCTTCTTGACGAATAAAATTGGAGCTCCCCACGGTGAAGTACTTGGTCGTATGAATCCACGATCCAGTAATTCTTTTAACTGACTCTGAAGTTCTTTTAACTCGGACGGTGCAAGTCTATATGGAGCACGGGCAACCGGTGCAGCTCCTGGTACAAGATCTATTTGAAATTCTACAGATCTAAATGGAGGTAATCCCGGCAACTCTTCCGGAAATACTTCAGGAAAATCTCTTGCCACAGGCACGTCATTGATGCACTTCTCTTTTTCTTTCTTTTCAACTTTATTAACATGTGCTAAGATAGCATAGCACCCTTTCTTCAAGCACTTTTGAGCTTTCAAATAACTAATGAGTTTTAGCTTTGATTTACCCTTCTCTCCATAAATCATTACTGGCGTTTTATCCTTACGAGGAATGCGAATTGCCTTCTTGGCGCACACAACTTCAGCTCCTATTTTGGACATCCAGTCCATGCCGATTATTACATCAAAACTTCCTAATTCTACGGGTATCAAATCAATCTTAAATGTTTCTCCGGCTAAATTTATTTTACAATCACGGCAAATTTTATCGGCTTTAATTAGTTTACCATTAGCTAACTCAATCATGTACTTAGCATCTAGAGGTAATGATGAACAATTCAATTTAGCGTGAAAGTCTCTACACACGTAACTTCTATCAGCACCAGTATCAAATATAATAGATGCGGATAAGTTATTAATGGTAAACGTACCCGTAACAAGCTCCGGGTCTTCACATGCCTCTCTAGCATTAATAACAAATGCTCTCCCACGTGCAGGTCCGATATTCTTCTCTGGATTCGGGCACTGGCTCTTATAGTGACCTTGTTTTCCACACCCAAAACAAGTAATGGTAGCCAAAGCAGTTCTATTTGCATTGGTGGCAAGAGTCTTGGTACCATTTGTATTTGTAACGAGAGCCCTACAATCTTCAGCAAGATGACCCTTTCGATTACATTTGTTGCATACCACATTACAGTAACCAGAGTGATGTTTGTGGCATCGGTTGCATAAAGGATTTTGTCCTTTATAACCAAAGCTTAAACCACTACCCGCACCTTGCGTGTTTTCTTGTTTCTTAAAAGATTGTTGTTGGTTACCTCGATCATAATTTCCATTCCACTTTCTTTTGTTACCTGATACCTTCACATCAGTATTGGATACTTTCTTATCCATGATGACCTGATCCATTAGCTCGTTTGCCATGGTTATAGCTTCATGAATTGTCTTAGGTTTCGATGCTATAACATTTGCCTTGACCTTTTTGGGCAAACCATCTTTGTACATTTCAATCTTCCGTTCTTCGGTTGGAACCAATTCAGGACATAGCAAAACTAATTCCATGAATCGCTGATTGTAGTTGGTGATTTCAGTACCAATAACCTTCAGACTTCGTAACTCATCTTCCAACTTCCTAACCTCGTTCCTTGGACAATATTCGTTGATTAACATTGTTTTGAATTCTTCCCACGGAGTATCATAAGCTACATCTCCTCCTACAGCCTTCACATAATTTTTCCACCACGTGAGTGCACTATCTTGTAAAGTGCACGATGCATACTTGGTCATGTCCTTTTCAACACAACCACTGATTTTAAACACAGTCTCCATCTTTTCGATCCACCGGGTTAAACCGATCGGTCCTTCTGTTCCACTGAATGATGAGGGCTTGCAAGCTTGAAAAGTTTTGTAAGTGCACCCCACACGAGGATTTGGGTTAACTGCAGCACCTCTTGCAGCCTCGACCCATAACATTCTGTCGTTCACTCGCTGATTGATGAGTTCCTGTATTTCTTGTTCCGTCATTCGGTTCAATCGCGCCATATTCTTCTATAAGAATGAAAAGAAAATAATTATTCACATGGAATATTATAGATGTAGTGTATATTTACAGTACATTATAGCTTATTAATAATATGAACCAGGTATTATTATAAAAGCCTTTTCTTCTTATTAGCGTTTTATAATTATATCTAGGGTAGTACCTACCCGTTAATGTCCATACTTAATAGCTTAGTACAGAATCAATTACTACCATCTAAATAATACTTAACCATGGAAAATTATTGCATTTCACACTTCACTATTTTACATATGCTTATCTTACATCGAACATTAAACAAACCACACTAATAATATTATACAAAACATTATATGATCCCATGGTTTAATACGGCAGCGCATCGTTTGGTCTATTTTCTAGGACGTTTAGGTTCAAAGAATCGCTTAACGCTTATCCTGGCTGTCTGCCTATATTTTGGCTGTGGGACTAAAGAACTGGATGCCGGGATAGAACGAATAGGAATAGCGGGAATAGGGGTGGTAGTGTCTAGTGGAGTTGGTGCCACATCATCCTTACTAAACTCGGGATTTGAATTTTCTAATTCATTAGCCTTTCGTTTCTTTCCTAGTTCGAACTCGTCTTTTGTAATTTCCTGTATTTCTTCCTCGGGTTCACTTTCCTCCTCGGGTTCACTTTCCTCCTCGGGTTCACTTTCCTCCTCGGGTTCACTTTCCGGGTTCTCTATAGTCGATTCATCCGGAATTTGTGAGTCTTCCCCAAAGATATTATTTTCGTCATCGGATAGGTTAATGACTGGAACACCATCTGAAGATTCTGGTTCAGAGTCGCTGAACGTGATGATAAGTTTTGAGCCCGACATCTATCACACAACAACTAACCCATTAGTACTACATAATATTTACATATAAATTTTAACCAACAATGATAAGCAATGGTTTTTAAATCAAACCCGGTCAAAGTCCAGACTTACTAATGTATCCTAACGACTTATCAGTTAGACACACTAATGCAAACCTGGTTCGCTAAGACCACCGCTCTGATACCACATGTCATAACCCGTCCTTAACCATAAGAACGTGTTAGATAACGTATGATTTCATTGCGAGGTATTGACCTCTATATGCGACATTTTTTTAAAGAAAAACTGCATATATTATACATTACAAACCATGATCCTTATTTTTGATACAAGCTTTGGACAAAATAAAGATGATTATCGTTTAGCGATAATCTTCGACTTACAAACTTTACATATAATGATAACAACACGATTTCGAGCATATTTTACAACACAAATCCTTGGGTATGCAGTTTTATTTTTGACACAAATATGCGTACGCAAGATCCTGCTCAAATTCAACATAATGCAGCGGAAGCTTTAGTAATCACCTGAGAATAGACATGTTTTAAAAGGTCAACATAAAGTTGGTGAGATATAGGTTTAATGCCGGCAGCGATATAAATATAGACCACAAGATTTCATATATAAACATTTTAATAAAAATATTCTAAGTGGTTGAGCACTTGGTAACCATACTTAACATTTAATCACGTCGCATATTCCCTTTATTATGAAATCTTACTACACCGTACCAAGTGTAGTCACGAAACGAAGTACTGTGCAACCGTTGAATACTGGTCGTCCAGTCCGGTTGGGGTTGTCAGGCCCGATAGATCTATCAACAGGATTCGCGTTTACAATACCGCTGTAAATAACAGTTACCAAGCTACAGGGAAGTATGCCAGTGGTACAACTCAACGTAGAATATATTTTTCAGTTACTTGTGTCCATAACGTAAAACATAAAATACATGTATTCTCATCCCGAAATATTTAGAGTTTAAAAGTGGGACTATATACTCACTTTCGTCTTGAAGATATATATATAATTTGACTTGGTCTCCGGTTGATATCACGAACCTATCCATATATAATATATCAATACCTTTTCTTTTTAAACAAACGTCACATATATATACTTGTTATACTTTTAATACTTTGAATAATTCCTTAGTCCGTAGTTAGCAGTTCGTTGTTAGTAACTCAATTTTAATGGTTCATTTTTAGATGTTTAATATACCCGCAATGAAATAAATAAAACCCCCAACGAAATAAATAAAACCCCATCGTATATGTATTGGTCGAGATTAATCTTGACCCACGGTACCGATGTTGTCAAATGACGTGTTGCGTACATAAAGTACCGGTGTTGTCAAATGACGTGTTGCGTACAATCATGGGATCTTATGATTAATCTTCTCGTGTTGTTTACGGGTGATCCTGAACCATATAAAATTGAATTATAAGTACATATATATAAAATATCATGTTAACTTAAAAAGATGTGATTTATTTAATTTTTCCCAATTATTTTCGTGGCTAAACTAGTCTTGGATATCCGATTTTGTTTCGGTCATAGTTTCTTCGTTACAACTCCGTTTTCGTTGATTCAACTTGCCATCTCCTTGGATCGAGTCCCTCTTTAAGACTATGAACTATAAATACCTTAGTTTGTATTCAAAATCACACGGCATAGGTCAAACTTTAGTGAAACTTATGAAGTTAATCATTTTCCATCATGTAAACAACCTTAAATGATTATTTTTCTAAAAATACTTATACTTTGAGTTAAATCATGAAATTTTTATGTGTTATCATATTCATAGTAAAAATCATTTTTCCAGAAAATAAACCTCCAATTCAAAGTTTAAGATGGTTTTTAATTATCCAACCCAAAACAGCCCCCGGTGGCACTCCGACGTCGTAAAAACAGTTTTTAAGATAATCTTTGAAAAACCAAGTTATACCTTGTTAAATTAGCATATATTTAAGTTATATTACAGGTCTTGGAGTATTTTAAAAGTTAAGTTAGAAGGATCTATTTAGTTTGCAAACAAGTTTGAAAACATTCAAACTATGTTCTTGTTGTTAAAATTTTATACCACAAAATAAGATAGCTATATATATATGAATCGAATAAGGTTATGAACATAGATTCTACCTCAAGTTCCTTGGACAAGGTTGTTGTAAAAGAGGAGTAAGAACCTAGAACCAAAAGGGTGATGGAAGTGGATGAAAGATTGGAAGTAAGTTGGTGTTCTTGGAAGGATTTCTTGAAGTGTTTTTGTAAGGTTTTCTTATGAGGTTTAAGTGTTGTTTTTGAAGCTAAATGATGGGGAAAATGCTTGGAGATGATCAAGTATGAAGTTAAGAGTATTTTGAGAGAGAAATGGAAGTGTAAGTATGAGAAAATGGGGTGAAGAAATGGTGTGCATGCATAAAAACGTTTTTAGGTTATAAAGGAAAAAAAAGATACCTAACTTTGTTTTCTTGCTAAATAATTCATGCTACTTGACAAATGGTTGGTTCCACAAGTTTCTTAATCATTTAAGGCTGCTAAGGAGCAGATTTTTATTGGTATATACCAATAGTAAATACATCTAGAAGCTGCGTATGATACGGGTACATATACCCTAGGTATACGTATAGAAATCTTTGAGAAAACGGAACGAGGATTCAAATATAGCTATCTTTTGTAAATATACTTATATTGTTTTATGTATTTAAGTCTTTAAAAGTGATTAAATACATTACTTATACGATATATGTATAAACATTATAGGTCATAAGTATTTAAGTCAAATAACGTTACGTATGGTTATCGTTTTGAAAACTTAAGTTAGTAGTTTCAAAATATACTTATAACTTATTGTTATTAATACAAAATGAGATATTAAAACATTCTTAGGTCATGTTAAATATGTATATATACATATATATACACAAACATATAATTATCATATATTGTATAGTTCGTGATATCATCGGTCAAACTAGACGGTCAAACGTTGTGTAAAACTCTTTTCGAAAAACATAAGTCTCGACAATTTGGATTGCTTATCATGTTGGTAAGGTTTAATTTATGTAAATATTAATCTTATAAGTATAGAACGATCGAAAAAGTGCGGGTCGTTACATTAAGATTCACACACAATAGCTTAGCATGGAAAGATTTATTTCAAAATATATATATATATATATATATATATATATATATATATATATATATATATATATATATATATATATATATATATATATATATATATAAATAATATACATATAATTTCTTCAGAGGGAATGAGTTAATTCTTCATAACTCGTTGATACAATATACACGTTATTGATTCGTAATGATGTCCACAGTGATTCTTGAACTGACGGAGTTTGTGATGTTATCGGTGTTGTTGATTCGGTTGTTGACTGTACTGACGATGCTGGTAATGCTGACGGTACTGTTGATGTTGTTGGTAAAGCAATTTTAGCTTGTTAATCACACACCATTTTTATCAGGGTTTCTACTCTTCCTTCTATCATTTTGGTTCGCTTAACTGATTTATGATTAGGGCTAGATTATATAATCTCTAAGACTTTAGAGATTACATAATCGTCGCGGAATGTTTCTCCAATGAAGTTATGAATTAATACTTCGTCAGTTATTGTTGTTGGTACTCCTTGGTATCTATGGTGCGTATGACGTTGATGCTTGTGGGACAGATTGTGAAGTTGAGGTTTACGGCACGGTTGTGGTTGGAGGTGGTAATGGTACTGTTGGCGTTGATGATGGTGGTACTGGTTATGCTGCTGATGCTGCTGCTCGTGTTTGTAATCTATGCACCATATTCTCCAAAGCCACTACCCGAGCGCGAAGCTCGTTGACTTCTTCTATTACACTGGGGTGATTGTCAGTTCGGACGAGCGGATAAATAAAATCTAAAATTTGATGTAATATATAATTGTGACGAGATACTCTGGAAATGAGCGAGAAAATGGTGTTTCGGACAGGTTCGCCGGTAAGTGCTTTAGGTTCTTCGTCAAGAGGGCAATGTGGTGGATGGAAGGGATCACCTTCTTCTTGCCTCCAATGATTGAGGAGGCTACAAACCCATCCCCAATTCATCCAGAATAGGTGATGACTGATTGGTTGATCTATTCCGGTCACACTGCTTTCGGAGCTTGAATGGGATTCCATTTCGGAATCTGAGTGACTTGAACTGATGACGAATTCTATTTCGTACGATTGGATAAAGGATTTTTTTTTTTCGATATGAAATGATTTTGGCTAACGGATGGTATTCTAATTACATAGAATATATATATATATATATATATATATATATATATATATATATATATATATATATATATATATATATATATATATATATATATATATATATATATATATAGATCAAAAGATTTCGTAGATTACGGAGGACTTTGCGGGATATGTCAGGCAAAGTTTAAAGTAACAGATACGATACGATAAGATATGATTTAGCAGATATGCTAAGATATGAATTTTTGTATATACACTATTCATGCAATCAATGCAGCAAGACGTGTCTTAGACTAAAAATGATAAGCAGGTAATTTCCTGAGGATGATAAGTAGTTAATTTTTGACACAAAATGATAAGCAAAACTTTTGACATGCAGACACGGTCGAAGTCCATACTCACTAATGCATCCTATCGACTTATCAGTTAGACACACTAATGCAGACCTGGTTCGCTAAGACCACTGCTCTGATACCAACTGAAAGGACCCGTTCATATACATTATAAATGATTCACAATAGTTGATTACATTGCGAGGTATTTGACCTCTATATGATACATTTTACAAACATTGCATTTGTTTTTAAAAGACAAACTTTCTTTACATCAAAAATTGACAGGCATGCATACCATTTCATAATATCCACTATCCAACTATAAATTGATTTAATAATAATCTTTGATGAACTCAATGACTCGAATGCAACGTTCTTCGAAATATGCTATGAAAGACTCCAAGTAATATCTTTAAAATGAGCAAATGCACAGCGGAAGATTTCTTTAATACTTGAGAATAAACATGCTTTAAAGTGTCAACCAAAAGGTTGGTGAGTTCATTAGTTTATCATAATAATTTATTTTTATCATTTTAATAGACCACAAGAATTTCATTTCCAGTTCTCATGAATATACGTCCCATGCATAGAGACAAAAATAATCATTCATATGGTGAACACCTGGTAACCGACATTAACTAGATACATATAAGAATATCCCCTATCATTCCGGGATTCTCCTTCGGACATGATATAAATTTTGAAGTACTAAAGCATCCGGTACTTTGGATGGGGCTTGTTGGGCCCGATAGATCTGTCTTTAGAGTTCGCGTCAATTAGGGTGTCTGTTCCCTAATTCTTAGATTACCAGACTTAATAAAAAGGGGCATATTCAGTTTTGATCATTCAACCATAGAACGTAATTTCGATTACTTGTGTCTATTTCGTAAAGCAGTTATAAAAGTTGCGCATGTATTCTCAGCCCAAAAATATAAAGGGTAAAAAGGTAAATGAAACTCACCATACTGTATTTCGTAGTAAAAATACATATAACATCATTAAACAAGTGCAAGGTTGGCCTCGGATTCACGAACCTAAATTAATTATATATATTTATGTGTTGGTCAATATTTGTCTAACAAATTAGGTCAAGTCATAGTGTACCACAATCCTAATGCTCGAGACTAATATGCAAAAGTCAACAAAAGTAAATATGACTCAAAATAATTTCCAAAAATCTATACACGATTAATATATAGTTTAAATATCGCCGTTTTATATTTTTAAATATTTTTAAAAGATTTATTAGAGTAAATAATATAATTTATTTATTAATAAATAAAATTTTATATTAAATTTATATAATAAAATATACTTTTATATATATTAAGTAATAAAATTTATAGGGTTCATTTAATATCATAAAGATAATATGATAGGTATTATTAAAGTAAGTTATTACATGTAGTAAAATATGTTTGTATCACATATTTATTTGATAAAATAATATCTATAATGATAGTAAGTAAAAGTTGTATTATTTTGTAATAATAATTATTATTATAAAAATATCAATATTTATAATTACTAAGATGACATTATGATAAAACGATAATTCTAATTATGATAACTTTAATATTTACGATAATTTTTAATATTATCTTTAAAATAATAATTCTATTTAAAATAATAATAATAATGATATTTTAAAGTAACAATGACATTTCTATTAAAATGATAATTTTTGTTAAAATTTTAGTTTTAATACTAACGATACTTTTAATAATAATAGTAATGATAAAAATAATAAGAACGATAATTTTTTCTAAATCAATATCTTATAATATTTTAATTTCATCATGATACTCTTACTCACTATTTCCTAATCATTTGGTTTAATAGCTTTTAATCGTCTTTTATATCGTGTTCATAATAATGATAATAATAGTAATCAAAATAATTAGGTGTTACAAATATTTATTTTAATTACACTAATATTAATAACTAGTAAAGTGGGCCCGCGCGTTGCCGCGTGGCGTTTTGGTTGCGTATTCATAGTTAACGGAACGTATTGTAGGTGTGTATATGTGTTGAATATAGTCCGAGGTATTGAGCTTTTTTTTAGAAGTGTCCGTTTCGGGTATAGTTAGTCCCGTTGTGATCGTAAGTTTTTTTTGAGTTGAACGGTGGGTTCAAAAAAATTTGACGCGAGTCGAGCGGAAAGATATCTTCCGTTGAAAATATAGGTGAAATGTGTTTAAGATTTTTTAATTTAAATAATAATTTTGCATTTTGCAACCCTGTTTTGAGGGTTGAACTTGAAAATTGTTCAAAGTTGGAGGGTTGTTTGGTTTTTTTTTTTGGGTGTCGTTTTGGCAAATTTTGTTTGGGAGGTGGGGCTAAACGACGGGATTTGGGGTGGCGATTAGTATATATGTAAATGATAGTTACTATAACATTATTAACGATAATACTAATAATTATCTTAATGATAATATAGTAATAATAATAATAACAATAACAATAACCATTTTTAAATAATGATATATATATATTAATAATGATAATAATAATAATAATACTAATAATAATAATAATAATAATAATAATAATAATAATAATAATAATAATAATAATAATAATAATAATAATAATAATAATAATAATAATAATTGGATAATAATAATAATACTAATTATAACTTTAACGATAATAACGATAGTAATAATAATAATAAAAAATAACAATTTTTAATGATAAATCCCTTTTATTGATAAAGATAATAATAATGATAATAATAAGATAAAACTAGAACGACGATAAAAACGACGATAATAATAATAATCATTTTTAATAAAAATATCGAAAATTCAATTGATTATAACTTCTAATCCGTTCATCAAAACCATTCGATATCTAAAGGAAAAGTTCTTAATTTTTCGCTAGCTTTCCAAGGACATGCATATCTTATAACTTTTCTCAACCGCAAGTGTAACTAATTCAAGATTCAACCTAACCTGTCTGAGGGCAATATCAAAAGTACAAGCACGCATAATCCTAAGTACTCGAGCACTAGTCAGGGATACACTATTAGTATGTAAAAGTTAAATTATGAGTACTCACGTATCAATATTGAGATTCAATATTGCAGGAAAGGTACGTAGACGCAACGGAAATGATAAACACTATATTGACCTCACGAGCATACCCATGAACCATACTCAATCACCTCCATAGCTATAACCCATAATTTCGTTAATCCTATCCTACTCGAAAAACAATTTCGAAATCACTCGGACAGCACTCCGTCGTAATATTTTATGTATACTAATAATATCTTGAAATAATACGGAGTAAATATATATATGTAAATCGATTGAGAGAGTTTAGAGAAAAATATTTTCAAGTTTCTATGAAATAATGAAACCTATTGAATTCTATTTATAATAGATTTTTGAATTATTAAAGTGAATTATTAAAGTATGAATTATTAAAGTATGAATTATTAAAATAAATTATTAAAGTATGAATTATTAAAGTGAATTATTAAAGTTAAAGTAAAGTAAAAATAAAGTAAAGGTAAAGTTTAAGTATATTAAAAGTATAAAACTATGTACGTATAATACGCGTATAAATATATATAATATTAATTTAAATCGTTATATATATTTAATAAAATAAAATATAAATATCGTTATCTTTATCATACTAGTTAAGTAATGAGTTGTCAAAAGTGGTTCTAGATATTTATAAAAGTTATATACGTTTTAATAATAAAGTTCTTTTTAAACTGAAAACATTTTGTACGTTTGAAACTAAATAGATCAATCGAGTCTTTATGAGATTCAATCTTCCACTATCCTTTGTCTAGTTCTCAATGATTGACAATTTGTTCTTATTTATGAATCACTTTACCATTTTCCGAATATTGTTAAAATGGAAAGATTTCTCAAATCAACGTGGGCCTTTCAACAGAGACTTGTAATCATAATTCAATATATCTGATAATTCAATCATTTGATCTTATCTTCTAATTCCATTGATAAACATTTTGAAACAGATACAATCATATAAAGTATTTAATCTAATATTTTGTTTACGATTCAAGTTATAATATATATACACATATACATATATAATCATATTCGTTTAGTGGTTCGTGAATCGTTGGAACTTGGTCGAGGTTGAATGAATGTATGAACATAGTTTAAAATTCTTGAAATTTAACTTAACAAATATTGCTTATCGTGTTGGAAACATATAAAGATTAAAGTTTAAATTTGGTGGGAAATTTCCGGATTGTCACATCGGCTACCACATTTGCCTTCCCCGGGTGGTAACGAATCTCAAAGTCGTAATCATTCAACAATTCAATCCACCTACGCTGCCTCATATTCAGTTGTTTCTGATTAAATATGTGTTGAAGACTTTTGTGGTCGGTATATATAATACTTTTGACCCCATATAAGTAGTGCCTCCAAGTCTTTGATGCAAAAACAACCGCGCCTAATTCCAAATCATGCGTCGTATAATTTTGCTTGTGAATCTTCAATTGTCTAGACGCATAAGCAATCACCTTCGTCCGTTGCATTAATACACAACCGAGACCTTGCTTTGATGTGTCACAATAAATCACAAAATCATCATTCCCTTCAGGCAATGACAATATAGGTGCCGTAGTTAGCTTTTTCTTCAATAATTGAAACGCCTTATCTTGTTCATCCTTCCATTCAAATTTCTTCCCTTTATGTGTTAATGCAGTCAAGAGTTTTGCTATTTTGGAGAAATCTTGGATGAATCTTCTGTAGTAACCAGCCAATCCTAAAAATTGACGTATATGCTTCGGAGTTTTTGGGGTTTCTCACTTTTCAACGGTTTCGATCTTTGCCGGGTCCACCTGGATACCTTCTTTGTTCACTATGTGACCGAGGAATTGAACTTCTTCTAACCAAAATGCACACTTTGAAAACTTAGCGTACAGTTTTTCTTTCCTCAATACTTCTAGCACTTTTGTCAAATGTTCTTCGTGCTCTTGATCATTCTTTGAGTAAATAAGTATGTCATCGATGAAAACAATGACAAACTTGTCAAGATATGGCCCACACACTCGGTTCATAAGGTCCATGAACACAGCTGGTGCGTTAGTTAATCCAAACGGCATAACCATAAACTCGTAATGACCATAACGCGTCCTAAAAGCAGTTTTTGGAATATCATCCTCCTTTACTCGCATTTGATGATATCTAGAACGTAAATCGATCTTCGAATAAACTGACGAGCCTTATAGTTGATCAAATAAGTCATCAATTCTCGGCAGTGGATAACGGTTTTTGATGGTAAGTTTGTTCAACTCTTTGTAGTCAATACACAACCTAAATGTACCATCCTTCTTCTTGACAAACAAAACAGGAGCTCCCCATGGTGATGTGCTTGGTCGAATGAAACCACGTTCTAATAGTTCTTGCAGTTGGCTTTGCAGTTCTTTCATCTCGCTGGGTGCGAGTCTATAAGGAGCACGAGCTATTGGTGCAGCTCCTGGTACAAGATCTATTTGAAATTCAACAGATCGATGTGGAGGTAGTCCGATAATTCTTTCGGAAATACATCGGGAAATTCTTTTGCGACGGGAACATCATTGATGCTCTTTTATTCAGTTTGTACTTTCTCGACGTGTGCTAGAACAGCATAGCAACCTTTTCTTATTAGTTTTTGTGCCTTCAAATTACCAATAAGATGTAGCTTCATGTTGCCCTTTTCTCCGTACACCATTAAGGGTTCTCCTTCTTCTCGTACAATGCGAATTGCATTTTTATAACATACGATCTCTGCTTTCACGTTCTTCAGCCAGTCCATGCCAACTATTACATCAAAACTCCCTAACTCTACTGGTATCAAATCAATCTTAAATATTTCGCTACCCAGTTTAATTTCTCGATTCCGGCATATATTATCTGCTGAAATTAATTTACCGTTTGCTAATTCGAGTAAAAATTTACTATCCAACGGCGTCAATGGACAACTTAATATAGCTCAAAAATCTCTACTCATATAGCTTCTATCCGCACCCGAATCAAATAAAACGTAAGCAGATTTATTGTCAATAAGATACGTACCCGTAACAAGCTCCGGGTCTTCCTGTGCCTCTGCCGCATTAATATTGAAAACTCTTCCGCGGCCTTGTCCATTCGTGTTCTCCTGGTTCGGGCAATTTCTAATAATGTGGCCCGGTTTTCCACATTTATAACAAACTACATTGGCATAACTTGCTCCGACACTACTTGCTCTGCCATTACTCGTTCTGACACCATTTGTTCCTTTCGTTCTATTAACCCCTGGTCCGTAGACCTCACACTTTGCCGCGCTATGACCATTTCTTTTACACTTGTTGCAAAATTTGGTGCAGAACCCCGAGTGATACTTTTCACACCTTTGGCATAGCTGCTTCTGATTGTTGTTGTTGTTGTTGTTGTTGTTGTTGTTGTTGTTGTTGTTGTTGTTGTTGTTGTTGTTGTTGTTGTTGTTGTTGTTGTTGTTGTTGTTGTTGTTGTTGTTGTTGTTGTTGTTGTTGTTGTTGTTGTTGTTGTTGTTGTTGTTGTTGTTGTTGTTGTTGTTGTTGTTGTTGTTGTTGTTGTTGTTGTTGTTGTTGTTGTTGTTGTTGTTGTTGTTGTTGTTGTTGTTGTTGTTGTTGTTGTTGTTGTTGTTGTTGTTGTTGTTGTTGTTGTTGTTGTTGTTGTTGTTGTTGTTGTTGTTGTTGTTGTTGTTGTTGTTGTTGTTGTTGTTGTTGTTGTTGTTGTTGTTGTTGTTGTTGTTGTTGTTGTTGTTGTTGGGCCGTTTGTTGTAGTTGCGATTGATGTTGCGATTGTTGGGATAATTGTTGCGATTATTATTGTAATTGCTGTTGTTATTGTATTGGTGATTCTTATCACCGTTTTCCTCCCACTTTCTTTTGACTTGCTTCACATTGGCCTCTTCAGCCGTATGTTCTTTAATTCTTTCCTCAATCTGGTTCACTGGTTTGTGAGCCATTCTACATGCCTATTGTATGGAGGCGGGCTCGTGTGAACTTATATCTTCTTGGATTCTTTCTGGTAATCCTTTCACAAACGCGTCGATCTTCTCTTCCTCATCTTCGAACGCTCCCGGACACAATAGGCACAATTCTGTGAATCGTCTTTCGTACGTGGTAATATCAAATCCTTGGGTTCGTAACCTTCTAAGTTCTGTCTTGAGGTTATTGACCTCGGTTCTGGGACGGTACTTCTCGTTCATCAAGTGCTTGAATGCTGACCACGGTAGTGCGTACGCATCGTCTTGTCCCACTTGCTCTAGATAGGTATTCCACCATGTTAACGCAGAACCTGTGAAGGTATGCGTAGCGTACTTCACTTTGTCCTATTCAGTACACTTACTTATGGCAAACACCGATTCGACCTTCTCGGTCCACCGTTTCAATCCGATCGGTCCTTCGGTTCCATCAAATTCCAAAGGTTTGTAGGCAGTGAATTCTTTGTAGGTGCATCCTACACGATTTCATGTACTGCTAGATCCAAGGTTATTGTTGGTATGTAGCGCAGCCTGTACTGCGGCTATGTTTGAAGCTAGAAAGGTACGGAATTCCTCTTCATTCATATTCACGGTGTGTCGAGTAGTCGGTGCCATTTCCTTCAAAATAGTCAAATGGAACAAGTTAATCATACAGAATATTAAGAGTAGTTAATAGTATTTCGTAGCATAATATGAACTCATTTATAAAAGCTTTTTCTTCATATTAGCGTTTTATAAGTTTAAATTCGGGTAGTACCTAGCCGTTAAGTTCATACTTAGTAGCTAATATACAATTCAACTACTACAATTCTATATGAAAAACTGATTATAATAATATTTCGCGTTCAAACTTTTACATAATATTTTACAAACTTACAATACTGCTTATTTTACATATAGCATGAAATATAGCACACAATAAATTTGATACAAGATGGTTGTGAAGATAATTCTAGCTAGTACACAAGTCGTTCAGCAAAGGCAATAAAGACACGTAATTCATACGTCCAGAAACAAGTCATGAATTCTGGTTTTACTAGGATTACTTCCCATCCTTGGTCTTGTGGAACATAACCGTTATGGCCGTTAATAAGACAGCGTGTTGTAACGTCGTCAAAGGGACGAGGGTTACGTAATGTCCAACAGTCCCGTAACAATCTAAAAACCTCACTTCTTACCCCAATTACCGACTCCGTCACTTGTGGGAACGTTTTGTTTAATAGTTGTAGCCCGATGTTCTTGTTCTCACTTTGGTGAGAAGTGAACATTACTAATCCGTAAGCATAACATGCTTCTTTATGTTGCATGTTAGCCGCTTTTTCTAAATCACGAAGTCCAATATTCGGATATATTGAGTCAAAATAATTTCTTAACCCATTGCGTAAAATAGCATTTGGGTTCCCCGCAATATATGCGTCAAAGTAAACACATCGTAACTTATGGATTTCCCAATGTGATATCCCCCATCTTTCGAACGAAAGCCTTTTATAAACCAAGGCATTCTTGGAACGTTCTTCGAATGTCTTACAAACTGATCTCGCCTTAAATAGTTGTGCCGAAGAATTCTGACCGACTTTAGACAAGATTTCATCAATCATGTCTCCGGGTAGGTCTCTTAAAATATTGGGTTGTCTATCCATTTTGTGTTTTTATACTGTAAAATAGACAAGAGTTAGATTCATAAAAAAAATACTTATTAATACAAGCAATTTTTACATATATCATAAAGCATAAGCACACTATATTACATATATTACACCACACGAATACAACTATCTTATTCCGACTCGCTTGTTTCTTCTTCTTCGGTTTTGGTTCGTTTTGCCAAGTGTCTAGGGATATATGATGTTCCCCTAATACGAGCCGTCGTTTTCCACATTGGTTTAGAAAAACCTGGTGGTTTAGAGGTTCCCGGGTCATTGTTACAACTTAAGGGCTTCGGGGGTTGACGATACATATAAAGGTCATCGGGGTTGGAATTAGATTTCTCTATTTTTATGCCCTTTCCCTTATTATTTTCTTTTGCCTTTTTAAATTCAGTTGGGGTAATTTCTATAACATCATCGGAATTCTCGTCGGAATCCGATTCATCGGAGAATTGGTAATCCTCCCAATATTTTGCTTCCTTGGCGGAAACACCATTGACCATAATTAACCTTGGTCGGTTGGTTGAAGATTTTCTTTTACTTAACCGTTTTATTATTTCCCCCACCGGTTCTATTTCCTCCTTCGGTTCCTCCTCTTCCGGTTCTGATTCTTCTTCCGGTTCTGATTCTTCTTCCGGTTCTTCTTCGGGAACTTGTGAATCAGTCCAATATATATTCGACTCTTCGTTATTATTAGGTGAGTCAATGAGATTTGTGCTAGAGGTAGACATCTATCACACAATATCAAACATGTTAAGAGATTAATATATCACATAATATATACATGTTAATAATATATAGTTTCCAACAAAAATGTTAAGCAATCATTTTTAAAGAAAACACGGTCGAAGTCCAGACTCACTAATGCATCCTAACAAACTCGATAAGACACACTAATGCAAATTTATGGTTCTCTAAGACCAACGCTCGGATTCCAACTGAAATGTCCCGTTCTTATTTATTAAAAACGTTCCATATTAATTGATTTCGTTGCGAGGTTTTGACCTCTATATGAGACGTTTTTCAAAGACTGCATTCATTTTTAAAACAAACCATAACCTTTATTTCATAAATAAAGGTTTAAAAAGCTTTACGTAGATTATCAAATAATGATAATCTAAAATATCATGTTTACACACGACCATTACATAATGGTTTACAATACGAATATGTTACATCGAAATCAGTTTCTTGAATGCAGTTTTTACACAATATCATACAAACATGGACTCCAAATCTTGTCCTTATTTTAGTATGCAACAACAGAAGCTCTTAGTATTCACCTGAGAATAAACATGCTTTAAACGTCAACAAAAATGTTGGTGAGTTATTGGTTTAACCTATATATATCAAATCGTAACAATAGACCACAAGATTTCATATTTCAATACACATCCCATATATAGAGATAAAAATCATTCATATGGTGAACACCTGGTAACCGACATTAACAAGATGCATATATAAGAATATCCCCATTATTCCGGGACACCCTTCGGATATGATATAAATTTCGAAGTACTAAAGCATCCGGTACTTTGGATGGGGTTTGTTAGGCCCAATAGATCTATCTTTAGGATTCGCGCCAATTAGGGTGTCTGTTCCCTAATTCTTAGATTACCAGACTTAATAAAAAGGAGCATATTCGATTTCGATAATTCAACCATAGAATGTAGTTTCACGTAGTTGTGTCTATTTTGTAAATCATTTATAAAACCTGCATGTATTCTCATCCCAAAAATATTAGATTTTAAAAGTGGGACTATAACTCACTTTCACAGATTTTTACTTCGTCGGGAAGTAAGACTTGGCCACTGGTTGATTCACGAACCTATAACAATATATACATATATATATCAAAGTATGTTCAAAATATATTTACAACACTTTTAATATATTTTGATGTTTTAAGTTTATTAAGTCAGCTGTCCTCGTTAGTAACCTACAACTAGTTGTCCACAGTTAGATGTACAGAAATAAATCGATAAATATTATCTTGAATCAATCCACAAGCCAGTGTTTACATATCTCAGTATTGATCACAACTCAAACTATATATATTTTGGAATCAACCTCAACCCTGTATAGCTAACTCCAACATTCACATATAGAGCGTCTATGGTTGTTCCGAAATATATATAGATGTGTCGACATGATAGGTCGAAACATTGTATACGTGTCTATGGTATCTCAAGATTACATAATATACAATACAAGTTGATTAAGTTATGGTTGGAATAGATTTGTTACCAATTTTCACGTAGCTAAAATGAGAAAAATTATCCAATCTTGTTTTACCCATAACTTCTTCATTTTAAATCCGTTTTGAGTGAATAAAATTGCTATGGTTTCATATTGAACTCTATTTTATGAATCTAAATAGAAAAAGTATAGGTATATAGTCAGAAAAATAAGTTACAAGTTGTTTTTGTAAAGGTAGTCATTTCAGTCGAAAGAACGACGTCTAGATGACCATTTTAGAAAACATACTTCCACTTTGAGTTTAACCATAATTTTTGGATATAGTTTCATGTTCATAATAAAAATTATTTTCCCATAATAACAACTTTTAAATCAAAGTTTATCATAGTTTTTAATTAACTAACCCAAAACAGCCCGCGGTGTTACTACGACGGCGTAAATCCAGTTTTACGGTGTTTTTCGTGTTTCCAGGTTTTAAATCATTAAGTTAGCATATCATATAGATATAGAACATGTGTTTATTTTATTTTAAAAGTCAAGTTAGAAGGATTAACTTTTATTTGCGAACAAGTTTAGAATTAACTAAACTATGTTCTAGTGATTACAAGTTTAAACCTTTGAATAAGATAGCTTTATATGTATGAATTGAATGATGTTATGAACATCATTACTACCTCAAGTTCCTTGGATAAACCTACTCGAAATGAGAAAAATAGATCTAGCTTCAAAGGATCCTTGGATGGCTTGAAAGTTCTTGAAGCAGAATCATGACACGAAAACAATTTCAAGTAAGATTTCCACTCGAAATAAAATTGTTATAGTTATAGAAATTGAATTAAAGTTTGAATATGATTATTACCTTGTATTAGAAAGATAACCTACTGTAAGTAACAAAGGTTTCTTGATCTTGGATGATTACTTGGAATGGATTTAGAAAACTTGGAAGTAAACTTGCAATCTTGAAAGTATTCTTGATTTTATGAAACTAGAACTTTTGGAATTTATGAAGAACACTTAGAACTTGAAGATAGAACTTGAGAGAGATAAATTAGATGAAGAAAATTGAAGAATGAAAGTGTTTGTAGGTGTTTTTGGTCGTTGGTGTATGGATTAGATATAAAGGATATGTAATTTTGTTTTCATGTAAATAAGTCATGAATGATCACTCATATTTTTGTAATTTTATGAGATATTTTATGCTAGTTGCCAAATGATGGTTCCCACATGTGTTAGGTGACTCACATGAGCTGCTAAGAGCTGATCATTGGAGTGTATATACCAATAGTACATACATCTAAAAGCTGTGTATTGTACGAGTACGAATACGGGTGCATACGAGTAGAATTGTTGATGAAACTGAACGAGGATGTAATTGTAAGCATTTTTGTTAAGTAGAAGTATTTTGATAAGTGTATTGAAGTCTTTCAAAAGTGTATGAATACATATTAAAACACTACATGTATATACATTTTAACTGAGTCGTTAAGTCATCGTTAGTCGTTACATGTAAATGTTGTTTTGAAACCTTTAGGTTAACGATCTTGTTGAATGTTGTTAACCCATTGTTTATTATAACAAATGAGATGTTAAATTGTTATATTATCATGATGTTATGATATATAATAGATCTTAGTATGATATATATACAGTTAAATGTCGTTACAACGATAATCGTTACATATATGTCTCGTTTCGAAATCATTAAGTTAGTAGTCTTATTTTTACATATGTATTTCATTGTTAATACACTTAATAATATATTTACTTATCATTTAACATAATTAACCAAGTGTATCAATATCTTAATATGATTCATATGTACCTAGTAAGACGTTGTTATAACGATAATCGTTATATATATCGTTTTCGAGTTTCTTAAATTAATAGTCTCATTTTTATGTATATAACTCATTGTTAAAATACCTAATGAGATACATACTTATAATAAAATCATGTTAACTATATATATAACCATATATATGTCATCGTATAGTTTTTACAAGTTTTAACGTTCGTGAATCACCGGTCAACTTGGGTGGTCAATTGTCTATATGAAACCTATTTCAATTAATCAAGTCTTAACAAGTTTGATTGCTTAACATGTTGGAAACACTTAATCATGTAAATAACAATTTCATTTAATATATATATAAACATGAAAAAGTTCGGGTCACTACAAATTACATTCAAGAAACATCATCATTCAAGAACACATCAAGAACACTTCACAAATACTTTCAAGCTTACTAGCTTACTTCCAATCTTGCAAATCCATTTCAAGTGATCATCCAATCTCAAAAAATCTTTGTTATTTATAGTAGGTTATCTTTATAAATCAAGGTAATACTCATATTCAAACTTTGATTCAATTTCTATAACTATAACAATCTTAATTCAAGTAATAATCTTACTTGAACTTGTTTTCATGTCATGATTCTACTTCAAGAGCTTTCAAGCCATCCAAGATCCTTTGAAGCTAGATCAATTTTTGTCACTTCCAGTAGGTTTACCTACTAAACTTGAGGTAGTAATGATGTTCATAACATCATTTGATTCATATATATAAAACTATCTTATTCGAAGATTTGAACATGTAATCACTAGAATATAGTTTAGTTAATTCTAAACTTGTTCGCAAACAAAGTTAATCCTTCTAACTTAACTTTTAAAATCAACTAAACACATGTTCTATATCTATATGATATGCTAACTTAATGATTTAAAACCTGGAAACACGAAAAATACCGTACAACCGGACATACGCTGTAGTAGTGAAACCGGGGGCTGTTTTGGGTTAGAAAAATAAAAACTATCTTAATCTTTGAATTGGAAGTTTGTTTTCTGGAAAAATAATATTTCATATTAACATGATACTATATCCAAAAATCATGTTTAAACACAAAGTTGAAGTATGTTTTTCAAAATGGTCATCAAGATGTCGTTCTTTCGACGGAAATGACTACCTCTTTAAAAAATGACTTGTAACCTGTATTTCCGACTATAAACTTATACTTTTTCTGTTTAGTTTCGTAAATTTCAGTTCATTATGAAGCTATAGCAACTTAATTCACTCAAAACGGATTTGTAACGAAGAAATGATGGGTAAAACAAAATTGAATAATTTTGCTTGTTGTAGCTACGTGAAATTTGTAACAAATCTATACAAATCATAACTTTACTTATATTGTATTATACATGTATTCTAACATATATTATGTAATCTTGGGATACCATAGACACGTATACAATGTTTTGACATATCATATCGAACCATCTATATATATTATTTGGGAACAACTATAGACACTCTATATGCAGTAATGCTTGAGTTAGATATACAGGGTTAAGGTTGATTCCAAAATAATATATATACTTTGAGTTGTGATCTAGCCTGAGACTTGTATACACTGGGTCGTGGATTGATTCGAGATAATATATATTGATTTATTTCTATACATCTAACTGTGGACAACTAGTTGTAGATTACTAATGTTGGACTGCTAACTTAACAAACTTAAATCGTTAAAACGTAATAAAAAAAATGTTGTGAATATATTTCGATCATACTTTTATATATATGTATACATTTGTTATAGGTTCGTGAATCAACCCGTGGCCAAATCTTACTTCCCGACGAAGTAAAAATCTGTGAAAGTGAGTTATAATCCCACTTTTAAAATCTAATATTTTTGGGATGAGAATACATGCAGCTTTATAAATGTTTTAAAAAATAGACACAAGTACGTGAAACTACTTTCTATGGTTGAATGATCGAAGCCGAATATGCCCCTTTTTGCTTGGTAGCCTATGAATTAGTAAACCAGTCTACTAATTGACACGAATCCTAAAGATAGATCTATTGGGCCCAACAAACCCCATTCGTTGTAGCGGATGCTTTAGTACTTCGAATTTATCATGTCCAAAGGATGTCCCGGAATGATGGGGATATCCTATATGCATCTTATTAATGTCGGTTACCAGGTGTTTACCATATGAATGATTTTTATGTAGATTGCATGTTATTGAAAAATGGAAATGAAAATCTTGTGGTCTATTATTATGATTTGATAAATATATAGGTTAAACCTATAACTCACCAATAATTTTGTTGACGTTTTAAGCATGTTTATTCTCAGGTGATTGTTAAGAGCTTCCGCTGTTGCTTACTAAATTAAGGACAAGATTTGGAGTCCATGCTTGTATAATATTGTTTAAAAACTGCATCCGAGAACATACTTTGTTGTAACATATTAATATTGTAAACCATTATGTAATGGTAGTGTGTAAGTGTGATATTTTCAGCTTATCATATCTTGGTAATCTAGGTTGTGTCCTTTAAACCTTGTCGATAAAATAAAGGCTATGGTTTGTTTTAAAAACGAATGCAGTCTTTGAAAAACGTCTCATATAGAGGTCAAAACCTCGCAAAGAAATCAATTAATATAGAACGTTTATAATCATTATGAACGGGACATTTCACATGCAAATTAGCTTATGAGACTAATGAATCAGATCCCCAGAAAGGATAATCTCCTTAAAAGATAAAAAATCAACATTTAAGCCTGATATTACTCAATCCTCGAGATTGACTTTAAAAGATTGAGAATTACAAACTCATGGAATTCGATGATATCTAAACTCGAGCTTGAACGAGAAAATATTTTGATCAAAATTACAAACCGATTTGTTTTCTGAAAACCTATTTTCAATGCGTTCATTACCATTGAACGTAAAATCCTAAGAATTCACCTGGAATTCATTAGGTCACCTGAACCAAATCGGGTATCAACCGTAAGAACGGTGGTTTCATAGCATGGTCGAAGACAGGACCTTGTGCCAGACCGAAAAACTATAGGGTGATCTTTACTATTTCTCCTATAAAGGATAGTAATTGAATTCGACATGTTGTATACCATGAAACATCTGTATGTCATTAGACATTGCCTTAACAGTTGCTTGTTCAACGCTTTCCATTACAACCGGATGGTAGTTTACCGAAAGGTAATATACGGAGCAAGTATACTGGACGTGTGCTTTCCTAATACATGGTTAGCAAGTGGGTGACACAAAACTACATGTTTTGATCTAAAATTTTAAAATCTAAAACCCACAAAACCCACAAAAAAAAAAAAAACCATTTTGCAAACACCGGTGAAGGGTTATTCGGGATAACTTATCTAGAGTAAAAGCTAGGTTAAATTTTCACAAGATCAATTGTTTTCATAAAGATCCAATTTCTTAAAGGATCTAAATTTTCAGAGTCATGTGGGACTGTAAACTACATCGTTACTATCATTGTTCATACTGCCGTATCAAAATCACTGATGTACAAAGTGTGAAGAATAAAGATGTGATTCTAGTAAAGTTTTATTCAAGTTCTATATTGCTTGAGGACAAGCAACGCTCAAGTGTGGGAATATTTGATAATGCTAAAAATGAACATATATTTCATAGCATTATCTTTTAAGAAAGACAAGCTTTTAGTTGCAATTGTTCTATTTACAAGTGGTATTCGTTTAAATAATAAAAGGTAAAGACAAAAGACAGATTCAACGATTTGAAGACGCAAATGACCAAAATGCTAAAAAGTACAAAGTACAATCCAAGTGTTTCAAATTATTGATGAGAAACGTCTAAAAATTACAAGAGTACAAGCCACGAAACGCAAAAGTACAAGATATCTAAGCATACGAAAGGACGTTCGAAAATCCGGAGCCGAAACATAAACCGAGAAGAAACATACGACTCAACGGAGCTAAAATTACAAGTCAACGATGCACAAGAATATAATATAATATATATATATATATATATATATATATATATAATTATATAAAATTATATATATTATAATATATAATATTTAAATTCGAGCCGCCCACGTTTTGGAATCATATGTGACCAGGAAAAGGCTGCCATGCGATCGCATGGCCTGGGAGCCTTAAACCCATGCGATCGCATGGGTTGGAAAGTTGGGACAGGTATATAAATTCAGCAATTTTCGGACGAGTTTAACACACCATATTTCTCTGATCTCTCAATTCTCTCAATAATATATATATATATATATATATTTTAATTATAATTTTAATAGTTAGTTAATAATAATAAGGTTATAGTGGCGAATGTTTTAAGTTTGTAAGTCGAAATTCTGTCCATGTAACACTACGCGATTAATACTCATTGTAAGTTATGTTCAACCTTTTTAAATTAATGTCTCGTAGCTAAGTTATTATTATGTTTATTTAAACCAAAGTAATCGTGATTTTAGACTAAATATTAAGAGGGGTTATTGGGCTTTGGACCATAATTGGGGTTTGGACAAAAGACCGACACTTGTAAAAATTGGACTATGGGCTATTAATGGGCTTTATATTAAATAAATGATATCTCGTTGATTTAATATAGAGATTTATAATTTGATGTATTTATATATAACCACATACGCTTGACTGAGTACGGTGGGCGGGATATCTATAAATACTAATAATTATTCATTTGACCGGACACGGGGATGGATTAATAGTCACTGGACTCATTAAAACAGGGGTGGATTACATTCAAGGGTAATTGGTGTAATTGTTAACAAAGTATTAAAACCTTGGATTACATGCCGTCGATAACCTTGTGTATTCATTAAACAAAGTATTAAGACCTTGTTACAGTTTAAGTCCCCAATTAGTTGGAATATTTGACTTCGGGTATAAGGGTAATTTGACGAAGACTCTCGCACTTTATAATTATGACCGATGGACTATTATGGACAAAACCAGATGGACATATTGAATAATCCAGGACAAAAGACAATTAACGCATGGTAATAAATTAAAATGAACACGTCAAACATCATGATTACGGAAGTTTAAATAAGCATAATTCCTTTATTTTATATCTCATCACACTTTTATTTATCGCAATTTTATTTATCGTACTTCAAATTATTGCACTTTTAATTATTGCACTTTTATTTTATCGCACTTTTATTTATCGTCATTTACTTTACGCTTTAAATTAAGTTATTTTTATTTTTAGTATTTTGCATTAAAACTTAAAATCGACAAACCGGTCACTAAACGGTAAAACCCCCTTTTATAATAATAATAATTCTACTTATATATATATATATATATATATATATATATATATATATATATATATATATATATATATATATACACACACAAATATAGTTAATAAAATATAGCGTTAAACTCAGCTGTCTCCCTGTGGAACGAACCAGACTTACTAAAAACTACACTACAATACGATTAGGTACACTGCCTATAAGTGTTGTAGCAAGGTTTAGGTATATCTATTCTTTAAATAAATAAATAACTTGTGTAAATCGTATCGTATTTAATAGTATTTCGTAGTAAAATATAATCTATTTCGTACTTCCCCTCACACACATCAAGTGTTAGATGACTTCTTCCAATCCTATCATTCTTACCGACTCTAACACGGAATCCGAGGAAACCTTGCCAGCACAAGGGAACACTATACTCGAGTTTGTGGATGATAGTGAGTCTGAACCCGAGGTGGAATTCGAGCACGAGGAAGAGCCGGAAGAGGATCCCGAGGAGGACCCGAAAACCGAATCCGAATCTGAACCTAATTTACCCGATTCACCTACTCGTTCCCAATCACCTTTTGTTGATCCCGACTTTGTTAACCCCTACGGACCGAGAGACCACCGTAGGATACCTAAAGGACCTGCTCGAGGCAATAACCCATTGTGTAAGAGTTTTCGTTATGACAACCAATCACTTGAGATGTGCCATCGTTATCATCCCTATGACGCTTCTACTTCCACTTTTAAGCCTAGTAAATCCACTGCTGCTGCTAATGACAACAACCCCAATGACCTTACATCAAGAGTTGAGAACCTAGAGAGAATGGTCGAGTACTTGTCGAAAGAGCTGCAAAAACAGAAATAGAGATTGCTCGTTTAGACTTGTCCCACGCTATTAGAAACTATTTTATTATATTTACTTATTACTTGATACTTGCACATGAAATGCTAGATGTGGTTTTGATTTCAAGGTTTACTTATGATATGATGGATATGTTACTTTCTTTGGTTATGCGTGGATTTTGAATGAGAATTTTACTACTTTCTTTGGCTACATGTCTAAGGACTTCAGAGATAGAGCTCCAGTTCTTTTTGTAAAAAAGAAGGATGGATCTATGAGACTTTGTATCGATTACAGGGAATCGAATAAGTTGACTATCAAGAATAGATATCCGTTACCGAGGATTTATGATTTGTTTGATCAATTGCAAGGATCAACATGTTACTCTAAGATCGATCTAAGTTCAGGTTATCATCAGAAGAGAGTAAAGGAGACAGATATGCCGAAGACAGCATTTAGGACACGCTATGGACATCATGAATTCATAGTAAGTTTGGATTGACGAACGCACCGGCTGTGTTCATGGTTCTCATGAACCGTGTGTGTAAGCCATATCTGGACAAGTTTGTTGTTGTGTTTATAGATGATATTTTGGTATATTCTAAGAACAAGGAAGAACATGAACAACATCTCCGTTTGCTACTAGAGATGCTCAGGAAAGAGCAATTGTACGCGAAATTTTCAAAGTGTGATTTCTGGCTGCAAGAAGTGCAATTTTTGGGTCATATCATAGGTGTCAATGGTATTCAAGTTGATCCTGGGAAGATAGATACGGTTAAGAAATAAGAGACACCTAAGTCGCCAACGCAGATACGACAATTCTTAGGTCTCGCCGGTTATTATAGAAGACTCATTGAGAGATTTTCTACTATTGCCCGACCATTAACAGCATTGACTCACAAGGGTAACAAGTATGAATGGACTGAGCAACATGAGTCCGATTTTCAGTTGTTAAAAGAGAAATTGACTACTGCTCCGATTTTGTTTTTACCCGAAGGGAATGAAGATTTCGTGATTTACTGTGATGCTTCATGACAGGGTTTTGGTTGTGTGTTGATGCAACGGAAGAAAGTGATTGCCTATGGGTCATGACAATTGAAGGTACATGAACGGAATTACACGACTCATGATTTGGAACTTCCTACTGTGGTCTTTGCACTGAAGATGTGGAGACACTATTTGTATGGTACTAAGTTTACTGTATTCACGGATCACAAGAGTTTGCAATATATTTTCGACCAGAAGCAGCTTAATATGAGGCAGAGACGTTGGATAGAGCTATTGAATAACTACGACTGCGACATTTGTTATCATCCTGGCAAGGCTAATGTGGTTGCAGATGCCTTAAGTAGGAAGGAAAAGGTTAAACCTATTCGAGTTTGAGCATTGAACTTGACTGTCCGAATGAACCTTACTTCACAGATACGCGATGCGCAACTAGAGGCATTGAGGAAGAGAACGTTACTACCGAGTCCCTTAGAGGAATGGATAAGAAATTTGTCATTCGATAAGATGGAACCCGGTACTTCATAGACAGAATTAGGGTACCGAGATTTGGTGGATTAAGGGAACTAGTGCTAGATGAGGCACACAAGACAAGGTATTCTATTCACCCTGGATCTGACAAGATGTATCAAGATCTTAAGGCACTGTATTGGTGGCCTAACATGAAGGCAGATATAGCAACTTATGTTAGTAAGTGCTCAACGTGTTCTAAGGTAAAAACAGAGCATCAAAAACCGTCAGGACTGCTGACACAGCCAGAGATTCCCCAGTGGAAATGGGAATGCATTACCATGGATTTTATTACTAAGTTTCCCAAGACTGTGGGATGTTATGATACGATATGGGTTATTATCGATCGTCTCACAAAGTCTGCTCATTTTCTACCGATTAAGGAAACGGATAAGATGGAGAAGTTGTCACAGATCTATATAAAGGAAATGGTTTTCCGATATGGAGTACCGATATCCATTATTTCTGACAGAGACAACAGATTTACATCTAGATTCTGGCAAGCATTGCAAGAGGCAATGGGAACTCGTTTAGATATGAGTACAACATATCACCCTCAAACATATGGTCAAAGTGAGAGAACCATCCAAACACTAGAAGACATGTTAAGAGCATGTGTTATCGATTTTGGATTCGGATGAGATAGGAATTTACCGTTAGCAGAGTTTTCCTATAACAATAGTTATCACGCAAGTATAAAGGCAGCGCCTTTTGAAGCACTGTATGGCAAAAAGTGTAGATTACCCGTATGTTGGACTGAGTTAGGAGATAGTCAATTGACTGGTCCTGAGATCATACACGAAACAACTGAGAAGATTGTGCAGATACAAGCGAGAATGAAAATGGCGCGAGATCGTCAAAAGAGTTACGCCGACGTTAGAAGACGATATTTGAAATTTCAGATTGGAGACAAAGTTATGCTCAAGGTATCACCCTGGAAGAGTGTAGTGCATTTTGGTAAAAGAGGCAAGCTAAGTCCGAGATATATTGGACCGTCTGAGATTACCAAGAGAATTGGACCGGTAGCATACAGGCTGAAACTAACGCAAGAACTCAGTGAGATACATGAACCGTGAGGTCAAACAGCTAAAGCAAAGCAGAATTCCAATAGTCAAGGTTAGATGGAACGCCCGTAGAGGACTAGAATTCACGTGGAAGCGTTAAGATCAGATGAGACAAAAGTATCCGCAACTGTTTTCCGAGGAGACGACTACGGCAGATGAACACTAAAATTTCGGGACAAAATTTTTCATAACAAGTGGGTAATGTAACAACCCGACTTTTTTCGTTTACTATCGTTACTTGTCCGTTAAGAATTTAACGGTGTTTACTTAGATTTTGTGTATTTAACAGAACTAAATGCATACTTGATCCTAGTGGATTATTTGAATTAATATGTTATATTAATTTATGAACTTATTTCGGGTAGCGAAATAACTAGAAAACGTTACGATTAAGTTAATCGTCTAGAAAGCTTTTCAGTTTACGGAACTCAGAAAAATGACAAAATAATTATTTTTAATAATTATTGACTTTAAGAAAAACTAATTTAATTTATTAATTATTTAATGAATTAAATCCGGTGATTGTGTTTCAACGACTAGTTAACGTTCCGAAAGCTCGGTACGGTTAACGGCACTCGAAACGGACCACGCGCGTACCAAGAATTAGCGAAAACCGAGCCCGAGACCCCATAAAAGGTCCAATCATCTGAATCCCCCTAGTGGGCTCCTTGTTTTGTAATTTTGGACTTTAACTTGTTAATTGAGTCATTAGCTTTCTTAATTAGAGGTCCTAACTATAAATACTTGGAATTAAATCACAAACCCTCATCCTCCCCATTTGTTTAGTCAAAAATTTGCTCTCCTCCTTGCTCCCTTTGGCTGTTGACATCCCCAACCCAAAACCACCATCACCACTCAATATTGGAACAAGTCTTGAAGCTAAAAGTTGTTGCTTTGATCGTTCAACACGCACTAGTATCGATTAATTTTGTTTTTAAGGTATAACTCATAACCCTAAATTCTATAATTCAGTTTTTATGTCAATTACATAGTCTAATCAAGTCTAGTGCTCAATTAATGATGTTTTGTGCTGTCGTTTATCGTTTGATTGATCAATTAATGTTGTTGCATGAAAAATGAATTTATATTTTAATGATCTGATAAAATTGACTTGTGATCTTATCTTATAATGTGTTTAGATGAAAAGGTATCGAAAAACTATTAATTTTGGACTTTGACTTCCCTTGAATTCGTTATCTTATGCTCAAGATATGCTAAATCGAAGTTTTGACTATGTTATGCTTGTAATCCGAATTTTCTGAGTTATGTGCTTTATTATTTGGCTAATTAAAAGTGTACCACTGTAATCCTTGTGAAAAATCATGCATGTTGGACGTTAGATTTGCGTCAAAAGCTTTTGTAATGCTCTCGGTGTGTCAAAACGAAATTTTTCTTTTTAAACAGAGCTGAAACTGTTTTCGAATGCAAAAGAAATTACCTTGTGTGAACTAGAAATTGATTGAGACCATGAAATTCCGGAATATAATATTTTATATGTTCCTTGATGTATTTCATTTGTATGCTAACTTTTGAAAATGTGTTTTGCCTTGAGATATAGGCTTGGTCAAATGACATGTCTGTTTGTTGATTAAAACTGAAGAGTCTGTAAAGATTGGATAATCTGTACTAATTGGCTAGAGGAAAGTTTTTGATTATTTTATCACTAATACTTTGGGATGTTTTGAGATGTGTACAATTGGCCGTTCATCAATATTTTTTGGGAAATGTTCTAAAATTGACGCGCGGGCAGAAACTGATTTAGTAAACCATAATTAGACCTCTTCTGATATCCGACTTGTAGACATCGTATGAGGGTTGGGTTAGACTTTTTGGAATCAATTTTGAGTCTAGTTGTGATCTGGAGTTTTCCATGATTTTAGGAATTACTTGCTCAACGTTATACTTGATTCTTTCTACGATGTACGTATTTTAAAAACATGCGATAAACTGCGAATGTGCAATTTGCTAAACTACGAGCTATAACATGTTGTGTGACCTAGGTTTGACATGTTTACCATGATTGCATGACCTACTGAGATGTTTGACTTTAGTTGACCACTTTGACCCAGTTGACTTTTGTTGACTTGCTTGAACTAGTTGGCTTTTAATTGCATGTTGAGTCAGTCTGAGCACTAAGACTTTGCGTAAACTATGGGTTGACATAGTGTGACCTATATGTATACTTAAGGTGACCTATTTGACTAGGTTGCATTGTTCAATCGAGATTGTTCGACTACAGTACGATTTTGCTAAGATATTTCAGTGCATTTACTAAGGTGAGTCTACAGTCCCTACTACGTTTTTCAGGGATGAGATAACATGCTTTTTACAAATGTTTTTACATATTAGGCATAAGTAACTTAAACGCTATACATATGAGTTCTGATCAACAATCCCTTAGCTTGATTATATTAATTACTTTACGTAACCTCGACTTATAGGGACGGTACCGTTAGGTTTGACAAACCTCGCCTAAACATAACATGTGCTTATTTTGTTGTTACTTGTACACTTGATCGGTGTATGCTTAGAAAGGATAAAGGGAAGACGTGTAGGCTTTAGCTATCTGCGAGTTAAAGTTTTATAATCAAGTGCTCATGCTAATGTATAATTTTTATGATGTTTTTCAGAAATCTTGTGGTCTAACTTACGAAATGCTTTACTAAACCTGTAGATTCACTCAACGTTTTTCGTTGACATTTTGCATGTTTTTATCTCAGGTCCATAGAGGTAGTGCTTCCGCTTTACAGAAGTTGTCATGCTTGTTTGCTGCTAAAACTGGATGATGTCCAGCATATTTTATCACTTTTATTTCGAGAACACATATTCGCATTGAAAACGATGTTTTAAATAATATTTTGGGTTTATTTACGTTGGTCGTTTATGTCAACTACTTTACAGTTACATTTTCTTTAATAAATGACTTTACTTTGATATATAATGTGAATACTTTTCAGAAACATCTCATATAGAGGGCGTGACCGCTAAACTGTGGGACCGGAGTTAATACACCATTAGTGGATTCTGACGGGTATTATAATTATAGTAGAACACATATATCCTTATAAGTTATAACAACTCACGAGTCAAATATAATTTGTTTTGTTCTTATCTTTATCTTTACTTTTATCTTTTGGTTCACATATGTAACTATTCTATATGTAACTAATTCAATACATATGTTAATCTAAGATACATTTTTTACTTACCACTTAATAGTTTGTTTATGTACAACTCTTAATTTAGTAAGTAAAATTGATGTTTATTTGTCATTTAATCTGCCACTTAATCTGAAAATTAATCTGTGTCTAGGAAACATGGAATCAGACACCCCTCCAGGATAAAAGGCAAATGAAAACAGAGGCAAATTAAGAAAAAAAAATGAAAAAACCCCTTACTCTATAGCAAGCCATATAGATTAATTACCACTTGTGATTAGAAGACCACTTACGATACATATTCATTATTGTGTCGTTATTCATTTATATATCATTATTGTGAACCAAGATCTCTAGAGAGAAAAAAATTATGTTTTATGTAACTAATCTTCAAACAGATTTTGAGTAGTCGTGCAATGCACGGGCTCAAAAACTAGTATATATATCATTAACGTCGAGTAAATACCCAAAGTGATGGAATAACGGGCCTGAAGAACAGTGCTATTAAGGTCTTGACTCTTGATGTGGTCTAAATATAATACCCAATAAGCAGATGTGGACTGAGTAGGAAGCGCAATGAGTTTTGGTCCATAAGTAAAAGCTGTCACGACCCTACTTTTTCCGTTATCTTTTACCGTTTATTATTTAACGCCCGTTAATTGTTATTTGTGCCACGTCATTTCTATGACCTATATTATTATATTAGTAATAATATATTAATTATTATGTGTTAAATGAATATTTGTATTCATATTTAAAGTTGTACGTTTCTACGTGTCGCAGATTTCTATCCGGCGAATCTTTTCGGTTTTCAAACCAACGGTCAGACTTTTGGGATTTTTAAATCCAAATTATTTTAAATATGATATTTTGATGTTATATGATTATATATAGTGTTTATATATTTTATTTGTCGCGTATATGTTATCTCTCCGAATATTTAATCGCGTAGTAGCGTTTTCGCGTTTCGGGTTTCGTTCGGGCATTCGCGCCACAAGCAATTTATCAAATATCAAAGATGGCCTACTATGGGGCCCACCTTTTCTTTTTTTAGGCCGAAACCCACCATATCCCCTCCCCATTTTTGTTTTTCACTTTTCATTTTCATTTAACACATTTTTATTTCAAAACCTAATTCTCTCATTTCATTTTCTCTCTTCCTCTTCCTTATTTTTTGGCCGTCGTATATCGCACCACCATCATCATCATTTGATCATCAAAACTTGCTTGGATCATTCAATTGTTTACATAATCGGGTTGCTCTCATCATCCTCTACGCGTTCATATCAACCAATTCTCGATTAGGGTATAAACCCTAGCCCTATCTTTTTGATTTTTATTCAATTTTACTGATTTTGAATGTTATTATGATAGTATAGCACTTGTGTATTGCTGTATTGTTGATTATAGGCGTAGAAATGCTCGATTGTGTATGTTTTCGGTTTGAAAAATTTGGACAACAGAGTACTTGATCATTTCAGTACATTTAACTGATGTTTTTGATAAAATAAAGTATTTATATGAGTTCCTCTCATCAAGACAATAATTTTAAACTCCAGATTCATGTTATTTCGATTCCCGGAACTTAAGTTATGATTAATTTGGTATTTTCATGGAATTAAAATATAAAAATGAATGTATTCAGTTTTGGTTCGACTTTGTGACCATTTTTGGAGTTTCTAGGGTGTACTATTGTATTAGTATTGATGATTGGATGAACATTCATGTTCGGGTCATCGAAATCCGAGCCACGGATCACCCGGTATGACTAAAACAAGATTTTGAACAGATTAAAGTTCCATAGTTGATTCATGGCTGTAGGTCACGGCTTGGGGACTAATATTTGTGTGTTATTGAGTACACTAATGTGTCGGGTGGGTTGGTTAGGCGAGGATATATATAAGACTCGTCGAAAACCGACACCCGAGGCTCAAGTTATGACCCGACGAACGTTTAATTAAACTTATGGTTATAAAATTGAACCTTATGTTATAAATAATGTTTGGCATTATAATTAAATTACTTATGATATAAATTTAATTAATTTTAATTAAGACTTATGATATATATTTATTATATCATTTAATAATTGCTTATGATTTAATTATTCATTTAATTAAACTTATGATTAATAATACATTTTATTATTAATGAAAATACTTATGATAAGTATTAAACTTATGTTTTGAAATTATTATACCAAGACTTATAATAAGGATTATTTATTTATTTATTTATTTATTATAAGACTTAGTCATTATTTAATTATAATACAATTTAATTATTAAATACTTATGGTTTAATAATTATATTAAAATACTTATGACATGATTAATAATTCATTATTAATTAATAATACTTATGATATGATTAAAAATTTATTATTAATTAATAATACATATGTTTTAATTAATATTTAATTAATTAATTAAATACTTATGTTATATTAATTATATCATTTAAACTTATGTTAACTTTATAATTTAATTTAATTTAATTAAACTTATGATATGACATGATCCAAAGCAAGGCTCGACAAAATAGAAAGTATCATAGTACGTCGTCCTTCCCTGAAATGGAACTTTCATGCTTATACATATATGACTTTAAATAACATTATAACTTATATTATTAATATAATTTACACTTAAAATTCAATGTTGACTAAGTTTGACCAAGTTTGACTTTTAAGTTGACTTTCAGTTGACTTTTGTTGACTTTTCTAATTTAGGAAACTTTCCTAAGTTAAAAACTTTCCAAAAATAGAAACTTTCCTAAAATAGAAACTTTCCAAAAATGGAAACTTTCTAAAAATAGAAAGTACGTGTTATACGCTGTCCTGATCATACCAAAACATACTGAATGTTGTTCTATGCTTAGTTACAACAAGTACTATGGCTATCATACTAAGACTTGACCTAAGTTAGTTATTTATATCGACCTGCTTTATTTATAGGTCGGCGTTGTGATCATTTTTGATCACTTTACCATTTGCTGTTCGCATTTATGTGTTGTTGATTCGTTTACGATAAAGTGAGTTATAGTCCCATTTTCCTATTTTATATCTTTTGGGATGAGAATACATGCAACTCATTTTTCATATTGGACACAAGTGAAAGCTGGTTTAAATTATTCATTGTGAGTCGAACGAAAATATTCCCTAATCTGGTAATTGTAATCACTGGTTTCTACTGGTGAACGCGAATCCTATGGATAGATCTATCGAGCCTGACAGCCCCATTTCTTGCTAGTCGTGCTAGCAGTTTATAAGCGGAATGTATTAGTACTTCGTATTTTGGAAGATACACCTGTTCAGTGTATATTTAAGGTTTTGTTAAGGGTATGGAATTGTTAAGTGATTACCAGGTGGCTAACGGGTTAATGGAATAATGTTTTATATGTTTTCGATCATATAATTTTTGTGGTCCAAAATGAGTCTTTATGTTTTCAAACATAAATCTTTATGGTTTAAATTAAATATTGTTTGCAAAGATTAAACCTATAATTCACTCAACATTTTTGTTGACAGTTACTCGCATGTTTTATTCTCAGGTTCATGATTGATTGCTTCCGCTGTGCTTAGAGAGTCTGCATATTTATGATGGCAGCTTTTGTTAAACATTAACTTGCATTCTATTTTGATATATTAAATTGTGGGTGTTTGTTAACTTTATTTTGGTCAACTTTTGGTTAAGTATTTATGTATGGTTTTTCTAAACTTACATATTTTGGTAGGTTTCCTTTATAGGAAATCATTTTTAAATAAAGAATGCAAGGTTATTTATCAAATTCATATAGAGTTATGATCAAGCTGTGGGACAAAGATAACGATGGTCGTCAAGTGTACTTTGACGGGCCGTTAAAAAAGCTAAGACGAGAAGGGTTCCAATTGCGCCATACACAAAAGCTTGATCCATGTTATTATTGAGCCCAAGTGGCAAGCAAACGTGGGCTGGAATAAGTCCCGTAGTGGGGCCCCAGGTAGCGCAGAAGATTTTCTAGTCCAGAAAATATGTTAAAAGGAACATTTAGAGAGTCAGTGCGTTACAACGAGATAATATTTGGAAAAGAAAGTAAAATATAAAAATTAAGAAAATTGACAAAATAGCTGACACCATGATGATTTTAGCATGATATAAGCGCTGGTTACTCTTCATAATGTTTATGTTATAATAGGTATAATGAGGGTTGGGGTTCGCAGAACATTGCTACAGACCCTCACTTCATTTATGGTAAGGTATTTTTACGGGACTATTTTTGTATATACGTTTGATCACAACAATAGCGGTGCTTGGAAATGATCATTTTTGAAAGGGGAGTGATATGTACACAACCTATTTTTGTTATGTACAGAACCATTATGTTTTAAAGTGTTGTACTGTACAATACTGTAAAGCATGATGGTTGTGTACATAACAAAAATAGTTTGTGTACATATCATCATGTAAGACCATATTTCAAGTTATGTGGGACGCCGTCCAAAATTCTTGGATGCCATCCACTAATGAAGGACTGGACGCTGTCCAGAGTGTTTGGACGCTGTCCAAATGTTCTGACGGGCCAGCTGTCTTATTCTGAGTTATATTAAGGGGTAGTTTAGTCTTTTCACTTGTTGGACAACTTTAAGGCCACAAGATCAGTTCTAGGGGTGCCATTTACTCCATCTTCAACTACCCCATCTTTTCCAAATCAATTTAGAGAGAGAAAGAGTTCTAGAGTGAGAGAGCTCAAATCAAGGAGGAAGAAGTTTGTTTCGGGTCAAAGCTCGAGTTTAAAGTTGTTCATCTAGCCACTAGTTACGTTTTGATTGTGGTGGTATGTCCTAATTTTGATTTCCTTACTTTAAATTTATATAATGGTTAGGGTTTGGGTAAATGGTGAACGTAAAACCTATATTTGGTGATTTTGGGTGCTTTTGGGTAAGATTAAGTCATGAGGACTCAATAGTAACTAACCTAGGGTTTCAAAATGTTAATTGGTGGTTATGAGTCTTAAAAGGTTAGTTAATCACTAGCACACTTGGTAGTTATGTGAATGGGTGTTATTTGGGTTAGTGGATGACCCGAAATATGTGCGTTGATTTTAAAATGGCCAAATGGGTAATGATTGACCAAGTTGGGAAAGAGGGGTATCAAATACCCCAATTTTGTATTAGTTAGTGTTGTTGGACCTTAATCACTAGCTTTTAGTGATTTATGATGGTCTTGACCTTAAATGGACGGTTTTGGTATAAATGGGTTATTTAATGCATTTAGGTCATTAGATGCATATGAGTGAATTGTTGGTGTTTAGTCCAACTAGTTTGTGTGTTGATTGAATACTTAATGTATTAGGTAATTTCTTTGAAGCTTGCGGAAGTATAAAACCGTCACCGAAGCATTAAGGTGAGTGGAATAATTATATATGTATGTATATGATTTATTTGCTTGTGGGGTATGGATTTAAAGTTCGATGTTGACGATGCCATACCACCATTGTTGTTGGATGAGGGTTTAAAGTTCGGTGTTGATGATACCTCATTTATGGAGTTAAAGTTCGATGTTGACGATGCCATACCACTATTGTAGTGATTTGATGAGGGGTTAAAGTTCGATGTTGACGATACCTTATATATGTGGGTTTTAAGTTCCATGTTGACGATACCACATTAATTGGGATGGATGGGGTTTAAGTTCGATGTTGACGATACCATTCGTGGGGCTAGCCTTGGAATTTGAATACTAATGGATGTTGTGAACATCAATGTTTGTGTATCATGGTGTAGCATATTATATTGCTTGCGTTATATGCTCTTGTTATACTAGCTTGCGTATGCGGAGGTTTAGCGTTATACTTTTTGATGGTATGCTAATTGTATTGCTAGTATGTATGCGGAAATGGTGTAAGTGATTGCATGTAAGTAAGTTATATAGGTATATGTATAATTATTGCATTCACTAAGCATTTTGCTTACCCTCTCGTTGTTTACTCTTTTTAGACTCCGGCGTGGACAAGGGTAAGGGTGTTCTTTTGGATTAGAGGCCTCCCGCTTTGTTTTGGATAGGGGACGCTTTTGGGAATATTAGTTTTTGAAGTTTGACCAAGATGTGGGTAGTTTAACCCCAAACACAATGCTCTAGGTGCCGTTTGGAATTAAACTCTTATGGTCGAAACTTGAATTTTGAACGGAATTCGTAAAATGGGTCGTTGTGGGCCCGATGATGTAAAACTCGGTTTTATTGTGTAAACCTCTTAGTTTTGATTATTATAAAATGTTGTGAAAGGCGTTTCGTTTAAAAGTGTCCGGAAGAGGGTTTTTGAAGTTTGACCAAGATGTGGGTATAATAAGATTCTTGGACGCCGTCCTGACCTTCACAACTGGATGCCGTCCGGATAACTGGACGCCGTCCAGATAACTAGACGCCGTCCAGATACACTGATTCAAAAAAAAAATTTAGGCGTGTTTTTGGTATAACGAGGGTTGGGTCATTACAAGTGATATCAGAGCATGGTATAAGGGATTTAGGCGACTTGAGATAGGTGCCTAGACTTAGACTTTATTTTGTATGCGTTTTTTGCGGGACTTGTAGGAGACGGGTCGGACCGAAATCGGTTAGTGCCTAGGTTTATGTGAACTAACCTTGCGCTAATTGTTTTGTGTTGCGTTTGCAATCATCAAAGTGAGATGGACGTTGTACTAGCAAGTTAATGTGACGAGCTCGCGTAACAACGACTAGTTACCATTATTACGGGTTCAAATCGTGTCAAACGAGCGATGTACGATGATTGTTGAGCAAGATGGGGCGGTGTGGTGTATATGAATGTTTATGTCTTGTCTTTCGTTTCGTTGTTTAACTTATTCCGTTTTATAGAATGAAGATGAGAAACAGACACGACACCAATGACGGAGGCCCGAGCGAGGACTCCGAATTCACGGCCAAAGTTGAGGCCATCTTTAAAAAGCAAAAAGCGGAATTTCTTGCGGATGTCCGAAAGGTTTTCCAAGACTCGGTTGATTGGCAAGTAACCGATTTAATCAATGAACGAATGAATGCCGCGATCGAAGAGGCACTTGAAGCTAGAAATATTTATCCCCGTGGTGAAGGAGGTGATGGTAACGGTGGATATGGAAGGTGAGACTTCCATTACAAAAATTTCAAGGATGCTCAACCTCCTATGTTTAATGAAGTGAGAGATCCGTTGAAGAGTACATGTTGAATCTCCGACATCGAGGGGGCCTTCCGTACCGGCGAATGCCCTCCCCAGAAGAAAACAAGATATGGTTCTAGTATGTTGCGTGAAGAGGCTAAGTTGTGGTGGGATGATAAAATTCAATTATATGGGGAAGAACAATGTATGAGCTTGTCGTGGGAAGAGTTTAAAAGGAATTCTTCAAAGAATATCGAAATCCTGCCGACCTTAGTAGAATCCAGGATGAGTTGCACAATTTGCGACAAGGTTCGATGGACTTGGTTACTCTCAAGTCTACTTTCTTGGTAAAGACTCGTTTTTGTCCGGAGTATGTTGGTGATGATCAAAAGTTGATGCAACATTTCTATCGTACCATGAGCAATGAGTTGAATGGTAAGATTAGTCGAGGAATGGCTAAGTCTTTTGAAGAGTTATTCGAGTTGGCCCGGGGTTTCGAACCGAAAGTTCCAAAAAGAAGCGATTTCTCTTTCTCTAAGCGAAAATTCAAAGGTTTGAGTCATTCGAACTTTTCTAACAAGAAAAACAATAAGGGTTCCAAAAGTGTAAATAGCGTGAAAAAGGGTGGTTTCGGGAGTTTTATTCCTACTTGCTACAATTGTGAGGTACGGGGTCATTTGTCTCGAGATTGTACAAAGCCTTGTTCGACAAACAAGCTCACTTGCTTTAATTGCAACAAAGAAGGACACCGAAAGATGGAGTGTCCCGATTTGAGCACCGATCATGTTAAAAGGCTAGAGAAGGCGGCGGGTACGGCTCGGGGGTGAAACTATTTGATGACTAATGACGAAGCCAAGCAATCCAATGAAGTTGTCTCAGGTACTTTCATGGTTAACTCTAATCCGACAAGGATGCTATTTGATAGCGGTGCTAATTTATCGTTTGTGTCATCTCGATATGTGTCTAAGCTTAACAAACCGCTAGCTAAGTTAAGTCATCTGGTAGAAGTCGAAATAACGGATGGTAAGACGGTGCTAGGGGTTGATGTTTGTGAAGATTGTAATGTTGTGTTTGGGGCCGACATGTTTAAAATCGATCTTATCCCGATGACCTTGGGTGAATTTGGTATTATTGTGGGCACGGATTGGCTCGATCATTATAGAGCCGATATTGCATGCCATGAAAAGTCTATTCGTGTAAAGACCCCAAGTGGGGGAGAGTTAATTATTCATGGCGAGAAACGAAGAAGACTTGTGCCATTATGCACTTACGCACGGGCACGTCGTTTTCTTACTAGTGGTGGCATGGCTTTTCTTGCCCATGTGGTTGATACTCGTAAAAAAGCCACCATCCATTCGTAAAATTCCGGTGGTTAATGAATTTGAAGACGTTTTTCCGGATGAATTACCGGGTGTTCCGGTGGAAAGACAAGTTGAATTTCGCATTGAGTTGGTTCCGGGAGCTACACCCATTGTTAAAACTCCTTATCGTTTAGCACCAACGGAAATGCAAGAGTTGTTAAATCAAACCCAAGAGTTGATTGAAAAGGGTTTTATTCGACCGAGTGCTTCGCCATGGGGCGTTCCGGTTTTATTCGTGAAGAAGAAGGATGGTAGTATGCGGATGTGCATCGATTATCGGGAGTTGAACAAAGTGACGATCAAGAATCGTTATCCATTGCCTCGGATTTGAAATGCCCCGTTCATATCGATTATAAACGTTACATAATAATTGATTTCATTGCGAGGTATTTGACCTCCATATGATACATTTTACATACATTGGATTCATTTTTAAAAGACAAACTTTCATTTCATCGAAAGTTGACGGCATGCATATCATTTCATAATATATCCAATTATAATTGACTTAATAATAATCTTGATGAACTCAATGACTCGAATGCAACGTCTTTCAAAATATGCCATGAATGACTCCAAGTAATATCCTTAAAATGAGCTAATGCACAGCGGAAGATTTCTTTAATACCTGAGAATAAACATGCTTTAAAGTGTCAACCAAAAGGTTGGTGAGTTCATTAGTTTATCATAAATAATCATTTCCAATAATATAATAGACCACAAGATACTCATAGTTAGAAAACAATCTGTGCAGGTCTACTCCTGCTGTAAAATCATTCATATGAAGAACACCGAAACCTTTCAAACAACTCACCAACGGTAGCTAATGCGTAGTGCAATGACAAAATCATCTCACCGTGGTAGTTAATACAATATAATTTTACAACGGTAGCTAGTGCATAGTGCAATGCAAAATCATCTCACCGAGGGTAGTTAAAACGGTAGCTAGTGCGGAGTGCAATGCAAAATCATCTCATTCGTTACTAACTACAAAATTAAACACAATATAATACAACGGTAACTAACGCGTAGTGCAATGCGAAATCATCTCACCGAGGGTAGCTAAAACGGTAGCTAGTGCGTAGTGCAATGAAAAATCATCTCACCATTACTAACTACAAAATCGAACCATATCGGTAGCTAACGCGTAGTGCAATGACGAAATCATCTCACCGATGGTCGATAATACAATCTTTATAGAAATCGAACCTCTGAATCCAAATAATTCTATCATAGAATGTAGTTTTAAATATTTGTGTCTATTTCGTCAAACGTTTATCAAACGCAGTTCATGTATTCTCAGTTCAAAAATATATCTCAAGAGTATTTAGTAAAACAGTTATAAAAACAGCGCATGTATTCTCAGTCCCAAAAACGTAAAGAGTAAAAGGGAGCAAATGAAACTCACCCTACAATATTTTGTAGTAAAAATATTCATACGACGATACTGAACAATTCAGGGTTGGCCTCGAATTCACGAACCTATATTATATATATATATATATATATATATATATATATATATATATATATATATATATATATATATATATATATATATATATATATATATATATATATATATATATATATATATATATATTAACACATATAACGGTAGTCAAACAAATATATATATTATTATTAGTGATGTAATTAATAACTTATATATTTCATTATCAAATATATTCATTTTATATATAAAAATATTAATATAGTTAAGTTATGTATTTTAAATATATTTTTATATGAATAATGTGATTGTGAAATTAATAATTATAATAATAATAATGACACTATATAATTATAATAATAAAAGTGATAATAATAATAATGTTAATACTAATAATAATGATAATTACTAATAATATTAATATTAATTCTAATAATAATAATAATAATAATAATAATAATGATAATAATGATAATAATGATAATAATAATAATAATAATAATAATAATAATAATAATAATAATAATAATATTAATAATATTAATAATAATAATAGTCATAAAAATCTTCGTTTTTAATTTCTAAACTTTTAATTATAACATCCCAAAATTCTAATTCACAAACACATTCATAATCGTACAAGTATTAATATATTTGAAATCTTTGTACATAATCTTTACTATATCATCTTTTTATTAACTTCTTAATATAGATGTGTTTGTAGTATTAACATGTTCAAAAATAATAATAATAATAATAATAATAATAATAATAATAATAATAATAATAATAATAATAATAATAATGATAATAATAATAATAATAATAATAATAATAATAATAATAATAATAATAATAATAACAATATAACAATAATTTTAAAAACGATACTTAATAAAACTTATTTTACTAATCATAATATTAACAATACTAATACTAATATTTATATTACTAACTATAATAATAATAATACTACTAATGATAATAATTATAAAAATAATGATTTTACTAATAATAATACTTAAGTTTATCATTACATAATCATCTTATATAGAATCTTTTATTCACCCTTTTATATTGTAGTCATGTACTCATAATCATAATAATAATATCAATAATGATAATAATAATAATAATAATGATTGTACTAATAAAGATAATTAAAATGAGTAAACTACCTTCAAGAAAAGTCCCAAAAATAAAAGCCTATGCCCGGGCTTGAACCTGAGACCTCTCGCTAACACATAAACACTCTTAACCATCCTTCTGCTTGTTCATTCCTGATTATTTTCAGGACTTCATTTTATTAAACCCGAATTATTTCTGTCTCCTTTTTCTTCTTCTTCTTCTTCACCTTCAACTTCCATCATTCTTTAATAATTTCTCCATACCACCATACATCATCATCATTATATAACGTATCATTTATAATATCATATTCTAGTTATCGAAAAAAAATGGAAACAGGATCACGACAACAGTGGTGGTTAAATTTCCTTATGTGATTTGCTAGTGATCTGGCCCAATAAAATCCTTGAGTCACAGCCCAACAGAAGATTTCAGTAACAACATATAATTCGGCCCCAACAACAAGAAAAGTCCAAACATGAATTACCAAGGTTTACACGCTATCGATCCCATATCAGAAACCCTCAAATCTTCAGTTCACCAACTACTATCACAATTTATTATTCTCTAAAAAAATCGTGAAAATTAAAGTGACAAACAACACTCATCATCATTGGATCCTCCATTACCCACTATATCATCATCATACAAACTTTATTAAATCAAGTGAAATTATTTGTTAATTGATTGTCGGCCACCAAGAAAGATATATACACACAAGAGCAGTTTTGTTTTAAAAGGAAAAATAGGAGTATCGACAGAAAAAAATCAAGTTGGCCGTGGCTGGGTTTTAAATGGGTGGTGTTGGTTTCTGGTTAGTAATTGGAACAGAATCATAATTACTCAAGCAGCAGTCGATGGTTGTAGTCGATTAAAGGAAGAAATTGAAGAAAAAGGTTGTAAGTACTAGGTGGTTTGTGATTTGATTTCTGGCCAAGAAGAAGAAGATCGTAGAGTTTTCAAAGATGGTGGTTATTGTTATGGTTGTAACCATTGGTTCAATGGAGGTGGTATCGGTCTGGAACATTAACGGGGACAGCCATTAGATGCAGCAGGGATAAAAAAACATACGTTGCAAAGTTGTATAGGTTCACAACTTCAATAGAAAGAAGAGGAAAAATATAGTGGAGAGAGAGACGAGAGAGAGGTTGGATCACAGCTGTAGAAACAGAAGTAGAACTGTACAACAGTTTCTGGTTGTTAATGATGATGGTGAGGTGGTTACTTATTTGTTCCCAGCTGATAAAAATAGAAACGGTTAAATTGCGCAGCAGTTTTTATTGTTATTGTTGCAGGTTTACGGTGGAAGGTTGTTGTGCACGACACAAAACACAGAAGAAAAGAAGAACAGTGACGGGTTTGATCTTTGGTGGTGAACAGAGATAAACGATGGGTTAGGTTTCTTCAAGTTGGTGATCTAGCTTGTTATATCCATAAAATTATATGTATATATTTATAAACATATGTATTATGTATATACATATTTATGATAGGGATTAGATAGATAGATTATATAGATGTTGGTTTGTAGTTTGTTGAGGTGGTGTTATCGATGGCGGTTTTGTTTGTAGAAGGGTGAAGATGGTGATTAGTGATACGGTGGTGATGGTTGGTGACTTCAAGGTGGTGGTGGTTCGTTGGTTTCATAAACGAGATAGAGAGAAGTGAGGGATAGAAATGGTAGTGAAAGGAGTGAGTGAATTTGTGAGTTCTGTAAATGTATATCTGTATCTATAAATCTATACTTTATGCATATATAGATAGATAGATGAGTTTGATAAAGCAAAAGCAATACAGTGATTTTCAACTTCAATTTCAATAGCATGGATGCATTTACTATTTATCAATCAAACACAAATTAGGGAATCAATTTAAAATAGTAGAGGATCATGCAAATTTGTATTATCTGTTTGGTGTTCTCGGTTGTAAGGAATAAAAGAAAAGGATGTAGAATAATATATATAAGGAAGGAGGAGGACAAAAACAAAAACAAAAATAAATAATGAATATGCATGTATCTATATGTATAACTAATATATAGGATATATATATATATATATATATATATATATATATATATATATATATATATATATATATATATATATATATATATATATATATATATATATATATATATATAATATCAACCCAAAACGCTTGAATTCATTTAAAATGGAATAGAGGAGATTAAAAAGGCAAAGAAAGAAATAAATAAAAGTTGAGTGTGGGAAGAATTCACCAAGTTCTTTAAAACATATATCACATATCTGTACAAGCTTATTGCAGGTACTTTTGTTTTGGACTAAACTAATCAGTTTTACCCGATTTAGTGTAATATATTTGAAAGAAAGATGGATCTACACGATGAATCAATTCCATCATTATAAGGAAGTAAAGTCTTCCGAAAAAGACACGCGCTTCTTAATTTAGGTCAAAAAGTTGTCATCCAGACCAGCTGTAGGTTGACGAAAAATCTAGAAAAGTCATCTCTAAAATCAGCAGGAAATCCACGGACCTCAGCATCAAACAGGGTCGCCATGTGGTCAGACTTATCCTAACCATGAGAGGATCTGTCTCATAAAATGGGGAGGGCGCCGTGCAAATTAGCTTGATAAGACTAATGAATCAGACCCCCAGTAAGGATAATCTCCTTAAAGATTAAAAATCAGCTTTTAAGCCTGATATTACTCAATCCTTGAGATTGACTTTAAAGATTGAGAATTACAAACTCATGGAATTCGATGATATCTAAACTCGAACTTGAACGAGAAAATATTTTGATCAAATTACAAACCGATTTGTTTTCTGAAAACCTATTTTCAATGCGTTCATTACCATTGAACGTAAAATCCTAGAAATTCACCTGGAATTCATTAGGTCACCTGAACCAAATCGAGTGTCAACCGTAAGAACGGTGGTTGCATAGTATGGTCGAAGACAGGACCTTGTGCCAAACCGAAAAATTATAAGGGTGAGCTTTACTATTGCTCCTACCAAGGATAGTAATTGCATCCGACACGTTATAGACCATAATTAAAAGCATGTCAGGGGACATTGCCTTAACAGTTGCTTGTTCAACGCTTTCCTTTACAACCGGACGGTAGTTTACCGAAAGGTAATATACGGAGCAAGTATACTGGATGTGTTGTTTTCCCAATACAAGGTTAGCAAGTGGGTGACACAAAACTGTAAGTTTTGAGCTAAAATTTTTAAATCTGAAACCCACCAAACCCACAAAAACATTTTGCAACACCGGTGAAGGGTTATTCCGGAAAACTTATCTAGGGTAAAAGCTAGATTGTATTTTCAAAAGATCAAATGTTTTCATAAAGATCCAATTTCCTTAAAGATCTAAATTTTCATAGTCATGTGGGACTGTAAACCACATCGTTACTACCATTGTTTATACCACCGTATAGAAATCACTAATGTACAAAGTGTGAAGAAAAAAGAAGTGATTCTAGTATTTTTATTTCAAGACTATATTGCTTGAGGACAAGCAACGCTTAAGTGTGGGAATATTTGATAATGCTAAAAATGAACATATATTTCATAGCATTATCCCTCAAGAAAGACAAGCTTTTAGTTGCAATTGTTCTATTTACAAGTGATATTCATTTAAATAATAAAAAGTGAAGACAAAAGACAGATTCGACGAATTGAAGACGCAAACGACCAAAAAGCTCAAAAGTACAAAATACAATCAAAGTGGTTCCAATTATTGATAAGAAACGTCTCAAAATTACAAGAGTACAAGACCCGAAATGCAAAGTACAAGATATTAAATTATACGCAAGGACGTTCGAAAATCTGGAACCGGGACCAAAGTCAACTCTCAACGCTCGACGCAACGGACCTAAAATTACAAGTCAACTATGCATATGAATATAATACAATATATAATTAATTCTTAAAATTAATATATATATTATATTATATATTATAAACGTCGGCAAGCTAGGAAACAAGCTCTTGTGAGCTGGAAAAAGGGGCCATGCGATCGCATGGCCTGGAAGAACAAATTCCATGCGATCGCATGGCAGTAGGTGGCTGGCCACATCCTATAAATTTCGCAGTTTGGTGATCAGTTTTATATATCTTTCCTCTATCTCTCACTCGTATAATATATATATATATATATATATATATATATATATATATATATATATATATATATATATATATATATATATATATATATATATATATATATATATATTAATTTTAATTTTAATTCTAATAATAAGGGTATGTTAGCGAATGTTGTAAGCGTGTAAGTCGAAATTCTGTCCGTGTAATGCTAAGCTATTTTTAATCATTGTAAGTTATGTTCAACCTTTTTAATTTAATGTCTCGTAGCTAAGTTATTATTATGCTTATTTAATGCCGAAGTAATCGTGATGTTGGGCTAAATATTAAAATTGGGTAATTGGGCTTTGTACCATAATTGGGGTTTGAACAAAAGAACGACACTTGTGAAAATTAGACTATGGGCTATTAATGGGCTTTATATTTGTTTAATTAAATGATAGTTTGTTAATTTAATATAAAGATTTACAATTGGACGTACCTATAAATAACCATATACACTCGATCGGACATGATGGGTGGGATATTTATAAGTACTAATAATCGTTCATTTAACCGGACACGGGAATGAATTAATAGTTAATGGACTTATTAAAACAGGGGTGAATTATATACAAGGACACTTGGTATAATTATAGTTTAAGTCCCCAATTAGTTGGAATATTTGACTTCGGATATAAGGATAATTTGACGAGGACACTCGCACTTTATATTTATGACTGATGGACTGTTATGGACAAAAACCAGACGGACATATTGAATAATCCAGGACAAAGGACAATTAACCCATGGTAATAAACTAAAATCAACACGTCAAACATCATGATTATGGAAGTTTAAATAAGCATAATTTATATATTTCATATTTAATTGCACTTTTAATTATCGCACTTTAATTTATTGTCATTTATCGTACCTTTTAATTATCGCAATTTTATTTTATCACACTTTCATTATCGTTATTTACTTTATGCTTTAAATTAAGTTATTTTTAATATTTTACATTAGGTTTTAACTGCGACTTAAGTTTTAAAATCAACAAACCGGTCATTAAACGGTAAAAACCCCCTTTTTATAATAATAATATTTTTTTATATATTTTTGTATTTTTACAATTATAGTTTTTAAAAATATAGCGTTAAGCTTGTTTAAAAGTTCTCTGTGGATGAACCGGACTTACTAAAAACTACACTACTGTACGATTAGGTACACTGCCTATAAGTGTTGTAGCAAGGTTTAGGTATATCCACTCTATAAATAAATAAATCACTTGTGTAAAATTGTATCGTATTTAATAGTATTTCCTTGTAAAAATTAATACTATTTTATATACACCTCGCATAACATCAAGTATTTTTGGTACCGCTGCCGGGGAACTCTTGCTTAAACGCCAGAAGCGCAACTCTATATATATAAAAAAAAGATTTTATTAGAGTTTTATTAAGTTTTTATTAAAAATATATGTTTTTTTAAAAAAAAATATAAAAAAATATAAAAAGAAAAAAAAAATATATATATATATATATATATATATATATATATATATATATATATACATATATATATATATAAGAGTTTGTTACATATATATATAAAATTATAAAGTTTTTTTTATCTTTATTTTTAGTTTTTAAGAATTAAGTTTTTATTTAATTTATATAAATATTTATTTATATTAAAAACAGAAAAACAGAAAGAAAAAAAAATATAAAAACACTCGAGGCCCGGTACTGTAGCAGCCCATAACCTGGCCCGAAATCCTAGCTCATGCGATCGCATAAGCCAGAAGGCAAAAGTCCATGCGATCGCATGACTGGTTCTGACACGCCACAGTTGACTGATTACAGCAATAATTACGGAGTATATTATTATTATTATTATTAAAACCCTAATTAGGGTTTAATTTTAAATTAATTAAGTTTAGTTTTTATTTAATTTGTATTTTAAGTATTAATTAGTTTTAATAAATTATAAATTAATATTTTTATAAATTAAATAATATAAAAATAATATTTTTATAAAAAATTGTACTTTTTACAACTTTAAGTATATTTTTATATTTTGTATCTTTTTATTTGTTTTAGCGTAATATTTGTAGTTTTCGTTCTTATTTAGTTCTAAGTTATAGTTTTTGCCATAGTTATTTTTATTTCTAGATTTTTAGGCTTTGCCGTAAAATCCCTTAAGTACTCTTTATTTAGACTATGATTTAGGTGCTTTAGAATTTTGCGATGCCATTTTAAGTTTTTAGTACCTTTTTAAGTTATTACCATTTGGGACATAGTATTTCTTTTAAGCTTTAATATTTTTAGACGCAACCTTTATTTTTTAGTTTTTAGTTTTTTTTTTAAGTTTCGACGCGCTACTTTCTTATTTTTATTTTTCGATGCCTATTATTTTTCGACCTTTTATTTTTTGACGTTTTTTGACGCGCTCTTTTTCCTTATTATTTTTCGACGCTCTAGTTTTTAGGACATAGAATTTTCTATTTCTTCTCTAAAATTTCTTTAAACTTCAACGAAAAATTATTTTAAGCGGTTAAATTGATAGACATCCAAATTTTCTGCTTTGTAGTAATAGTTGGATTTGTTAGTGGCTGAGTTGTGAGCTTCCGATTTAAAGGGTTCTGGCTCCCTGCTGCATCTATTGGATATTCGAAACGTGGGCAAAAGCAGAAAAGTCTATTATTTTGATAACTTATATAATTTTTATTTTTATAACTAATAGGATATTCAGTGAATGCACCGAGCAAAACGTTCACCACCTGTAACTCGATCAAGACATCTAGCCAATATTGTCGCCGTTGATTTTTCTTTAGAATCATCATCAAGTCGAATAAGTACTCCAATTCAAATTTTCGATAATCTATTTTTTGAACCCGACCTCACAATTGAGAATCCGGAGGATATTCAGGGACAATTCAGAGATTCTGAACCACTAATCATTCCTCCTGAACCATAAATTACTCATCCAGAAATTATCGAGGAAGAAACCATTAAGTCAGAATCTTCTAGTGATTCAGATTCAACAAATTCAATCATGGAAAATCTGGAACCTCTAAGTATGGAAGACCGAATGAGAGCCACACGTACGGGCCAAGGACACGCCATTATTAAGCCAGACATTAATGCGTCAGATTATGAAATTAAAGGACAAATCCTACACATGGTAACTAATCAAAGCCAATATAGTGGTACGCCAAAAGAAGATCCAAACGAACATCTTCGAACCTTTAATAGGATTTGTACTCTATTTAAAGTTCGAGAAGTTGAGGATGAATAGATCTAACTCATATTGTTTCCCTGGACTTTAAAGGGAGAAGCTAAAGATTGGTTAGAATCGTTACCTGAAGGGGCGATTGATACATGGGATGTTTTAGTTGAAAAATTTCTTAAACAATTCTTTCCGGCATCTAAAGCTGTGATGACCCGGAAATTTCTGACCAAATTTAAACTTAATCTTTAACGTTTCTGACACGATAAGCAAAGTCTATGAAGTTGAATCTCAAAATTTTAGAACTGTTTCATGTATTCAATTACATTTGACTGCTCTCGATGATTCATGAACAATTATATGTATGTATATATATATATGTACAAGTAAAAACGACTTTCCTACAGTAAAACACTATTTACTACAGTAAAAATGACTTGCTACAGTAAAACACTATTTGCTACAGTAAAACACTATTTGCTACAGTGAAACCATACTTTGCTACAGTAAAACCGTACTTTGCTACAGTGCTACAGTAAAACTATTTACTACAGTAAAACACTATTTACTACAGTAACACTATTTGCTACAGTAAACCACTATTGCTACAGTAAACAATATTTGATGTCGACGAACTAGCAAACAAAAACGGATAAGGCGGCCATGCGATCGCATGACAAAAACACTGAAAACTCATGCGATCGCATGAGGTACTGTAGCAGGCCACATACTATAAAAGCTCGATCTGGTCTCCACATACTATTATTATTATTTATTATTATTATTATTATTATTATTATTATTATTATTATTATTATTATTATTATTATTATTATTATTATTATTAAGATTAATATTATTATTATTAATCTTATTATAATATTATTATTAGTAGTATATATACATAAAATACTACGATGAGGTTATGAGCGTGTCACCTTCAAAATGGGTTTTTGAGCGGGATAGAGCTAAGGAAATTATGGGTTATTGCCAAGGAGGTTATGGGTAATGTTCGAGATTATATTTGTGAATCAAATCTAGTGTTTATCATCTCTGTTGCGTCTACGTACTTTCCTATAATATTGAATCTCAATATTGATACGTAAGCATTCATATCTTATCTTTTATATATTAATTATGTATCCATGTCTAGTGCTCGAGTATATATGTTTATGCAAGCTTGTATGCTAAATTTTGTCGTTAAACAGTTTATGATGAATCACGAATTTAATATATATATATTACTGATAAAAGATATATGATATGCATGTTTATGGAAAGCTGGCGAAAAATCAATAACTTTTCATTTAGAAATCGCGAAATTTCGATGAACGAATTAAAAGATATGGTCAACTGAATTATGATCAACGTTAATTGAAATTGCTTTTGATTCTGCAAGTAAGATTTAAACAACTTGTTTACGAGATTGATAAAATGGATTTTTAAATATTACCAGCCGAGTAAATGAATTCTTATTTAAGGCACGTCTTGTTTTGTTGAACAATTGTCAAAATTGACTGTTTTATCATGTTTTAAAGCCTTATAAAAACTATAGACTAATTTTACAAGAATTGGGAAACTATGTGAAATGTTAAAATGTTTCGATTGCCATGATCATTCAACTATAGTATTAAGTCAGAATGACTTTTTGAAATGACTTTTGATAAACTTTTGTATGTCGATCTCGAGCATTAGAATTGTGATACACTATGACCTGACCTAGCTTGATAGACATTTATTGACCAACATATGTTCTCTAGGTTGAGATATATGGTTATTTGGTAATCCGAGTTTCAGTCACATTTTGGTGAACGACTTTATATGCTGCTAAGGTGAGTTTCATTTGCTCCCTTTTTAATTGCTTTTGCAATATATATTTTTGAGCTGAGAATACATGCACTTTATTTTAAACACAATGGATACAAGTACATACTAAATTCTACACTGAGTTTGAACCAAAAATCCCTTAGCTTTGGTAACTAGTAACTGCTAGTTATAAGAACTGGTGGGCGCAAGTAGTAGTATTGTCATAACCCGACCTTAACCATAAGGACGAATAGAATAACATATGATTTCATCGCGAGGTATTGACCTTTATATGCGACATTTTTCAAAAACTGCATTCGTTTTTACAATACAAACCATAGCTTTTATTACAAATACAAGGTTTAAACAACTTAATAATGATTATCGTTTAGCGTTAATCTTAGACTTACAAACTTTACATGTGATAATAACAATACGACCTCCAACATATTTTACATTACAAATCCTCCGATATGCAGTTTTATTTTTGACACAAATATGCATACTCAAGATCTTGCTTAAATTCAACATGTTGCAGCGAAAGCTTTTAGTTATCACCTGAGAATAAACATGCCTAAAACGTCAACATAAAGTTGGTGAGATATAGGTTTAAAGCCGGCAGCGTTATGAATATAGACCACAAGATTTCATATATAAACGTTTTAATAAAAATATTCTAAGTTGTTGAGCACTTGATAACCATACTTAACATTTAATCAACGTCGCATATTCCCTTTATTATGAAATCTTACTACACCGTACCAAGTGTAGTCACCGAAACGAAGTACTGTGCAACCGTTGAATACTGGTCGTCCAGTCCAGTTGGGGTTGTCAGGCCCGATAGATCTATCAACAGGATTCGCGTTTACAATACCTCATGTAAATAGTAGTTACCAAGTTACAGGGAAGTATGCCAGTGGTACAACTCAACATAGAATATATATTTTTAATTACTTGTGTCCATAACGTAAATCATAAAATGCATGTATTCTCATCCCGAAATATTTAGAGTTTAAAAGTGGGACTATATACTCACTTTTGTCTTGAAGGTATTTAACTCGACTTGGTCTCCGATAGATATCACGAACCTAACCATATATATAATATATCAACATATTTTCTTTTCAAGTAATCGTTACATATATATATATATATATATATATATATATATATATATTTTTAATCACTTGTGTCCATAACGTAAATCATAAAATGCATGTATTCTCATCCCGAAATATTTAGAGTTTAAAAGTGGGACTATATACTCACTTTTGCCTTGAAGGTATTTATCACGACTTGGTCTCCGATAGATATCACGAACCTAACCATATATATAATATATCAACATATTTTCTTTTTAAGTAATTGTTATATATATATATATATATATATATATATATATATATATATATATATATATATATATATATATATATATATATATATATATATATATATATATATACTTTTAATACTTTTAATACTTTTAATATTTTCTTAGTCCGTAGTTAGCAGTCTGATGTTAGTGGTCCACAATTAGTTGCTCAATAAAATAAATAAAGACCCCATTGTATTCGTATTGATCAAAATTAATCTTGACCCATGGTACCATGTTGTCAAATGACGTGTTGCGTACATAAAGTACCGTGTTGTCAAATGACGTGTTGCGTACAATCATGAGGTCTTATGATTAATCTTCTCGTGTTGTTTACGGGTGGTCCTGAAATATATAAAATCAAATCATAAGTAAATATATATGAAATATCATATTAATTAGAAATATATGATTAATTTAATTTTTCTCCAAATATTTTCGTAGCTAAACTAGCTTCGCATACCCGATCTTGTTTTAGTCGTAGTTTCTTCATTACAACTCCGTTTTTGTTGGTTCAATTTGCCACTTCTTTGGATCGAGTAAAATTTTAAGAATATGAACTAAAAATACCTTAGGTTGTATTCGAAATCACAGGTTATAGGTCAAACTTTGGTGAAACTTATGAAAGTGATCATTTTCCATCATAAAAACAACATTTAATGATCATTTTTCTAAAAATACTTACACTTTGAGTTAAACCATAAAATTTTTATGTGTTAACATATTCATAAGAAATATCATTTTTCCAGAATATGAACTTCCAATTCAAAGCTTAAGATGGTTTTTAATTATCCAACCCAAAACAGCCCCCGGTTGCACTCCGACGATGTAGATTCAGTTTTTAAGGTGTTCTTTGTAAAACCAAGTTATATCTTGTTAAGTTAGCATATCAATATGATATATTACAGGTCTTGAAGTGTTTTAAAAGTCAAGTAAGAAGGATCTATTTAGTTTGCGAACAAGTTTGAAATCATTCAAAATATGTTCTTGTTGTTAAAATTTTATACCACAAAATAAGATAGCTATATGAATATGAATTGAATAAGATTATGAATAAGGTTACTACCTCAAGTTACTTGGACAAAGTTACTGTAAGAGATGAGAAAAATCCTAGAATCAAAAGAGTGGTGGAGTTGGATTGAAAGATTGGAAGTAAACTTGTTTACTTGGAAGGATTTTTAAAGTGTTCTTGAATGGATTTTCTTATGATGATTAAGGGTTGTTTTTGAAGCTAGATCTTCATGGTTATTTGCTAAGATTGTGAAGAACACTTAAGGTTCCTAAGAGTGTGTTTTTGGTTAGAGAAAATGTGTAGTAAAAATGAAAATGGAATGGAGTATAAATGGTGGTGAAAAGATGTATAAATTTGTAATATTGTGCAAAAGTCTTGTAATATGCTAAATTGATTAATCATGTATGATAAGATCCAAAATTGGCTGACTCATGGCTGCTAATAAAGTGATTGTGATGTGTATATACCAGTAGTAAATACGTATAGAAGCTGGGTATGATACGGGTACATATACCCTAGATATACGTATAAAAATCTTGAGAAAACGGAACGAGGATTCAAATATAGCTATCTTTTGTAAATATACTTATATTGTTTTATGTATATAAATCCTTTAAAAGTGATAAAATACATATCTATACGATACATGTATAAGCATTATAAGTTTTAAGTATTTAAGTCGAAGAACGTCACATATAGTTATCGTTTTGAAAACTTAAGTTAGTAGTCTCGAAATATACTTATAACTCATTGTTATTAGTACACAATGAGATGTTAAAACATTCTTAGATCATGTTAAATATATAAAAATACATATATATACACAAACGTATAATTATCGTATGTTATATAGTTCATGATATCATCGGTCAAATTGGACGGTCAAACGTTGTGTAAAACTCTTTTCAAAAACATAAGTCTCAACAATTTAGATTGATTATCATGTTGGTAAGGATTAATTTATGTAAATATTAATCTTATAAGTGTAAAACGATCGGAAAAATTCGGGTCGTTACACAGGGTGCTCAATTTCGTAGAATATTTTGATAAACGTTTCTGAATGAAACAACTGAAATCTTGTGATCCACCTTTATGTACAGATTATGCAAAACATTAAAACTATGAACTCACCAACCTTTGTGTTGACACTTGTTAGCATGTTTATTCTCAGGTTCCCTGGAAGTCTTCCGGTGTTTGCTTATATGTTAGAAAAGCTATGTGCATGGAGTCTTACATGGCATATTTTTCAAGGAAACGTTGCATTCACCAAATCATCACCATGTATCTTATTTTGACTGCATTGTCAAAAGAAGTACTATTGTAAACTATTATTTACGGTGATTTTCTATATGTAGAAATCATCAGATGTCGAAAACCTTTGATTTAAATATTCATTTATGGTGTGCCTTTTCAAAAGAATGCAATGTTTACAAAACGTATCATATAGAGGTAAAATACCTCGCAATGAAATCGATGAATGACGTGTTAGTCCATATGGATTTGGAGCGATCGTCACAAAAGCCGTGAGACTTCAAGGAGAAATTGTTACATTCGCGCAAAAGCCAAATGAAACTCTATATGAGACGTGGACAAGATTCGGAAAATTGTTGAGAGGATGTCCTCAACACGGTTTAGATACTTATCAAATAGTACAAATATTCTACCAAGGATGCGACATTGCTATACGAAAAGACATCGACATAACAGCTGGCGGTTCCATTATGAAAAAAACCGTAACCGAAGCTCACAAGATTATTGATAACACTGCCTCCCACTCACATGAGTGGCACCAGGAAAAAGATATCTTTCGTTCATCTAAAGCGGCTAGAGCCGATTCTAGCCATGACTTTGATTCTGTTTCCGCAAAAAATAGATGCTTTCGAGAGACGAATGGAAAAGATGACTAAAGATATTCACGCAATACGAATCAGTTGTGATCAATGCGGTAGACCACACTTAACGAAAGATTGTCACATTGAACAAACGATGGAACAACGAGAGAATGTTTCCTACATAAACCAAAGGCCGGGAAATAATTATCAAAATAATTTTCAACCGCCAAGGCCAAACTTTAATCGAAATCAAAACATTCTTTACAATCCAAATGGACCCAATAATAACTCATACAACCAACAAGGTTCGAATAACCAACCAACTCAAAACAACACTTTCAATCAACAAAGACCTGGTTTGTATAAACCACCACAACAAACCGAAGAGAAAAAGTCAAATCTGGAAGAAGTGGTATTTAAGCTAGTTGAATCTCAAACACAATTTATTGAAACTCAAACCCAAACGAATGAGAGGTTTGATCAGTCATTTAGAACTCAACAAGCTTCTATTTTGAATCTAGAAAAACAAGTAGGTACTCTTGTTAGATTGATGAGTGAAAGGGAACAAGGAAAGCTATCGAGTAATAATGAAGTAAATCGTCGAAATGAAAATGTTAACATGGTATCAACAAATTCTGAAAAACCAACACCAGAAGATGGGAAAGTTTTAGATGTGAGTAACAATGAAGAAGTTACAACACCACCACCACCCGAGTATGTAAAGCCAGTGGTGGCACCATACAAAACACACATCCCGTTTCTAAGAAAAGGAGTTGAGTATGAGCAAGTGATAGGTAATAAAGTTTGTGATACCTTTGAAAAAAAGAAGAAGAAGAAGAATAAGAAAGTGCAAGAAACAAAAACCGTAGAAGTAAACCCGGTGAAGACAGTTCCACCAAAACCTCCACCTAGGGTAGGTGATCCGGGTGAATTTATTGTTCCTTGTCTACTAAGTGACTGTGTCATGTATGATGCACTAGCAGATTTAGGTGCAAGTGTGAGTGTTATGCCTCTTTCATTATATAAGAGATTAGGAGTAGGTGAGTTAAGTCTAGCGGATATGAGTGTTCGACTCCTTGATCAAACCATTAAGCACCCAGTTGGAATTGCTGACAACCTACCCGTTCAAGTAGGTAATTTAACCTTTCTAGTCGAATTCATTGTCATTGACGTAGAAGAGGACCCAAACATTCCTCTAATTTTAGGTCGACCATTCTTAGCGTCCACTGGGGCGTTATTTGATGTAAGAAAGGGTAGAATGACACTTAGTAATGATGAGAAATCGATCACCTTTATGATTCGAAAGTCTAAATCTCCACCAACCAAAACCGTTGAACCAGCAAAAACGATTGGTAAGAACCATGTTGTTTTACCAACTCCAATGGTAGTGCTCAACAATAATAAAACGCCTAAGTGTGGGGAAAATGAAGTAACACCTAATGATGACCTGATAACAAAGAACCCCGTTGTTGATACGAAATTAAATGATCCCGTTATTAATAGTTCAATGAAGAAACTTATTAAACGAATTCGCGATGCTAGAACCAAGGGGAACTTTAAGTTATGTAACCGGTTAGTATCCAATCTGTCGCCTAAAGAAAAGGCAAAATTAGTTGAATTTGTGGATATTACACAAGAATCCGACCAATGGCTTAAAGCAAAAGTCACAGATATGCAAGTTGATTATGGTCCAAGAAAAATTGACGATGAAGTTAATCACAATTTTGACACCACAGCTACCTAAGTGTGGGGAGATTCAAAATGTTCTAAAAAGAAAATGCTATCTAGAGTTAGTTGTTCTGTTCTCGTGTAGTTCCGAGAATGCAATCCGATTGGTCTTTTCCACTAGAAGACACTAAAGAACTAGTTTTCTCCCCCCATTATGATTTTTTTTTTGTTTTGTAGGTTTTATATGAAATTTATATACTTTTTAAATTTAAGTTTTGTGTGATTTTAAAAACAAAATTTACTTTATTTCATTAAGTTTAAAAAATGATTTCTAAAATTCATCATAAGTTGAAGACTAGGTCATGGAACCGAAATTGCTTTACCCGAGTGCGGGGCGAAAAATTTTGTTATCATTATTTTTAATATTATTGATCTAAAGTATACCAAAAAAAAAAATTTAAAAAAACCCAAAAATCTTTGCTTTTAAAACAATCTCTTTAAAAACGACAAATTTTAAATTTTGTCGAGGGACGGACTAGGTAAACATACCGAAACTACCTAAAGTAAAAGGAAACAAAATTTTAAAAAAATTATTCATTTAAATTGTTTTAATAAATAAAGGTTTATATATATATATATATATACATATATATATATATATATATATATATATATATATATATATATATATATATATATATATATATATATATATATATATATATATATATATATATATATATATTATATATGTTTGTAGTTTATCTTATGTACAAAACAGGGTAAAACAACGCATTTTCAAAGACTGACATTAAGTTCAGCAAAAGCTACTAATTTTGACGACAAGACGCAAAATATCAAATGTGATGTAAAATAATATGCTTCGAAACTCGGTAATTTTAATCATTTTTCTACACTAATCACCCTCATGAATTTAAATTTTTACTGATTTCTTGCAAATGAGAGCATTGCAAGATCTCAAGTGTGGGGAAGGGTTATAAATTCTCTCGGGTTTACACTTGGTTTAATTGCCAAATTTTGTGAAAATTTAAAATATTTTCAACTAAATGAATTCAAAATCATGTTTATACATATTTATGAACGATAAAACTAGGTGATACTACCGAAATTATTGTTACCTTGGAAAGGACATAAATTGAGAAACAACCCAAAATGCTTGAATTCATTTAAAATGGAATAGAGGAGAATAAAAAGGCAAAGAAAGAAATAAATAAAAGTTGAGTGTGGGAAGAATTCACTAAGTTCTTTAAAACATATATCACATATCTGTACAAGCTTATTGCAGGTACTTTTGTTTTGGACTAAACTAATCAGTTTTACCCGATTTAGTGTAATATATTTGAAAGAAAGATTGGATCTACACGATGAATCAATTCCATCATTATAAGGAAGTAAAGTCTTCCGAAAAAGACACGCGCTTCTTGATTTAGGTCAAGAAGTTGTCGTCCAGACCAGCTGTAGGTTGACGAAAAATCTAGAAAAGTCATCTCTAAAATCAGCAGGAAATCCACGGACCTCAGCATCAAATAGGGTCGCCATGCGGTCAGACTTGTCCTAACCATGAGAGAATCTGTCTTGTAAAATGGGGAGGGCGTCGTGCAAATTAGCTTGATAAGACTAATGAATCAGACCCCCAGTAAGGATAATCTCCTTAAAGATTAAAAATCAGCTTTTAATCCTGATATTACTCAATCCTTGAGATTGACTTTAAAGATTGAGAATTACAAACTCATGGAATTCGATGATATCTAAACTCGAACTTGAACGAGAAAATAATTTGATCAAATTACAAACCGATTTGTTTTCTGAAAACTTATTTTCAATGCGTTCATTACCATTGAACGTAAAATCCTAGAAATTCACCTGGAATTCATTAGGTCACCTGAACCAAATCGGGTGTCAACCGTAAGAACGGTGGTTGCATAGTATGGTCGAAGACAGGACCTTGTGCCAAACTGAAAAATTATAAGGGTGAGCTTTACTATTGCTCCTACCAAGGATAGTAATAGCATCCGACACGTTATAGACCATAATTAAAAGCATGTCAGGGGACATTGCCTTAACAGTTGCTTGTTCAACGCTTTCCTTTACAACCGAACGGTAGTTTACCGAAAGGTAATATACGGAGCAAGTATACTGGATGTGTTGTTTTCCCAATACAAGGTTAGCAAGTGGGTGACACAAAACTGTAAGTTTTGAGCTAAAATTTTTAAATCTGAAACCCACCAAACCCACAAAAACATTTTGCAACACCGGTGAAGGGTTATTTTGGAAAACTTATCTAGGGTAAAAGCTAGATTGTATTTTCTAAAGATCAAATGTTTTCATAAAGATCCAATTTCCTTAAAGATCTAAATTTTCATAGTCATGTGGGACAGTAAACCACATCGTTACTACCATTGTTTATACCGCTGTATAGAAATCACTAATGTACAAAGTGTGAAGAATAAAGAAGTGATTCTAGTATTTTTATTTCAAGACTATATTGCTTGAGGACAAGCACGCTCAAGTGTGGGAATATTTGATAATGCTAAAAACGAACATATATTTCATAGCATTATCCCTCAAGAAAGACAAGCTTTTTGTTGCAATTGTTCTATTTACAAGTGATTTTCGTTTAAATAATAAAAGGTGAAGACAAAAGACAGATTCGACGAATTGAAGATGCAAACGACCAAAAAGCTCAAAAGTACAAAATACAATTAAAGTGGTTCCAATTATTGATAAGAAACATCTCAAAATTACAAGAGTACAAGACGCGAAACGCAAAGTACAAGATATTAAATTATACGCAAGGACGTTCGAAAATCCGGAACCGGGACCAAAGTCAACTCTCAACGCTCGACGCAACGGACCTAAAATTACAAGTCAACTATGCACATGAATATAATATAATATATAATTAATTCTTAAAATTAATATTAATATATATATTATATTATATATTATAAACGTCGGCAAGCTAGGAAACTGAAGGTATTTTGTATGCCCGAGAGACATATTCAATTAATGTGGCTAATATGTTATGATCCAAGTCGGGTCATACCCAATAACAAACTTACCGACACCTTATTCGTATTTGATTTTAACGATTGATTCATTGATCAAATACGCAACACTTGAACTTTAAGAAAAATGGTTTTCTTAAATATTATTTGATGTGTATGTATATATAAATTATGGAATAATTTATATGATATGGATTTAATTATTTATAGGTAAATAATTAATTAATTATGTTACATTTTATAAAATAGGTTTTATAAATGATGTAAACATAATGAATAAAATGTAAGTTTATAAAATAACTTTTATAAAATTCAATTTTATAAAATTATGTTTTATAAAACCATTTTATTTAAATGTATGGAAGTGGCTTTGGGACTCTAGTACACATGCTTAGATTCCTTCTTGGTCAAAGGGTTTTCCAATTCTCCATAAGCATATAATCCTAGGGCTTGTTGGAGATAACTACCACATGCAAATATATCAAATATACTAGCAAAAAAACTGCAAAAAAAAAACTCCTATATTCTGCTGCTGCTGCCGTGAGTTATAGCAAGGAGAAAAGGGTTCTCAAATTTTTTTTGCAAGGCACATTCAAGTGTAATTAAATCCTAACCAAAGCCAGGGTGTTGGTGCACAAGTTTGGGGTATAACTACTTGAGGTTTCATACTTTTGGAGCTCCATTCATCATCATCATCTTCATCACTCACTACATAGCTTGGAGAAGGTATAAACACTTTACTTGCTTGTAGTTTGTAAGCATATTTCATAACTTGATCCTTCTTGGGTTTTAACTTTAATTGGTTAAAGTATAACAAGTTCTAAATGGCAATACTTACATGCTTCCGCTTAAATATGTTTCTTAAAATGCTTTAAGTATTATGAATCTTGTTAAATCCCAACAATGGTATCTAGAGCCGAAGTTGTTGAAATATGCTTCGAGATGATTTATTTAACTCACTATAATTTTGCATTTTATGTACATGCATGAAAGTAAAATGCAAAATATTATATGTTTGGGTGGGTTACATGTTTGGCCGAATTTTGGGAGGTTTCAAATGGGTTTGGAACTTGCCATTTGGTCATATTTTGTTGTATATTGTTGTTCACAATCAATGCCTAGACCTTGTGGTTGTTTTGGTTGCATGCATGGTTGATTAATATTTATTCAATTGGTTTGTAATAATATTTATTCATTTGGCATGTAATAATTCATTTGGTTATGTAATTTATTTTATATTTGGTATGTAAAATAGATTAGGTTGTAATTTCTTTTTTTTTAGACAAAATGTATTAGGATATATTTTGTAAAATGATGAAGATGATGAAGACTTGAAGAACACATGAAGATGCATTTGGATGCAAGGTTAAGTGGGAGGTTAAAACCTCTTACTTTGTGTTTTAACCCTTAACCGGTGACATTTGTTTTCGGCTAAACAAATATCCACCAAATTGGCTTGATTGTGAACTCATTTGTTTTGCATGCGTGGTTGTTTTATTTCTTGTATGATTGTGGATTGTGTATGTTACTACAACAAGTTATCACACAAGTTAACAACAAGCAAAACTACAATTTAATTGGTTAAATTATTAACAATATGCAATGAACAAACTACAATTTAATTGGTTAAATTAAAATGGTAAAAGGACATTAATAAACGGTTATTAAAAACATGATAAGGATCATACATATAAAATGGTTTATATCATGTAATTAGCTTAATTACAAAACATGAAAAATGGATTTTCAAATAAACCATACACTAAATGCATGTTAGTGTATGGTGCAAAAGTTTTCTCAAACTAGAATTAATGAAAACTTAAAATCCCTTATTAACAAGGCAAACAAGTTAAACGCCATCCTATTGTGTGACACTTAAAAGTATTAGGGAACTCATGATGGGATAAAGGTCACCTAACCATTATGAGCAAACTAATATGATTAAGGTAAATTTCGAATGCTTGTGGGATAAAGGTCACCTAACCACATGTATGTTAAATTTACAAGTCTATACAAATAGGACGACTTGATTTGGGAATCATGAACTTAGGGTCACCGAAGCATGAGGAACAAATAGGCGTTGATGGGATAAATATGCCATGCAAAAGGATTGCATGATCCCATACTCTAGGAGTTGCAAATGGATTGCAATTGTCATTTATTGACTACCTAGCTAAATCAAATTGCGGGATAAAGGTCACCTAACCGAAATTTGGTTTACCGTTGGATTCTAGAATTTAATAATTCAATTTGATTTAAAGGGTATTGAATGTTAAATTAAAATCGATACTTAAACGAACTTTGTTAATTTTGTAGATGGCCGCCAATAACAACAACAACATTCCAAACGCACCACTTAACCTAAACCACCTATCATTAAGGTCTCTCTTAGAGAAAGACAAACTCAACCATACCAACTTTATGGATTGGTTCCGCAATCTTCGGATTGTCCTCAAACAAGAGGATAAAGCGTATGTACTTGAGGACCCCATTCCCGATCAACCGGATGAGGATGATGAGGAGGCAATAGCCTTTTACGATAAGTATTGCCGCGACTCCCTTCAAGTCTCATGCCTAATGCTTGGGACTATGATTCCCGAACTCCAAAAGGATTTCGAGCATCATAGTGCATACGACATGATAACTCAATTGAAGGAGATGTTCCTTCAACAAGCGCGTGTCGAGCGCTTCGAAATGGTTCGGGCGCTACATGCTTGTCGTATGGACGATACCCAATCGGTTTCATCTTATGTACTTAAGATGAAAAGCCTTATCGATCGTGCTAACCGTCTTAACCTAAACATTTCCAATGAGTTAGCCACCGATCTTATCCTTAACTCCCTATCAAAAAGGTTTGATCAATTTGTAATTAATTACAATATGAATGGGATGGATAAGAGCATAGGTGAGCTTCACGGTATTCTTAGAACGGCGGAAACTAGCATGGGTAAAAGGGCTTTACCCATGTTAGCAATCGATCAAGGTGGATCCAAAGGTAACACCTCTAAGCCAAAGGTGGCTAAGAGAAAAGGTCCCGCCCATCAAGGCAAAGGGAAGGGGAAGATGGTTACCCCAACCAAGAACAAGGCTAAGAAGCAAAAGGTAGCCGAGAAGGCAAACCCCAAGGAAGACCCATGTTTCGGTTGCGGTGAAATGGGTCATTGGAAACGAAACTGTCCAGTTTACCTTAAGGAGTTGAAGGAAAAGAGGGATGCGGGGCAAACCTCAGGTAATATATATATATGGTATATATTGAGCTTAATATTACTTCTTCTAATACATGGGTATTAGACACGGGATGTGGAACTCATATTTGCAATTCTTTGCAGGGGTTCAAAAGAAGTAACAAGCAAACGGGAACATCAAGTCTCTTCATGGGGAATGGAGCTAAAGTGCAAGTGAAAGCTCAAGGAGACTTTGTGTTAAAACTTCCAAGTGGCTTGGAACTTATTTTGAATGATGTTTTGTATGCACCCGACTTATGTCGAAACATTATTTCTGTTTCCCGTTTGAAACAATGTGGTTTTAATCCTAATTTTGTTAATGATGATATCCACATTTATTTAGATAATGTATTCTATTTCAAGGCTTCACCTTCAAATGGAATTTATGAATTGGTTCACGATGACACATTATCTAGTAGCTCAATGTACCATACAAGCACCAAGAAACTCAAAAGGGATTTGAGTGATTCCTACTTATGGCATTGTCGCCTTGGTCACATAAACAAGAACCGAATGCATACACTTCAAAAGAATGGACTTTTGAAATCAAATGAAATGGATTCGTTTGATGTATGTGAATCTTGTTTACAAGGCAAGATGACTAAAGCACCTTTCAAAGGAACTTATGAAAGGGCTAAAGATTTATTGGGATTAATACATTCGGATGTGTGTGGACCCTTTAAACCCATGACTAGGAATGGTGAAAGATACTTTGTTACTTTCGTTGATGACTTTAGTCGTTTCGGATATGTCTACTTATTAAGACACAAGGACGAAACGTTTGAAGCATTCAAAGAATATCAAAACGAAGTACAAAATCAACTCAATAGGACAATTAAGGTACTTCGTACCGATAGAGGAGGTGAATACCTAAGCGATGCCTTCCAAGATCATCTTAGGAGTTGTGGGATTATCTCACAACTCACTCCACCCGGAACACCCCAACTCAATGGAGTTTCCGAAAGGAGGAACCGAACCCTAATGGATATGGTTCGATCTATGATGGCAAGAAGCTCGTTACCTCTATCATTTTGGGGTTATTGTCTAAGCTCCGCGGCTCGTATTTTAAATGTGGCCCCAACCAAGAAAGTGGAACGAACTCCTCACGAGATGTGGTTTGGAAAACCTCCTTCTCTATCATACTTAAAAGTATGGGGATGTGAAGCTTATCCTAAGCGTTATGTAGCTAATAAGCTACATGCTCGATCCACAAAGTGTATCTTCATAGGATATCCCAAAGATGACATGGGATATTACTTCTATGATCCATCCGAGCAAACAGTATTTGTTGCTCGGAAAGCGGAATTCCTAGAAACCAAGTTCCTTATGGAAGGTGATGGTGAAAGGAAGATAGATCTTGTAGAGGTACAAGATCAAGCCGATGATACACAATTGGTTGGCACTAGTACTCAACATGAGGATGTTGAAAATGATCAAGTGGATGATCAAGGTACACAAGACGTTCGAAGATCTAGTAGGATTAGTAATCCTCCCGAGAGATATGGGTTTCTCGTGGATGGTTGCTATACGGTTGATTTGGATGAACCGACAAACTACGAAGATGCTTTATCAAGGATTCATAAAGATAAATGGAAGGATGCCATGAACGCCGAGATGCAATCCATGTATGAAAACCAAGTGTGGGAACTTGTTGAGCAACCTCCTAGCTCTAAGCTAGTTGATTGCAAATGGCTTTTCAAGAAGAAAACCGACATACATGGAAACTTGGATACATATAAAGCTAGACTTGTAGCAAAAGGTTTCACTCAAACTCAAGGGGTTGATTATGATGAAACTTTCTCGCCAGTGGCAATGCTAAAGTCTATTAGGATATTATTTGCCATTGCTGCTCACTACGACTATGAAATATGGCAAATGGATGTCAAAACCGCTTTCCTAAATGGATATCTTATGGAAGATGTCTATATGGTCCAGCCTGAAGGTTTTGTTGATCCAAAATATCCTAAAAGGGTATGCAAGTTAAAGAAGTCAATCTACGGATTGAAACAAGCATCTAGAATGTGGAATCATCGTTTTAATGAGGAAGCCGAGAAATTTGGCTTCATTAAAAATGGTGATGAAGCTTGTGTATATAAGAAAGCTAGTGGGAGCACTATCATGTTCCTTGTACTATACGTGGATGATATATTATTATTTGGGAATGATATTACCACAATGCAAGGAGTCAAAACTTGGCTAAAGAGTTGCTTCTCCATTAAGGATCTTGGAAATGCACAATACATATTGGGGATAGGGATCTATAGGAATAGATCCAAGAGATTGATAGGTTTAAGTCAAAGTACATACATTGATAAAATCTTGAAAAGGTTCAAGATGGAAAACTCTAAGAGAGGTTTGGTACCTATTCAAAAAGGAACCGTTCTCAGTTCATCTCAGTGCCCTGCCACGAAAGATGAACAAGAAAGAATGAAGAAAGTCCTATACGCGTCTGCTATTGGGTCTATCATGTATGCAATGATATGTACTAGACCGGATGTGTCATGCGCTCTAAGCTTGACAAGTAGATACCAGAATAACCCAGGAAATAGTCATTGGATTGCTGTTAAAAGCATATTGAAATACCTTAGGAGGACTAAGGATATGTTTCTAATATATGGGTCTGGTGAGGAGGAAATCGCTGTAAAAGGTTACGTGGACGCGAGTTTCCAAACTGACCGAGATGACTCTCGATCACAATCCGGTTATGTCTTCATGTTAAATGGTGGTGCGGTCTCTTGGAAGAGTTCGAAACAGGAGGTTGTTTTATCCACTACAGAGTCGGAGTACATTGCCGCCTCACTGGCAGCTCAGGAAGCTGCATGGATGAAGAAATTCATCGACGACTTAGGAGTGGTCCCTTCCATTCAGGACCCTCTTGAGATCTTTTGTGACAACGAGGGTGCGATTGCTCAAATCAAGGAACCTCGTGCCCATCAAAAGACTCGTCACATTGAGCGGAGATTCAACTACATAAGGGATGAAGTTGAAAAAGGAAAGATATGTATTCGCAAAGTTCATACAGATCATAATGTTGCGGATCCACTCACGAAGCTTTTACATGGGCCAAAACATGAGGGACATGTTTGTGCATTAGGGCTTCGATATTCTAGTGATTGGATATGATCTATTTTATGTATTGTACCGGAACGAAATTATTCAAACTCATTAATATAACTATGGTGTTAATTTATTTGAGTTATGTTCCTATTTTGCATATTTCATCCATGAATAAGCAATTATTCTAAATTTCCGTAGTCGATCACATTTGTAGAACAAGTGTGAGGTTTAGACTATTATGAACTCGGATTGGTATACATTCATAGGTTGAATGTGGGGCAAGGTTGCAACCAAGGTTCATAGATATTTGTGGGAAACAAATATTGGAAGACCCGCTCTCAAGAATTACTGTATAGAGCCTTTGTGGTTAATCACATGTAATCTTGAGTAAAGGCGAATATCATTGTATCCTCTGACCTGAGATACATATTGGGTTCGGATATTCACCAAGTACTGTGCCTTGATTCTTTCCTTCGCTATTCTGAAACATGGTAGTACATAAGGAAGAACTCAGGTATATTACAAAGTGTATATCTAGGACGTATGTAGTCAAGATGGAATTTGTCCCTCTTATTCGTTGAGAGTCAGATGTCTAAGGCCTGAAAAGTTAAATCTATAAGAGAGTGATCACTCTGTATCTCTTGGATTTAACATGACATCTAGGTCGAAAGGAAATAATGAAAGATTCACCTACATATATCAGTTCGAGTAGGGAGCTCGAAAGGGATGATGTTATTGAATGGCACAAAGTCATAACATATTAGGGGTGATGGACGGTGTGTTAGGCTGTATCCGTCACTTGCATTAATTTCTTATGTTTCTCGTGCAAGTGGGAGATTGAAGGTATTTTGTATGCCCGAGAGACATATTCAATTAATGTGGCTAATATGTTATGATCCAAGTCGGGTCATACCCAATAACAAACTTACCGACACCTTATTATTATTTGATTTTAACGATTGATTCATTGATCAAATACGCAACACTTGAACTTTAAGAAAAATGGTTTTCTTAAATATTATTTGATGTGTATGTATATATAAATTATGGAATAATTTATATGATATGGATTTAATTATTTATAGGTAAATAATTAATTAATTATGTTACATTTTATAAAATAGGTTTTATAAATGATGTAAACATAATGAATAAAATGTAAGTTTATAAAATAACTTTTATAAAATTCAATTTTATAAAATTATGTTTTATAAAACCATTTTATTTAAATGTATGGAAGTGGCTTTGGGACTCTAGTACACATGCTTAGATTCCTTCTTGGTCAAAGGGTTTTCCAATTCTCCATAAGCATATAATCCTAGGGCTTGTTGGAGATAACTACCACATGCAAATACATCAAATATACTAGCAAAAAAACTGCAAAAAAAAAACTCCTATATTCTGCTGCTGCTGCCGTGAGTTATAGCAAGGAGAAAAGGGTTCTCAAATTTTCTTTGCAAGGCACATTCAAGTGTAATTAAATCCTAACCAAAGCTAGGGTGTTGGTGCACAAGTTTGGGGTATAACTACTTGAGGTTTCATACTTTTGGAGCTCCATTCATCATCATCATCTTCATCACTCACTACATAGCTTGGAGAAGGTATAAACACTTTACTTGCTTGTAGTTTGTAAGCATATTTCATAACTTGATCCTTCTTGGGTTTTAACTTTAATTGGTTAAAGTATAACAAGTTCTAAATGGCAATACTTACATGCTTCCGCTTAAATATGTTTCTTAAAATGCTTTAAGTATTATGAATCTTGTTAAATCCCAACAGAAACAAGCTCTTGTGAGCTGGAAAAAGGGGTCATGCGATCGCATGGCCTGGAAGAACAAATTCCATGCGATCGCATGGCAGTAGGTGGCTGGCCACATCCTATAAATTTCGCAGTTTGGTGATCAGTTTTATATATCTTTCCTCTATCTCTCACTCGTATAATATATATATATATATATATATATATATATATATATATATATATATATATATATATATATATATATATATATATATATATATATATATATATATATATATTTTAATTTTAATTTTAATTTTAATTTTAATTCTAATATTAAGGGTATGTTAGCGAATGTTGTAAGAGTGTACGTCGAAATTCTGTCCGTGTAACGCTATGCTATTTTTAATCATTGTAAGTTATGTTCAACCTTTTTAATTTAATGTCTCGTAGCTAAGTTATTATTATGCTTATTTAATGCCGAAGTAATCGTGATGTTGGGCTAAATATTAAAATTGGGTAATTGGGCTTTGTACCATAATTGGGGTTTGGATAAAAGAACGACACTTGTGGAAATTAGACTATGGGCTATTAATGGGCTTTATATTTGTTTAATTAAATGATAGTTTGTTAATTTAATATAAAGATTTACAATTGGACGTACCTATAAATAATCATATACACTCGATCGGACACGATGAGCGGGATATTTATAAGTACTAATAATCGTTCATTTAACCGGACACGGGAATGAATTAATAGTTAATGGACTTATTAAAACAGGGGTGAATTATATACAAGGACACTTGGTATAATTATAGTTTAAGTCCCCAATTAGTTGGAATATTTGACTTCGAATATAAGGATAATTTGACGAGGACACTCGCACTTTATATTTATGACTGATGGACTGTTATGGACAAAAATCAGACGGACATATTGAATAATCCAGGACAAAGGACAATTAACCCATGGTAATAAACTAAAATCAACACGTCAAACATCATGATTACGGAAGTTTAAATAAGCATAATTTATATATTTCATATTTAATTGCACTTTTAATTATCGCACTTTAATTTATTGTCCTTTATCGTACCTTTTAATTATCACAATTTTATTTTATCGCACTTTCATTATCGTTATTTACTTTATGCTTTAAATTAAGTTATTTTTAATATTTTACATTAGGTTTTAACTGCGACTTAAGTTTTAAAATCGACAAACCAGTCATTAAACGGTAAAAACCCCCTTTTTATAATAATAATATTTCTTATATATTTTTGTATTTTTACAATTATAGTTTTTAAAAATATAGCGTTATGCTTGTTTAAAAGTTCCCTGTGGATGAACCGGACTTACTAAAAACTACACTACTGTACGATTAGGTACACTGCCTATAAGTGTTGTAGCAAGGTTTAGATATATCCACTCTATAAATAAATAAATCACTTGTGTAAAATTGTATCGTATTTAATAGTATTTCCTTGTAAAAATTAATACTATTTTATATACACCTCGCATAACATCAGGTGCATAGCTATATGCATCAATCTTTCCTTCTGTAGATGAAGTGCGGTTGGTTCATCCTCTCGATTGAGGTGTTTTCAAGAATCATGTAAAATATGAACGCAGATTGTAATCGTCAAGATACAAATGAGGTTTAAGATGAAATCAATTGACAAACTTGAAGAAATGTTTAGTTTCATATGTTATAATCAATATTTTAATTCATTTTATTTGTCCAATGTTGGTTGTCCACAGTTAGTAGTCCACAATTAGTAGTTCAACAATTCATATATAGTTTATTATATAATATTCGAATTAATTAATACATGTCGTGACCCATTATATACATGTCTCAGACTCGATCACAACTCAAAGTATATATATTATTTTAGAATCAACCTCAACCCTGTATAGCTAACTCGAGCATTACTGCATATAGAATGTCTATGGTTATTCCAAATAATATATATAGATGCGTCGATATGATATGTCAAAACCTTATATACGTGTCCCGATGTTTAAAATGTGTAAATAACAGTATTTAAATGACGATAAATAAAGTGCGTAAAATAAATAACAGAAATTAAATGATAATAAATAAAATTACGAGAATTAAATTGCGATAAAATAAATTGCGATAATTAAAATGTAATAAGGAATTAACGGTTAGCTAGGAACAGTTAGCTAGGTTTTGTTAGCGTGGATTCTTAACAAAATTTCTCATAGTTAATTTGTTTGTTTCTAACAAATTTTATTTTTGTCCAATGTTTTCTTCATTATGCAACTTGTTGGATTCTGGTAAGTCAAAATCCAAATATGAAATTGAATGAAAATGGTTATTCTGCGGTGAACGGATACGTATATCTGTGGATGTAAGTAGGATAGTAAATGACCGTTGAATCAGGTTCGAAGAATGTACAGTGTAACTTATTAATGTGAAATTTAAATATTCCTCGGGTATTACCTACCCGTTAAAATATTTTTCACCATTAACAGTTTGTACAAATATATTTTTAATTACAATCTTCATGAAAACACATATACATATATATTTTCTTCAGATTTAATCATGGATTTAATGAGTTAATATGATATTAAACTCATTTGATCTACCTTTAGAACAAGAATATATAATCTCTAAAACATTAGAGATTACATAATCGCTATGTCGAACGAAGATAATTGTTGTAGAACGATTCGTAGAACGATGATTATACTCAAGGTACAGAATGAGACATTGAGGCATGGATTGTTGATGATACTGATGCTGTTACTGATGGTACTGTTGGTACCGGTGATGTTGCTGAAGCTGGTAAATTTTGCACCATATTCTCCAAATTTATTTCTCGAGCGCGAAGTTCGTTAACTTCTTTTATTATTCCGGGATGATTATCGGTCGGAACGAGCGAATGAATAAGGTTTAGAATTTTTGATAGAATATAATCGTGGCGAGATATTCGAAAAATGAGAGTGAAAATGGTGTTTCGAATGGGTTCGCCGGTAAGTGCTTCAGGTTCTTCACCAAGAGTGCAGGTTGGTAGGTGGAAAGGATCGCCTTCTTCTCGTCTCCATCGGTTAAGTCGACTACGAACCCATCCCCAATTCATCCAGAACTGAAGATGACTAGTTGGTTGATTCATTTCATTTACACTTCTTTCGGAGCTTAGGTGAATATTCATGTCGGAATAGCTGTCGGAATAGCTATCAAAATCTGAGGGACTCGAACTAGTTGAGGGATTCATCTCGTACGATCAGATAAAGGATTTTCGATAAGAAATAGATTATAGGATGTAGATTAGCACCCTGCATATAACGACCCTCATTTTTCCATTATATATATATATATATATATATATATATATATATATATATATATATATATATATATATATATATATATATATATATATATATATATATATATATATATATATATATATATATATATATATATATATATATTTATACCCAAACAATTCTCACAATCCTCTCTCAACAACAATCTCTCCCTCTCCCTCTCATTTGGCTCACGGCACTCGAAACGGACCACGCGCATACAAGAAAATAACGAAACGAATGATATTTCACTTTTAATAATTATTTTATGTAAATATTATGTTTTAAACATACTTTCAATTTATTAGAATTTATATAGATTAAAAACGCGAGAAATTGACGTTTAGCGTTCCGGTTCGCGTTTTCGGTTAACGACACTCGATGGATTGCACAATACTTAAACTACCTAGACAAAATAAAGCCCAAGGAGCCTTTTTCCAGCCTCTAGGCTGAAATCCACAAGAAGGGGGCTTTCTTTGATCTATTTTGGGCTATTACTTCTCCTAGTGTCCATTTAACCTTGATTAGGGCCCAAAAGCTAACCCTTAAAACCCCTAACTAGAGAAATACACTCATTTATTCTCCCTTAACCCTAACCCACGAAATTAGCAGCCACATATCATCATCTTCATCGTCAATCATCATCACCATCATTCTCCATTCAATTTTGATTGTTTGCTCTTGCGTTCTACACGAAAGTGCTTCCTTTGATCGTTCTCTACGCGCTATTATAATCAATTTAAGCTTATGAGGTATAATTTCATTAACCCTAATCTATTTAGATCTGATTTCAATCAATTACATGGTGTACAATAGTCTAGTGCTCAATTGATTGCGGTTAGAGTCGTTGTTCGTCGTTAATTTGCTCGATTGTTGTCTTTGTTATGAAAACTGAATTTGATTGTTATGAATCTGATTATATGAGTTTATGTACTAGTCATATAATGTATCTAGATGTGTATATCTTGAAAAATTAATAAATTTGGACTTTGGATTTGCATGATTTCGTTACCGGATGCTTAAGTTATGATTAATCGAAGTTTCGTTAGGGTTTCACATGTAATCCGAATTTTCTGAGTTGTATGCTTTGTGATTTAGCTTATGAAAGTTATGCTACTGTATTCCTTGTGAAAATTTATGCAATTTAGACTAAAGATTTGCATCGAAAGGTTATGTAATGCTCCCGATATGATAAAACGAAGATTCGATTTGTAAAGTATGTTGAATCTGTTTTTAAGTTAACATAAAAATTTCTAGAACGAACTAGGAATTGATTTAGACTTTGAGCTTCTGGTATATGTTAATCTAAGTGTTCCTTGACATGTTTCATTTGTATGCGAACTTGCGAGAATGTGATTTTCCATGAGTTATATGCCTATATTTGTGATTTGTCCGATTGATGCTCAAAAACTGATGAGTCTGTAATGTTTTGCAAAACTGTACAAATTGGCTAAAGAAATGCTTCTAATTATTTTATCACTAAAATTTTGAGATGTTATGAGATCACACCAATTGGCCGTTCGTCAAAATCTATTTTCTATATTTTATGAAAAATGTTTAAAAACTGACGCGCGAGCAGAAATTTCTGTAACGAACCTGAAATTGATCCTTTCTGATATTGGACTTTTAATTGTCGTATGAGGCTTTGGCCAGACTTTTTGGAATCGATTTTAAGTATAGTTATGATCTGGAGTTGATCATAATTTTTTGAATTATGTGCTATGTGCTATGAATGTATTTCTTTACGACGTATGAATTTCGAAGGTTTACTCTAAGATGCGGAAGATGCGATTTGCTAAACTACGAGCGATAACATGTTATATGACTTAAGTTTGACTTGTTGACCATGTTTGCATGACCTACTGAGATGTTTGACTTTAGTTGACCACTTTGACCGAGTTGACTTTAGGGTTGACTTTGGTTGACTTGCTTGGATTAGTTGACTTTTACTTGTTCGTTGAGTCAGTCTGAGCACTAGGACTTCGCGTACACTATGGGTTGACATTATGACCTATATGTGTATACTTAAGATGACCTATTTGACTAGGTTATATTGTTCAGTCGTGATTGTTCGACTACAGTACGTTTTGCTAAGATATCTCTCTCTACTTACTAAGGTGAATTCATAGCCCCTCTTTATTGCTAGCAAAACTTACTTACTTTTGGGGTGAGACACATGCTGTTTTTACTTTTTACAACTTAGACACAAGTACCAAACTATTAAACTGTGATATGTTGGGCTATGACCAGCAAGTCCCAAACCGACAAGTATGAACAATAACTTGTCACGGGGCAAACTTGAAAGTCTAGTCTAAATGTCAGTACAAACTATTAAACTATGCTATACCCGGATATGTCCGACTAAGTCCCTACAGTGATATTTTTAAGTGCTGCGGCATGCTTAATTATTGGGGGTAGGCCTATCGGGAGTAACGTCCCCGATACATTTGACTAAGTCTTTGTATTACTTGATAATGAAATTTAACCGACAAGGAGAACTAACTTGTCATGGGGCAAACAACGTTTAGTCTAAATATCACGCATTGGCATAAACTTTTGATCTTGCGAGATCAACTTTAAAGATCTTTGTGATCTTCCTTGAAAACTTAAGATCTGTGTGATCTACTTTACAAACTAAATCTTGTGGTCTAAAAACAACGATAACTACTTTTGTTAAACCTATGAACTTCACTCAACCTTTTTGGTTGACACTTTAGTATGTTTTTGTCTCAGGTGCTGTTTGATTCAAGCTTTCTTATCTACTACCTATGTGATGCTACTTGGACTTAGGATCAAGAGATATCGCATTTATTACATCTGCATATGAACAATTACTTTACCGTTATTTCCATTATTGTAACGACATTTCATTTTCCGCTGCGTACTCAATAAAGTTAAATTTTCTCATTTAGTATTGCTCTCGTATTATAATATGTTGATTTATTTTGATATTAGTAACGTTTCTTCCAGACCCTATTGGGAGGGCGTTACAGATTGGTATCAGAGCATAACCAGGCTGTTATAGAGAACCAGGATTGCATCTTTATGTGTGCCTTACTTGCTAGCTAGGGTGCCTTAGCAATCTAGGAAACTATAACCTTTCCTGCCTTAGACTTTAAAGCACTTAGGATTGCCTTGAAATCTTAAAACATATGCTTTACAATCTTATCTTAAAACTGATCAAAATCTCATTCCTAATGTTAGGATGTCTAATTCTCACCAAGCGACCAAAATGAATCTTTTCAAGCTAACTGAAAAAGATACTGAAAGGTCTTCCACTGAAAGACCAGTCCAAAGTCCACCTTATGGCTTTGGTGGTTCTCCCTCAACAAACTATAGTCCGGATACTTTACCTAATTCTCCCAATCACCACCCAACTCCAAGACCGGAAGGCAAGAGGAAACATCTTGAAGAAACCTGCCTGTCAAAGAAAAGATCCCGATCTCCTTACTATGATGAAGTTGATGCCATGAATCTGCGAAAAACTACCGATGACCTAATTCGCCATATTGCAAGGATCGATGTTCAAATGAAGGAAAAAGACCTAGCGATCAAGAAGCTCATGGAGGAAAATGCTGAGCTAAAGTTGGTGAAGTATGAAGGTGTCATGGTTCGTTGATAATGCTAAAAACGAACATATATTTCATAGCATTATTCCTCAAGAAAGACAAGCTTTTAGTTGCAATTGTTCTATTTACAAGTGATATTTGTTTAAATAATAAAAGGTGAAGACAGAAGACAGATTCGACGATTTGAAGACGCAAACGACCAAAAAGCTCAAAAGAACAAAAGACAATCAAAAAGGTTCCAATTATTAATAAGAAAAGTCTCGAAATCACAAGAGTACAAGATTCAAAACGCAAAGTACAAGATATTAAATTGTACGCAAGGACGTTCGAAAATCCGGAACCGGGACCAGAGTCAACTCTTAACGCTCGACGCAACGGACTAAAAATTACAAGTTAACTATGTATATAAATATAATATAATATATAATTAATTATATTAATTATATATATATTATATATATATATTAAAAACCGTCGGCAGCAAGAAACTCCAAGGGTGTGAGCTGTAAATATATCTCCGCGACTCGCGGAGTTTGAAGGGCATTTTGCCGCGAGTCGCGGAGCCCCAATTTTCAACTCTGGCTATAAAGCCAACCGAATTCTGATCAAATTTGATCATCTTTTTTCTTCTCATTCATACGAGTAATATATATATATAATTTATATTTTAATTTTAATTTTAATTTTAATTCTAATAATAAGGGTATGTTAGCGAATGTTGTAAGGGTGTAAGTCGAAATTCTGTCCGTGTAACGCTACGCTATTTTTAATCATTGTAAGTTATGTTCAACCTTTTTATATTAATGTCTCGTAGCTAAGTATTATTATGCTTATTTAAAACGAAGTAATCATGATGTTGGGCTAATTACTAAAATTGGGTAATTGGGCTTTGTACCATAATTGGGGTTTGGACAAAAGAACGACACTTGTGGAAACTAGACTATGGGCTATTAATGGGCTTTATATTTGTTTAACTAAATGAAAGTTTGTTAATGTTAATATAAAGATTTACAATTGGGCGTCCCTATAAATTACCATATACACTCGATCGGACACGATGGGCGGGGTATTTATATGTACGAATAATCGTTCATTTAACCGGACACGGGAATGGATTAATAGCCACTAGAATAATTAAAACAGGGGTGAAATTACATTCAAGGGTAATTGGTGTAATTGTTAACAAAGTAGTAAAACCTTGGTTTACACGCAGTCGATAACCTGGTGTATTCATTAAACAAAGTATTAAAACCTTGTTACAATTCGAATCCCCAATTAGTTGGAATATTTAACTTCGGGTATAATAATAATTTGACAAGGACACTTGCAATTTATATTTATGACTGATGGACTGTTATGGACAAAAACCAGACGGACATATTGAATAATCCAGGACAAAGGACAATTAACCCATGGGCATAAAACTAAAATCAACACGTCAAACATCATGATTACGGAAGTTTAAATAAGCATAATTCTTTTATTTCATATTTAATTTCCTTTATTTTATATTTAATTGCACTTCTAATTATCGCACTTTTATTTATTGTTATTTAATCGCACTTTTAATTATCGTACTTTTTAATTATCGCAATTTTATTTTATCGCATTTTTATTATTCGCAATTTCATTATCGTTATTTACTTTACGCTTTAATTTAAGTCTTGTATTTATTTTATATTTTACATTAGGTTTTAACTGCGACTAAAGTCTTAAAATCGACAAACCGGTCATTAAACGGTAAAAACCCCCCTTTATAATAATAATATTACCTATATATATATTTGTATTTTTATAAAAGTAAACTAATATAGCGTTGAGCTTTGTTTAAAGATTTCCCTGTGGAACGAACCGGACTTACTAAAAACTACACTACTATACGATTAGGTACACTGCCTATAAGTGTTGTAGCAAGGTTTAAGTATATCCATTCTATAAATAAATAAATATCTTGTGTAAAATTGTATCGTATTTAATAGTTTTTCCTAGTAAAATATAAGCTATTTTATATACTACCCCGCTGCACATCAAGTATTTTTGGCGCCGCTGCCGGGGAACCATCTTAAAAGCCGGAAGCGCAACGCTAATATAAAAAAAAAAAAAAAAAGATTTTTATCTACTTTTATTAAAAATTCGCTTTTGTAAAAATACGTTTTAATTATTCAAAAATATAAAAAAAAACAAAAATATTAGTATTTTTAAGATTTTGTTAAATATTTAAGTTTTATAAGTTTCTTTATTTCTATTTTAGTTTATAAAAATATAAGTTTTATTTTAAAATCTTTTAATTATTTAAAAAAAAAAAAAAACAGAAAACATAAAAAAAAAAATAAAGAAAAACGCGTAAAAAGTGAAACCTGTCAACTGAATTCTGGAACCCCGCGACTCGCGGGGATTTCTTCTTTATTTGCCGCGACTCGCGGAGGGCATCTGACACACGGACAAAAACCCTAATCAAGCATTGATTACGGGTTATTTTTAATTATTATTATTAAAACCTAATTATTATTATTATTATTTTTAAGTTTTAATTTTACTTTTACTTTTTATTTATATATATTTTAGTTAAATTAGTTTTATTAAAATTGTAAAATTAATAGTTTAATAAAATAAATAATATAAAAATAATATTTTTATAAAAATTATACTTTTTACAACTTTTTGTATATTTTTATATTTTGTACCTTTTTAATCGTTGTAGCGTAATATTTGTATTTTTAGCTCATATTTAATTTTAAACTTAGTTTTTGCTATAGTTATTTTTACTCCTAGATTTTTAGGCTTTGCTATAGAATTCCTTAAGTGCTTTTTCTTTAGACTAAGATTTAGGTGCTTTAGAATTTTGCGACGCCTTTTTAAGTTTTAGTTTCTTTTTAAGTTATTTCCATTTGGGATTTAGTTTTTCCTGTAAGCTTTAATATTTTTAGACACCTTTTACTATGTACCAATTATCATTCCAATTAGTAATTTCAATTTGCGATTATAATTTTAAGTTAGTTGTAGTAATAAGGTTAGGTTAGTCAAATATTTTTAAGTTTTTAAGTTTCTTTTATTTTTCCGTCACCTTTTATTTTTCAACCATTTTTTTTTTTTTTTCTTTTTCAACCTTTATCGACGAACTCTTTTTCTCTCTTATTTCTCGCTATTCTAGTTTTTAGGACTTAGAATTTTTTTTCTACTTCTTATCTAAATTTCTTAAAATTACGAAAATTTATTTTAAGTGATTAAATTGATAGACATCAAAATTTTCTGGTTCGTAGTAATAGTTGGATTTGTACGTGGACCGGGTTATTGGAGCCAAACAGTCCTCAATTATATTGAGACCAAACGAATCCTGCCCCTCTGCTGCATCTTTTGGCTATTCGAAACGTGGGCAAAATCAGAAAAGTCTATTGATTGGATAACTTATTATAATTTTTCTTTCCTTTTTTAAAAAAAAAAACTAATAGGATATTCAGTGAATGCACCGAGCAAGACGTTCATCACCTTTTGTACGTTCACCACCTGTAACTCGATCAAGACATCGTTTAACAAATATAACCGCCGTTGATTTTTCTTTAGAATCGTCATCCAGTCGACCAAGTACTTCAGTTCAAATTTCCGATAATCCATTTTTTGAACCCAACCTCACAATTGAAAATCCAGAAAATATTCAGGAACGGTTCGTAGATCCTGAATCATTAAACTTTCCTCCGGAACCACCAATCATTCAAACAGAGATTGTTGAGGAACGAACTATTAAATCAGAATCATCTATTGATACCGATTCAACAAATTCAATTATGGAGAATCTGGAACCTTTAAGTATGGAAGACCGAATGAGAGCTAAACGCACTGGCCAAGGTCACGCAATTACTCATCCAGACATTAATGCGCCAGATTATGAAATCAAAGGACAAATTCTAAACATGGTGACTAATCAATGCCAATTTAGTGGTGCGCCGAAGGAAGATCCAAATGAACATCTACGTACCTTTAATAGGATCTGCACACTATTTAAAATACGAGAAGTGGAGGATGAACAGATATATCTCATGTTATTTCCCTGGACTTTAAAGGGAGAAGCCAAAGATTGGTTGGAATCGTTACCTGAAGGGGCGATCGATACATGGGACGTTTTAATTGACAAATTTCTTAAACAATTTTTTCCTGCATCTAAAGCCGTAAGACTTCAAGCATAAATTGTTACGTTCACACAGAAGCCAAATGAAACTCTATATGAGGCGTGGACAAGATATGGAAAGTTATTAAGAGGATGTCCGCAACATGGTTTAGACACCTGTCAAATAGTACAAATATTCTACCGAGGATGCGACATCACTACAAGAAAAGACATAGATATAGCAGCTGGTGGTTCTATTATGAAGAAAACCGAAACTGATGCTTACAAAATTATTGATAACACTGCTTCCCACTCACATGAGTGGCACCAAGAAAAAGATATCATTAGATCATCTAAAGCAGCTAGAGCCGATTCTAGCCATGACTTAGATTCCATTTCCGCAAAGATAGATGCTTTCGAGAGACGAATGGAAAAGATGACTAAGGATATTCACTCAATACGAATTAGTTGTGAGCAGTGTGGAGGACCACATTTGACAAAAGATTGTCTCAGTATTGAATTAACAATGGAACAAAGAGAGAATATTTCATACATAAACCAAAGGCCTGGAAATAATTATCAGAATAATTATCAACCGCCAAGACCGATTTACAATCAAAACCAGAATTATAACCGAAATATTCCATACAACAACCAACAAGGTCCTAGCAATCAACAAGTATCCAATAATACTTACAATCAGCAAAGACCGAATTTTCAAAACAAACCACCACAACAAACCGATGAAAAAAAGCCGAATTTAGAAGATATGATGACGAAGCTAGTTGAAACTCAAACACAGTTTTTCACATCTCAGAAACAAACCAATGAACAAAATGCTCAAGCATTTAGAAATCAACAAGCTTCTATTCAAAATCTGGAACAAGAAGTAAGTAACCTAGCAAGGTTAATAGGTGAAAGAAAACCGAGAAGTTTACCAAGTGATACAAATGCTAACCCCCGGAATGAAACAGCTAAAGCTATTTTATATACTACCCCGCTGCACATCAAGTATTTTTGGCGCCGCTGCCGGGGATCGAACTACCTGAAATATAAGCTTTACAAGAAGTGGTACAACACTTAAAACACCTGAAATACCTGTAACTTCTGATGAAACTATTCCTACTCCACAAGAACCACAACCTGATCAAGATAAGGAAAAAGAACCGGTAGTTGAAAAGGTTAATGAAGATAACACAGTTAAGGATAAACCTTATGTTAAACCATACCAACCACCACTTCCTTATCCGAGTAAAATGAAGAAAGAAAAACTTGAAGCCGAGCAATCCAAATTCTTGGATATGTTTAAACAGATAAATGTAAATCTTCCTTTCATTGATGTGATTTCAGGAATGCCTAGGTATGCTAAATTCTTGAAAGATCTAATCACGAATAGAAAGAAAATGGAAGAACTCTCGGCTGTTACTATGAATGCTAATTGTTCAGCAGTGCTGTTGAATAAGATACCAGAAAAACTATCTGATCCAGGAAGTTTCACAATTCCATGTTTTCTGGGTAGTCTTAGTTCAATAGAAGCATTGGCAGACTTAGGTGCTAGTATAAATCTAATGCCGTATTCACTATACGCTAAACTAGACCTTGGAGAATTGAAACCAACCAGAATAAGCATACAACTAGCCGATCGATCAATAAAATATCCTAGAGGGATAATGGAGAACATGCTAGTTAAAGTTGGTACTTTAGTATTTCCAGTAGATTTTGTTGTTTTGGACATGGAAGAAGATTCTCAAGTTCCTCTCATATTAGGAAGACCATTCTTAAACACGGCTAAAGCAATGATAGACGTGTTCGGTAAGAAACTGACCCTAAGTATAGAGGATGAGAGTGTTACCTTTTCAGTTGATAGAGCAATGCAACAACCACAATCTGCAGATGATACATGTTATTATATTCAAACTATAGATGCACATGCAGAATTATTAGAAGAATTTCCAGAATTACAAGGAACAGGAGAATGTTCTTTAGGAGAAGGTAATGAACCAATTGATGAAGCTGAAATGTTAGCTACACTTATAGCTAATGGATATGAACCAACAACAGAAGAAATTCAAATGCTAAAAGAAGAAGACAGATATCGATATAAATCATCGATAGAAGAACCTCCGAAATTAGAGTTAAAGCCACTTCCAAACCATTTGGAATACGCTTATTTACATGGTGAATCTGAATTACCTGTAATAATATCGTCTTCTCTTACTGAAAATGAAAAATCACAGCTCATTTCTGTGTTGAAAGCTCATAAACCAGCCATTGCATGGAAGATTCATGATATTAAAGGAATAAGTCCTTCGTATTGCACACATAAAATCCTTATGGAAGAAGGTCATAAAACGTATGTGCAACGCCAACGAAGACTAAATCCTAATATGCAAGATGTAGTTAAGAAAGAGATTATTAAACTGCTAGATGCAGGTTTGATATATCCAATCTCTGATAGTCCATGGGTAAGCCCGGTTCAATGCGTGCCTAAGAAGGGTGGCATGACTGTCATTACAAATGAGAAAAATGAGCTTATTCCTACTAGGACTGTAACAGGATGGCGTGTATGTATTGATTATAGAAAATTAAATGACGCCACCAGAAAAGATCACTTTCCCTTACCTTTCATAGATCAAATGTTGGAAAGATTAGCCGGAAATAGTTACTATTGTTTTCTAGATGGATTTTCCGGATATTTTCAAATTCCAATAGCACCCGAAGATCAAGAGAAAACCACATTCACATGCCCTTATGGTACTTTTGCTTACAAAAGAATGCCATTTGGACTTTGCAACGCCCCTGCAACCTTTCAAAGGTGTATGATGGCGATTTTTCACGACATGATAGAAGAATGCATGGAAGTATTCATGGATGACTTTTCAGTCTTCGGTGATACATTTAAATCATGTCTAGTTAATCTGGAACGAATGCTAATTAGATGCGAAAAATCAAATCTAGTACTTAATTGGGAGAAATGCCATTTCATGGTTAAAGAAGGCATCGTTCTTGGACATAAAATTTCAAAAGAAGGAATCGAAGTGGATAGAGCTAAAGTAGATGTAATTGCTAAACTTCCACATCCCACCAATGTTAGAGGAGTTAGGAGTTTTCTAGGGCATGCCGGTTTTTACCGACGTTTCATAAAAGATTTTTCTAAAATTGCCACTCCTATGAATAAACTCCTAGAAAAGGATGCTCCATTCATCTTTTCAGATGAGTGTATCAAATCTTTTAATATTCTTAAAGAAAAACTCACTAATGCACCGATCATGATAACACCAAATTGGAATCTACCATTTGAACTAATGTGCGATGCAAGTGATTTTGCAATGGGAGCCGTTTTAGGACAAAGGATTGAAAAACGATTTCAACCTATATATTATGCTAGCAAGACATTACAAGGAGCACAAACGAACTATACAACTACTGAAAAAGAACTCCTTGCTATTGTCTTTGCTTTTGACAAATTTCGATCATATCTCGTTCTAGCAAAAACGGTGGTCTATACCGACCATTCTGCTCTTAGATACCTATTTTCAAAACAAGATGCTAAACCAAGATTAATCCGTTGGATCTTACTCTTACAAGAGTTTGATATTGAAATCCGAGATAAAAAAGGAGCAGAAAATCTCGCCGCTGATCATCTTTCTCGTCTTGAAAATCCCGAATTAGAAGTTCTGAATGAATCGGCCATACAAGACAACTTTCCTGATGAATATCTATTGAAGATAGATTATAAAGAAATCTCATGGTTTGCAGACTATGCAAACTACTTAGTTTGTGGATTCCTTGAAAAAGGATTATCGTACCAAAGACGAAAGAAATTCTTCAGTGATATAAAACACTATTTCTGGGAAGATCCACATCTGTTTAAAAGTTGTCCCGATGGAATAATACGCCGATGTGTATTTGGAGATGAAGCTAGTAAAATTTTAAACCATTGTCACACAGGACCAACAGGAGGGCATTATGGGCCTCAACTAACAGCAAGAAAAGTTTATGAAGCTGGATTCTATTGGCCTACAATTTACAAAGACGCACACCTTCTTTGCAAATCCTGTGATGCATGTCAAAGGGCCGGAAAAATAAGTCAACGTGATGAAATGCCACAAAATGTCATCCAAGTATGTGAAGTATTTGACATTTGGGGTATTGACTTTATGGGTCCATTTCCAAAATCTCATAATAATCTATATATACTCGTAGCCATTGATTATGTATCTAAATGGGCGGAAGCACAAGCTCTCCCAACTAACGATGCACGAGTTGTAGTCAACTTTTTAAAACGTCTTTTTGCAAGGTTTGGAACACCGAAAGCTTTAATAAGTGATCGGGGAACTCATTTCTGTAATAATCAACTTGAGAAAGTTCTTAAAAGATATGGAGTAACTCATAAAATCTCCACCGCATATCATCCACAAACAAGTGGACAAGTTGAAAATACCAACCGAGCTTTAAAACGTATTCTAGAGAAAACCGTAGGATCAAATCCGAAGGAATGGTCCATTAAATTGGAGGATGCACTCTGGGCTTTTAGAACAGCCTACAAAACTCCAATTGGAACCACACCTTTTAGACTTGTTTATGGAAAAGCATGTCATCTTCCAGTAGAAATTGAACACAAAGCATTTTGGGCTTTGAAGACATGTAACCTTGATTTACATGAAGCCGGACGTCTACGATTAAGTCAACTAAACGAATTAGAAGAATTAAGACATGAAGCATACGAAAATTCGTTAATCTATAAAGAAAGAACGAAGAAATGGCATGATAAAAGAATCAGAAGTTCAAAAGAATTTAAAGAAGGAGACAGAGTTCTTCTTTTCAATTCACGATTCAAGCTATTTCCTGGAAAATTGAAATCAAGATGGTCTGGACCATTCATAGTCAAAAGAGTTTTCCCATACGGAACGATAGAATTAATAAATTCAAATGGGATTGAATTTAAAGTTAATGGTCACAGAGTTAAACATTACATACATGGTCCGATGGAAGTCGACAACGAAGTTAATCACAATTTCGACACCACAGCTAACTAAGTGTGGGGAGACTCAAGTCTTTAAAGGATAATATATATTTCTGTTAGAGTTAGATTGTCTGTTTTCGTGTAGTTCTCGAAAATGGAACACGTATGGTCTTTCCCTAGCAGACCCTAAAGAACTAGTCTTCTCCCCCCATTCTGAATTTTTATTTTTTTTAGGTTTTTACGAAATGAAGACTGCCTGTGAACTAAACCATGGTCTAATGCTACACGCTTTGATCACTAAAAGAAATAATGATATATTACCGAGCGAATTAGTATCAGCAATCAGAGAAAGAATGGACGGAGTTAGAAAAGGATCCAGATGCGAAGATAATAAGTTACAATTTGGTAAAGGAAAATCAAAATCCGCAGCGAAAAGAAGAGCACGACACCTAGAACGATGTCACAAATGCGGAAAATGGTCACATGGAGGAAAATGTTCAAATAATCAAACCTATTCAAATACCGAATTTGTTACTTTATGCAGAGACGGACCGTTCATATGTTTAGAAGAAAAGACAATGAATGCTCGAGGTTACGCCTATGCAGCCATGGAAAACCAATTAAACCGACTATCTTATGAATATAATAGATCATATAACTAAGAAATCTATTTCACAGGTATGTCTGTACAGTTTTTATTTTTATTTTTATTTTTAACCTTTTGATAATAAACGCTAATTTGTTCGCTAAAAAGTATTAAATTAGTATTAAATAAAATTAGGTTTGGCGACCGAAATTATTGATATCATTCAAAAATTTATTACATCACTGCGAAATTTAACGTTTATTCTTAAGGTATAAATATCTTTAATCAATCAACCCAAAATATTTCAAAAATTCGTCATGAGTTAAATTAGGTCTTGGAACCGAAATTACTTTACCGAAAAGAGGGGCGCATATTTTTGATAATATTTGATTGATTAAAGTGGGATAAAAAGACAAAAAGATTTTTAATTTTATTTTTACCATATTTAAAATTAATATTTAAATCTTAAATTAATATTGTAAACTTTGTAAAAACAATATTTTTAAAATTGTAAATATTTGAAAAATTAATATAAGTTTAGTGTGAATTTATAATATGAATTTTTAAATTAAGTTTGGTGTGAATTTTTAATTTTTAAAATATGAAATTTTAATTTTATGCATTTCAAATTTTAAGTTTGGTGTGAATTTTTAATTTTTAATATTAATTTTGAATTTTATATTTATGTTGTGTGAATTTAAAAACAAAAATTTACTTTATCTAATTAAGTTAAGAATATGATTTTTAAAATTCGTCGTAAGTTGAAGACTAGGTCTTTGAACCGAAATTGCTTTACCCGAGGGAGGGACGAGAACTTTTATTATCATTATTTTTAATCTTATTGATTTAAAGTATGCCAAAAACATTGAAAAAAAAAAAAAAAAAAAAAAAACCAAAAATCTTAGCTTTTAAAACAATCGCTACAAAAAGACAAATTTTAAAATTTTGTCGAAGGACGGACTAGGACATCGATCCGAAACGACCTCGTCCTAAATAACAAGGGAAACAAAATTTTAAAATTAATTTCTTAATTGTTTTATAAGTTAAAGATTATAAAAAAAAAAAAAAAAAAAAAAAAAAAAAAAGAGAGTAAACTCCGCGACTCGCGGAGTTTGCAGTGCAAAACCTCCGCGACTCGCGGAGGGATCAAAACCCAGAAAAAAAAATAAAAATAGCTGAACGATCAGTTCACTCACCCACACACATAAACACCCAAATACTGCGAAAAAAGACCCCGAAAAACCCGAAAATCACCCCCAAAAATCTCAATTTTTAACCGTTAATCACCAAATTTTTTGCTAAAATCATGTTGAGAAGGATGATATCTAAGAATTACTCAAGAAAAACGGTAAATTTCTACACCTAAACACCATTTAATTCGAATTTTAGTGTTCTTGAGCTATTTTTTCCCCAATTTAATTTTGATGCTTTTTAGTGTAATTAGACTTAAATTGTTTATGTATTATGCTTGTATAACCTAGATTGATGTTGTTTAACATGATTAGAAGCTTTAAACTTCAAATTTTGAATAATCTAGGGTTTGTGTTCTTGAGCAATTTGGGGCTTTTTGATATAAACAGGTTATGGCCGATTTTTGTCATGAATTGTTGCTAAATTGAGTAGTGTAACATGTCTAGGTAGTTAAATGATCCAAACTTTGAGCCTAAACATGATTTTGAGAATTAAAGTGGACTTTTTCAAGTCCAAAATTCATGAACTTGATTTTTGAAAGATAATGCCATTTGAGACTTGTTTATTTGCTAGTAATGATTATTTTGACATGTTATTTGAGTTGAATGCTTATGAACTTGGCGAAAATTTTCATATATGATTATTTGAAAAAGTGTAGATTTGATAAAAATGTGAAAATGAGCTTAAGTTTGATATAAATTGATAATGTCATTGTAATTATTTTGATTGATGATTTTGCTGACACTAATGCATATTTGGATGCACAAAATTTGTGTTTGATGTGTTTTGCAGAATGAAAGGGGTGAATCTTCATCCCAAGCCCGCCATGCTCCTGCTGAGAACTTGGAACAACAGGAGGTAGATAACTACTACAAGCAGGATGTACCTCATCCAGTCATGACCTTTTCAGATATGCACTTGGAACAGTTGCACCCGAACCTGAGATTTGACAGACTTTGGATAGATTATCCAAAATATCAACGGGGTTTGCATACTCTTCATTCCAAGGTTGTTGAGGTACCGAGGGTCATAGAATGGGGACCCTTAGAAGCTGTAGAATTGGCCGGGCCAATTAGGGAATTACTTGTACAGAGGTATGGTAATTCTTCTTTTAATGACTGGATATGTTTATTCACCATACGCAGACCTGTATATAAAGTATGGTGTGAAGAGTTGTTATGTAGTATAGAGTTGAATGATCGGGTAGCTAGTTTAACCGATCGTTCTTTTATTAGATTTTTGTTAGGCGGTTCGATGCGCCACATGTCTTTACTGGACATGGCTCAGGCTTTACGTATATATACGCCTGAGGAATTAGCGTCTGCCGATTGTAGAGGATTGATACTAAACGGTAGAAAGATAGATGAGAATTTTGATACACACGGTGTGTGGAGTCAAATGACAAGCCATCACCGTTTCAAAGGGGGAAACTACTCTTATTTGGATATAGATAGAGCCGAATTAAGAGTGATACATAGGTTTTTAGCTAATTCGATTACACAAAGGGGTAAAAACAAAGAAAAGGTAAATGAACAAGATTTGTTTTACCATATGTGTATTCGAGACCCACACAGCGCTGTAAGTATACCATATTGTGTGGGTTATTATTTATCAGCTATGGTTCGGGGGATGCGTCCACATAGCATAATAGGAGGTGGTATTTTTATTACTTTGATTGGTGAATATCTCGGTGTGGATATAAGTCGGGGGGGATTATTAGTAGAAGAGCCGGAACCCCGCGACACTATAGGTTTAAATGTATACCATGGTGCGAAAGTTTTGAAGCGGCGAAATAACGCCGCAGTACGATACAATGGTAGACATCCACAGGTAGAGAGAAACCAGGAGCAAGGTAATGTAGGAGGGGGGAATGAGATGCAAGAAATGCATAGGTTTATAGCTTCTCAGGAATACGAAAATGCTAGACAGAGAGCATTTGAAGATTGGCAAGTTCATCAGAACCAGATCATAGCGCATTGCCAACATATAGGTAGAAACTATATTCCTACACCAAAACCCGTCTTCCCTCCTTGGTCGATAGAGATGCAGCCACCATATCCTACGTATGACCCTGCTGAAGCATTCTATAGCACTTATGGTTATGCGTGGAACCCCTATTGGTACCAATATCATCCTTAGTTTAACTTTTTATTTTATTATTTTGTAATTTGTAATTATTGATACATTTAATATTTTTGTTAATATTGTAATCATTTTTATAATTTCTAACTTTTATTCTTAGATTTTAATAATTTTTGAATGTGGGGTAATAAACCAAACTTCAAAAATATGTATATATGTTTGCAGTTTGTCTTATGTACACAACAGGATAAAACAACGCATTTTCAAAGACTGGCATTAAGTTCAGCAAAAGCAACTAATTTTGACGACAAGATGCAAAATATATGTGAAATAACAACAAGACGGAATGAACAAATGATGTGCACCATTTATCATTCAGCAAACAAACGCCAATATATTCGGAAACTTTGGTAAAAATTTAATCATTTTCACACAAATCACCCTCAATAATTTAAATTGTTACTGATTTCTTGCAAATGAGGGCATTGCAAGATCTTAAGTGTGGGAAGGGGTTAAATTCTTTCGGATTTTAAAATTTTTATATTAAACACTTGGTTACCATTAAAAATACTAGTAAAGCAGTAGTTGTATTAGAATCTAGTGCTCTCTGATAAAAAAGAACAGCCCTAGTCTTATATACTGACTACCCAATTCTAGTAAAATTTTTCAAAATTTTCAATTAAATGAATTCAAAATCATGTTTATACATATTTATGAACGATAAAACTAGGTTTTAACACCGAAATTATTGTTACCTCGGAAAGGACATAAATTGAGAAACAAACTAAAATGTTAAAATTCATTTAAAATGGAATAGAGGACGATAAAAAGGAAAATAAAAAGCCAAGTGTGGGAAAATTTACCAAGTTATCTTAACATATGTCACATATATCTGTAACAAATAACTGAAAATACTTTTGCTTTGGACTAAACTAAACTGTTTTACCCGATGAAAGAAAAGAAGAGATGGATCTACACGATGAATCAATTCCATCATTAAAAGGAAGTAAAGTCTTCCGAAAAAGACACGCGCTTCTTGATTTAGGTCATGAAGTTGTCGTTCAGACCAGCTGTAGGTTGACGAAAAATCTAGAAAAGTCATCACTAAAATCAGCTGGAAATCCACGGACCTCAGCATTAAACAGGGTCGCCAAGTGGTCAGATTTATCCTAACCATGAGAAGGATTTATCTCGTACAATGGGGAGGCACCATGCAAATTAGCTGGGTAAGACTAATGAATCAGATTCCCAGAAAGGATAATCTCCTTAAAGATTAAAAATCAGCTTTTAAGACTGATATTACTCAATCCTAGAGATTGACCTTAAAGATTGAGAATTACAAACTCATGGAATTCAATGATATCTAAACTCGAGCTTAAACGAGAAAATATTTTGATCAAAAATACAAACCGATTTGTTTTCTGAAAACCCTATTTTCAATGCGTTCATTACCATTGAACGTAAAATCCTAGGAATTCACCTGGAATTCATTAGGTCACCTGAACTAAATCGGGTGTCAACCGTAAGAACGGTGGTTGCATAGCATGGTCAAAGACAGGACCTTGTGCCAGACCGAAAAATTATAAGGGTGAGCTTTACTATTGCTCCTACCAAGGATAGTAATTGCGTCCGACACGTTATAGACCATAATCAAAAGCATGTCACGGGACATTGCCTTAACAGTTGCTTGTTCAACGCTTTCCTTTACAACCGGACGGTAGTTTGCCGAAAGGTAATATACGGAACAAGTAAACTGGACGTGTTGCTTTCCAAATACAAGGTTAGCAAGTGGGTGACACAAAACCGCAAGTTTTGAGCTAAAATTTTCAAATCTGAAACCCACCAAACCCACAAAAATATTTTGCAAACACCGGTAAAGGGTTATTCCGAAAAACTTATCTAGGGTAAAAACTAGATTTAATTTTCAAAAGATCAAATGTTTTCATAAAGATCCAATTTCCTTAATGGATCTAAATTTTTATAGTCATGTGGGACTGTAAACCATATCGTTACTACCATTGTTTATACCGCCATATAGAAATCACTGATGTACAAAGTGTGAAGAATAAAGAAGTGATTCTAGTATTTCAAGACAATATTGCTTGAGGACAAGCAACGCTCAAGTGTGGGAATATTTGATAATGCTAAAAACGAACATATATTTCATAGCATTATTCCTCAAGAAAGACAAGCTTTTAGTTGCAATTGTTCTATTTACAAGTGATATTCGTTTAAATAATAAAAGGTGAAGACAGAAGACAGATTCGACGATTTGAAGACGCAAACGACCAAAAAGCTCAAAAGAACAAAAGACAATCAAAAAGGTTCCAATTATTAATAAGAAAAGTCTCGAAATCACAAGAGTACAAGATTCAAAACGCAAAGATATTAAATTGTACGCAAGGACGTTCGAAAATCCGGAACCGGGACCAGAGTCAACTCTTAACGCTCGACGCAACGGACTAAAAATTACAAGTTAACTATGTATATAAATATAATATAATATATAATTAATTATATTAATTATATATATATATTATATATATATATTAAAAACCGTCGGCAGCAAGAAACTCCAAGGGTGTGAGCTGTAAATATATCTCCGCGACTCGCGGAGTTTGAAGGGCATTTTGCCGCGAGTCGCGGAGCCCCAATTTTCAACTCTGGCTATAAAGCCAACCGAATTCTGATCAAATTTGATCATCTTTATTCTTCTCATTCATACGAGTAATATATATATATAATTTATATTTTAATTTTAATTTTAATTTTAATTCTAATAATAAGGGTATGTTAGCGAATGTTGTAAGGGTGTAAGTCGAAATTCTGTCCGTGTAACGCTACGCTATTTTTAATCATTGTAAGTTATGTTCAACCTTTTTATATTAATGTCTCGTAGCTAAGTATTATTATGCTTATTTAAAACGAAGTAATCATGATGTTGGGCTAATTACTAAAATTGGGTAATTGGGCTTTGTACCATAATTGGGGTTTGGACAAAAGAACGACACTTGTGGAAACTAGACTATGGGCTATTAATGGGCTTTATATTTGTTTAACTAAATGAAAGTTTGTTAATGTTAATATAAAGATTTACAATTGGGCGTCCCTATAAATTACCATATACACTCGATCGGACACGATGGGCGGGGTATTTATATGTACGAATAATCGTTCATTTAACCGGACACGGAAATGGATTAATAGCCACTAGAATAATTAAAACAGGGGTGAAATTACATTCAAGGGTAATTGGTGTAATTGTTAACAAAGTAGTAAAACCTTGGTTTACACGCAGTCGATAACCTGGTGTATTCATTAAACAAAGTATTAAAACCTTGTTACAATTCGAATCCCCAATTAGTTGGAATATTTAACTTCGGGTATAATAATAATTTGACAAGGACACTTGCAATTTATATTTATGACTGATGGACTGTTATGGACAAAAACCAGACGGACATATTGAATAATCCAGGACAAAGGACAATTAACCCATGGGCATAAAACTAAAATCAACACGTCAAACATCATGATTACGGAAGTTTAAATAAGCATAATTCTTTTATTTCATATTTAATTTCCTTTATTTTATATTTAATTGCACTTCTAATTATCGCACTTTTATTTATTGTTATTTAATCGCACTTTTAATTATCGTACTTTTTAATTATCGCAATTTTATTTTATCGCATTTTTATTATTCGCAATTTCATTATCGTTATTTACTTTACGCTTTAATTTAAGTCTTGTATTTATTTTATATTTTACATTAGGTTTTAACTGCGACTAAAGTCTTAAAATCGACAAACCGGTCATTAAACGGTAAAAACCCCCCTTTATAATAATAATATTACCTATATATATATTTGTATTTTTATAAAAGTAAACTAATATAGCGTTGAGCTTTGTTTAAAGATTTCCCTGTGGAACGAACCGGACTTACTAAAAACTACACTACTATACGATTAGGTACACTGCCTATAAGTGTTGTAGCAAGGTTTAAGTATATCCATTCTATAAATAAATAAATATCTTGTGTAAAATTGTATCGTATTTAATAGTTTTTCCTAGTAAAATATAAGCTATTTTATATACTACCCCGCTGCACATCATTCGTCCAGCTGCACCAACACTTACCACGATGTTTCATAACTTTCTCGGTTGACCACGTCCATTTCCTAACTTTCACAACTTCCATAAACTTCCAAAAATATGAAAGTTGACCAAATCTATAAAGACTACAACTTAAAACTAGCCAACCATAACTCTACAAATTCGTAACTGTTCACATGGGAGACATTTCGATCTTCTCCAAGAGTGAGAAATAACATGAGCAACATTTACAAATTTATTCTTGAACTCTTAAGAAAAAGAACAACTCTACGCAAACTTTTCCAAGTGCAAATTTTGGCTTAAAACCGACATGTTGTCGACCCAGCTAAGATTTCTGCTATCCTTAACTCACTATATTAGAAAACATCATTGATCACATATCCTGACCTTATGAAGTGATATTGAAATGGAAATATGAATTAGTGAAATATAATGACGGTGGCCAACGTGATTATATTCCGGTAATTCATAGAGATATTCCAATATCATGACGTATGGAATAGAAAGTGAATCAAAGAAAACTCTCAAGCTATCTGTTCAAGAACCCAAATGCAAGGGCAGGAAAGGAGAAAAATGATCGTCTTGATATTATTACATTCATTTACCCTAAATGGATATCTCCTGAGCATTTATGCTTAATCAATACTTGTTATATCCAGATCCTCTCTATTATTACACTTTTGGTACGACTTTTGAACCCTCAAACGTCGATATTACAAACACCATGGCCAATGAAGCATGGAACCTCTACATGTGTATCGTTTTGACTATCATAGTTAAGAAACTTCTGCACTCGTGCATCTACTTATAAATAGACTACTTGGCACCATGCAAGTAATGGTGTCATACTCAAACAACAATCGATCATTGTTAACTCGAAAATCAAAGGTGAAATACACTATCTCAAGTTGTGGCTTGAGCTACACTTATCACATCTGAAAAACTGTTGTAACACTTGAAATGATTCCATCATACTTTAACGTATCCTCCTCTCAGGCCAACTAAGGCTGAATTCAAACGATCCTTATATTGTTGAAAGTCACTGCTTTAGCACTTATTTATACCTGACTATGCGACTACCAGATTATTCATGCCGAGTTTTCAAACTCTCACTGTCACTCGAACGATTCAAAGTTGTAAATCTTATTTGAAGTTCCTTCATACATAACTCTAAATCCAAGGGATTTACTCAACTGATGATAATCACATTATCATCCTTCTTACTTTAACGTTAACATTCTAGGTTCAAGGACTCATGCCTTGATAAAAGTCAATTCATTAGTTTTCACTACCTCGAAACAATTATTACACAATTATCCTCCGGAATTTTAAAATCTTCAATCAATTTTTCTCAAACAAATAAACTCTTAAATACAAGTACCCTATTTTCCAAAGATTTCTTACACGAGCCTTTATTTTCAAACTATCTCAAAATTTAAAAAAAAAATGATTTTTCACTTATGTGATCTATAAAATCTTATACATAAATTTAACTTTACGTACTTTGACTAGCACATATTAAATAAATACTTTCGCTTCTACAAATTTCCACTTTGATTAAATCGAAATTACTTTACAAATTTTACGTAACCCTAGTTTTACTATGAACATCATTTCGTCACCTCCTCTAAAATTACTTTCACTAATAGTATAAATACTTTCGCATTTTTATCAATTTACCTTTGTTTTATTAAATTAAACATTCTTTTAATCAACTCTTTTTCGTATTGTTCAAATTATTTCACATAAAATAGTACGTGTTGTACACAACTCAAGTTTTACTAATAGCTCCGTTTCATTTACATTGTTATATTAAACATCGTAATTTTTCAAAATTACTTTGGCTTACTACTAAAACTTTCGTATTGCTCTCCAATGCGTTTGGATCACCTATATTCTCATTCTCCATGCAAGAACGAGACTTACCTCTTTACGTACGTCATCTATTCCTTGCTATGCTAATCATTAAGAAGTTTCTACTTCCAGTATTTCACGGATAAACTACAACGCTCTCGTAAACATCAATTCTACGATCTTTCGAACAAAGAAGCAGAGGTTCCTTCGTCCTATAAACAATGATTCGCATTTATTCGAATCCGCATTTAAACTCATAAGTAAATAATAGACTGACCCGCCATTATGCGAAAATGACTTTCTTACTCTGAAGGAGTTACCTTAAACATTTATGAAGATACTCTACACATTTCTTCCTTCTTGGATTGCAACTGGATATTATTCTAGTCAAGTCTAGATCTATGATTCGACATGAAACTGAAATCATAAATCTTGATGCTACATTATCCTGAGGTCAATGGATCCTCAACTAACATCTCATTTGTCTATTAGACATCCCTTGAAAACTAAAGGTATTATGGTTACCTTTCGAAACTTGAAGCTGGTGTTATCTCTAACAAACACCAGTCATACCTCAAACTACGTAACTGAAATCTTACGTACTCTACTTTATCTTATCTGCCCTACTAGAGCGGCATAAACACTCAAGACTCTAATGAACTCAACGACACATTTAATGCTGGTATAGCATCATCTTTCCTTTTAAAGGAGAACTAGTCAAACGACACTCTTGTTATTCCTTAGAAAATCTCCGCATTTAATGCACTTTGAAAATGACCTATTAAGGTTAAGGATCATGGGATCAAACATATAAACAAAACAATATACTTATTGTTAACACTCATTGGAATTCACGAAAGGGCCCCGATTATACTAGGGAACGTGAAAATCAACCTCTATTGTTAAAATCCGTTGGGATTCGCGTAGCAGGCCCTAACATACATGGGAGCGCGAAGACCAAATGATACAGAAATACTTTCATCTCTTCTCAACTGCTGATGCAAACGAGAACTCTACCTAAAACTTCGGGACGAAGTTTTCAATAACGGGGAGGTACTATAATGAACCTCATTTTTCCATTCTATATATATATATATATATATATATATATATATATATATATATATATATATATATATATATATATATATATATATATATATATATATATATATATATATACCCAAACAATTCTCACAATCCTCTCTCAACAACAATCTCTCCCTCTCCCTCTCATTTGGCTCACGGCACTCGAAACGGACCACGCGCATACAAGAAAATAACGAAACGAATGATATTTCACTTTTAATAATTATTTTATGTAAATATTATGTTTTAAACATACTTTCAATTTATTATAATTTATATAGATTAAAAACGCGAGAAATTGACGTTTAACGTTCCGGTTAGCGTTTTCGGTTAACGACACTCGATGGATTGCACAATACTTAAACTACCCAGACAAAATAAAGCCCAAGGAGCCTTTTTCCAGCCTCTAGGCCAAAATCCACAAGAAGGGGGCTTTCTTTAATCTATTTTGGGCTATTACTTCTCCTAGTGTCCATTTAACCTTGATTAGGGCCCAAAAGCTAACCCTTAAAACCCCTAACTAGAGAAATACACTCATTTATTCTCCCTTAACCCTAACCCACGAAATTTGCAGCCACATATCATCATCTTCATCATCAATCATCATCACCATCATTCTCCATTCAATTTTGATTGTTTGCTCTTGCGTTCTACACGAAAGTGCTTACTTTGATCATTCTCTACGCGCTATTATAATCAATTTAAGCTTATGAGGTATAATTTCATTAACCCTAATCTATTTAGATCTGATTTCAATCAATTACATGGTGTACAATAGTCTAGTGCTCAATTGTTTGCGGTTAGAGTCGTTGTTCGTCGTTAATTTGCTCGATTGTTGTCTTTGTTATGAAAACCGAATTTGATTGTTATGAATCTGATTATATGAGTTTATGTACTAGTCATATAATGCATCTAGATGTGTAGATCTCGAAAAATTAATAAATTTGGACTTTGGATTTGCATGATTTCGTTACCGGATGCTTAAGTTATGATTAATCGAAGTTTCGTTAGGGTTTCACATGTAATCCGAATTTTCTGAGTTGTATACTTTGTGATTTAGCTTATGAAAGTTATGCTACTGTATTCCTTGTGAAAATTTATGCAATTTAGACTAAAGATTTGCGTCGAAAGGTTATGTAATGCTCCCGATATGATAAAACGAAGATTCGATTTGTAAAGTATGCTGAATCTGTTTTTAAGTTAACATAAAAATTTCTAGAACGAACTAGGAATTGATTTAGACTTTGAGCTTCTGGGATATGTTAGTCTAAGTGTTCCTTGACATGTTTCATTTGTATGTGAACTTGCGAGAATGTGATTTTCCATGAGTTATATGCCTATCTTTGTGATTTGTCCAATTGATGCTCAAAAACTGATGAGTCTGTAATGTTTTGCAAAACTGTACAAATTGGCTAAAGAAATGTTTCTGATTATTTTATCACTAACATTTTGAGATGTTATGAGATCACACCAATTGGCCGTTCGTCAAAATCTATTTTCTATATTTTATGAAAAAGGTTTAAAAACTGACGCGCGAGCAGAAATTTCTGTAACGAACCTGAAATTGATCCTTTCTGATATTAGACTTTTAATTATCGTATGAGGCTTTGGCCAGACTTTTTGGAATCGATTTTAAGTATAGTTATGATCTGGAGTTGATCATAATTTTTTGAATTATGTGCTATGTGCTATGAATGTATTTCTTTACGACGTATGAATTTCGAAGGTTTACTCTAAGATGCGAAAGATGTGATTTGCTAAACTACGAGCGATAACATGTTATATGACTTAAGTTTGACTTGTTGACCATGTTTTCATGACCTACTGACATGTTTGACTTTAGTTGATCACTTTGATCGAGTTGACTTTAGGGTTGACTTTGGTTGACTTGCTTGTATTAGTTGACTTTTACTTGTTCGTTGAGTCAGTCTGAGCACTAGGACTTCGCGTACACTATGGGTTGACATTATGACCTACATGTGTATACTTAAGATGACCTATTTGACTAGGTTATATTGTTCGGTCATGATTGTTCGACTACAGTACGTTTTGCTAAGATATCTCTCTCTACTTACTAAGGTGAATTCATAGCCCCTCTTTAGTGCTAGCAAAAATTACTTACTTTTAAAGTGAGACACATGCTATTTTTACTTTTTACAACTTAGACACAAGTACCAAACTATTAAACTGTGATATGTTGGGCTATGACCAGCAAGTCCCCAACCGACAAGTATGAACAATAACTTGTCACGGGGCAAACTTGAAAGTCTAGTCTAAATGTCAGTACAAACTATTAAACTATGCTATACCCGGCTATGTCCGACTAAGTCCCTACAGTGATATTTTTAAGTGCTGCGGCATGCTTAATTATTGAGGGTAGGCCTATCGGGAGTAACGTCCCCGATACATTTGACTAAGTCTTTGTATTACTTGATAATGAAATTTAACCAACAAGGATAACTAACTTGTCATGGGGCAAACAACGTTTAGTCTAAATATCACGCATTGGCATAAACTTTTGATCTTGCGAGATCAACTTTAAAGATCTTTGTGATCTTCCTTGAAAACTTAAGATCTGTGTGATCTACTTTACAAACTAAATCTTGTGGTCTAAAAACAACGATAACTATTTTTGTTAAACCTATGAACTTCACTCAACCTTTTTGGTTGACACTTTAGCATGTTTTTGTCTCAGGTGCTGTTTGATTCAAGCTTTCTTATCTACTACCTATGTGATGCTACTTGGACTTAGGATCAAGAGATTTTGCATTTATTACTTCTGCATATGAACAATTACTTTACCGTTATTTCCATTATTGTAACGACATTTCATTTTCCGCTGCGTACTCAATAAAGTTAAATTTTCTCATTTAGTATTGCTCTCGTATTATAATATGTTGGTTTATTTTGATATTAGTAACATTTCTTCCAGACCCTATTGGGAGGGTGTTTGATAAAGCTAAAAACGAACATATATTTCATAGCATTATTCCTCAAGAAAGACAAGCTTTTAGTTGCAATTGTTCTATTTAAAAGTGATATTCGTTTAAATAATAAAAGGTGAAGATAAAAGACAGATTCGACGAATTGAAGACGCAAACGACCAAAAAGCTCAAAAGTACAAAATACAATCAAAGAGGTTCCAATTATTGATAAGAAACGTCTCGAAATTACAAGAGTACAAGATTCAAAACGCAAAGTACAAAATATAAAATTGTACGCAAGGACGTTCGAAAATCCGGAACCGGGACCAGAGTCAACTCTCAACGCTCGACGCAACGGACTAAAAATTACAAGTTAACTATGTATATAAATATAATATAATATATAATTAATTATATTAATTATATATATATATATTATATTTATAAATAAATCGTCGGCAAGAAAGACTCCAAAGAATGTGAGCTGTATTTTCAAACTCCGCGACTCGCGGAGTTTGAAGGCAAAAAATGCCGCGAGTCGCGGAGCCCCAATTTCTGAAACTCCCTATAAAAGCAACCAAATTCTGATCGCAAAAGCCATCCTTTTTCTTCTTCTCTCATAATACGTAAATATTTATATTTATATTTATATTTTAATTTTAATTTTAATTATAATTCTAATAATAAGGGTATGTTAGCGAATATTGTAAGGGTGTAAGTCGAAATTCTGTCCGTGTAACGCTACGCTATTTTTAATCATTGTAAGTTATGTTCAACCATTTTACATTAATGTCTCGTAGCTAAGTTATTATTATGCTTATTTAAAACGAAGTAATCACGATGTTGGGCTAATTACTAAAATTGGGTAATTGGGCTTTGTACCATAATTGGGGTTTGGATAAAAGAACAACACTTGTGGAAATTAGACTATGGGCTATTAATGAGTTTTATATTAACTAAACAATACCTTGTTAATTTAATATACAAACTTATAATTCGACGTATTTATATATAACCACATACGCTTGACTGGGTACGATGGGCGGGATATCTATAAATACCAATAATTATTCATTTTACCGGACACGGAACTGGATTAATAGTTAATAGACTTGTTGAAACAGGGGTGAATTACATTCAAGGGTAATTGGTGTATTTGTTAACAAAGTAGTAAAACCTTGGTTTACACGCAGTCGATAACCTGGTGTATTCATTAAACAAAGAATTAAAACCTTGTTACAATTCGAATCCCCAATTAGTTGGAATATTTGACTTCGGGAATAAGAATAATTTGACGAAAGCTTTCGCTCTTTATATTTATGACTGATGGACTATTATGGACAAATCCGTATGGACATATTAAATAATCCAGGACAAAGGACAATTAACCCATGGGCATAAAACTAAAATCAACACGTCAAACATCATGATTACGGAAGTTTAAATAAGCATAATTCTTTTATTTCATATTTTATTTCCTTTATTTTATATTTAATTGCACTTCTAATTATCGCATTTTTTTTGTTATTGTATTTAATTGCACTTTTAATTATCGTACTTTTTAATTATCGCAAGTTTATTTTATCGCACTTTTATTATTCGCAATTTCATTATCGTTATTTACTTTACGCTTTAAATTAAGTCTTGTATTTATTTATTATTTTACATTTGGTTTTAACTGCAACTAAAGTTTTAAAATCGACAAACCGGTCATTAAACGGTAAAAACCCCCCTTTATAATAATAATATTACTTATATATATATTTGTATTTTTATAAAAGTAAACTAATATAGCGTTAAGCTTTGTTTAAAAAGATTCCCTGTGGAACGAACCGGACTTACTAAAAACTACACTACTGTACGATTAGGTACACTGCCTATAAGTGTTGTAGCAAGGTTTAAGTATATCCATTCTCTAAATAAATAAATATCTTGTGTAAAATTGTATCGTATTTAATAGTTTTTCCTGTAAAAATATAAGCTATTTTATATACTACTCTGCTTTAACATCAAGTATTTTTGGCGCCGCTGCCGGGAAACACTCTTAAACGCCGGAAGCGCAACGCTAATATAAAAAAAAAAAAAAAAAATTTAGTTTACTTTTATTAAAATTCACTTTTGTAAAAATACGTTTTAAATATTCGAAAATATTAAAAAATAAAAATAAAAATATAAGTATTTTTAAGATTTTATTAAATATTTAAGTTTTATAAAGTTTCTTTAGTTTGAAAAAATATAAGTTTTATTTAATTTATTTTATAAATATATTTTATAAATATAAAAAAACCGAAAAAAATAGATATATATATATAAATCTAGCTTTAAGATTTTTATTTATAAAATTATAAAGTAATTCTATTTTTATTTTAGTTTTTAAATATAAGTTTTTTTTATACAAATATTTAGATTTTAAAACAGAAAAATATAAAAACAGAAAATATAAAAAGAAAAAAAAAACGCGTCAAATAAAAAACTGTACCTGAGTTGAATTCTGGATCCCCGCGACTCGCGGAGTTTTCTTCTTGGAATACCGCAACTCGCGGAGCTAACCTGACACGCCGACAGAACCCTAATCAGGCATTAATTACGAGTAATTATTATAATTATTATTATAAAACCCTAATTAGGTTTTAATTAAATATTTATTTTAGTTTTATTAATATTTTGTTTAATTAGTTTAATTAAATTGTAAAATTAATAAGTTTTAATAACTAAATAATATAAAAATAATATTTTTATAAAAATTGTACTTTTTACAACTTTTTGTATATTTTTATATTTTGTCCCTTTTTAATCGTTTTAGCGTAATATTTGTATTTTTAGCTCATATTTAGTTTTAAACTTAGTTTTTGCCATAGTTATTTTTACTTCTAGATTTTTAGGCTTTGCCGTAGAATTCCTTAAGTGCTTTTTCTTTAGACTAAGATTTAGGTGCTTTAGAATTTTGCGACGCCTTTTTAAGTTTTAGTTTCTTTTTAAGTTATTTCCATTTGGGATTTAGTTTTTCCTTTAAGCTTTAATATTTTTAGACGACTTTTACCTATGTATCAATTATCATTCCAATTAGTAATCTCAATTTGCGATTATAATTTTAAGTTAGTTGTAGTAATAAGGTTAGGTTAGTCAAGTATTTTTAAGTTTTATAAGTTTCTTTTATTTTTCCGTCACCTTTTATTTTTCAACCATTTTTCTTTTTCGACCTTTTTCGACGAACTCTTTTTCTTTCTTATTTCTCGCTATTCTAGTTTTAGGACATAGATTTTTATTCTACTTCTTATCTAAATTTCTTAAAATTACGAAAATTTATTTTAAGTGGTTAAATTAATAGACATCAAAATTTTCTGGTTCGTAGTAATAGTTGGATTTGTACGTGGACCGGGTTATTGGAGCCAAACAGTCCTCAATTATATTGAGACCAAACGAATCCTGCCCCTCTGCTGCATCTTTTGGCTATTCGAAACGTGGGCAAAATCAAAAAAGTCTATTGATTGGATAAATTATTATAATTTTTCTTTCCTTTTAAAAACTAATAGGATATTCAGTGAATGCACCGAGCAAGACGTTCACCACCTTTTGTACGTTCACCACCTGTAACTGGATCAAGACATTTAGCAAATATTACTGCCGTTGATTTTTCTTTAGAATCGTCATCCAGTCGACCAAGTACTCCAGTTCAAATTTCCGATAATCCATTTTTTGAACCCGACCTCACAATTGAGAATCCAGAGAATATTCAGGAACGATTCGTAGATCCTGAACCACTAAACTTTCCTCCGGAACCACCAATCATTCAAATAGAGATTGTTGAGGAACGAACCATTAAATCAGAATCGTCTAGTGATTCCGATTCAACAAATTCAATTATGGAGAATCTGGAACCTTTAAGTATGGAAGACCGAATGAGAGCTAAACGCACTGGCCAAGGTCACGCAATTACTCATCCAGACATTAATGCGCCAGATTATGAAATCAAAGGACAAATTCTACACATGGTGACTAATCAATGCCAATTTAGTGGTGCGCCGAAGGAAGATCCAAATGAACATTTACGTACCTTTAATAGGATCTGCACACTATTTAAAATCCGAGAAGTGGAAGATGAACAGATATATCTCATGTTATTTCCCTGGACTTTAAAGGGAGAAGCCAAATATTGGTTGGAATCGTTACCTGAAGGGGCGATTGATACATGGGACGTATTAGTTGAAAAATTTCTTAAATAATTCTTTCCGGCATCTAAAGCCGTAAGACTTCAAGCAGAAATTGTTACGTTCACACAGAAGCCAAATGAAACTCTATATGAGGCGTGGACAAGATATGGAAAGTTGTTAAGAGGATGTCCGCAACATGGTTTAGACACCTGTCAAATAGTACAAATATTCTACCAAGGATGCGACATCACTACAAGAAAAGACATAGATATAGCAGCTGGTGGTTCTATTATGAAGAAAACCGAAACTGATGCTTACAAAATTATTGATAACACTGCTTCCCACTCACATGAGTGGCACCAAGAAAAAGATATCGTTAGATCATCTAAAGCAGCTAGAGCCGATTCTAGCCATGACTTAGATTCCATTTCCGCAAAGATAGATGATGTAGAGAGACGAATGGAAAAGATGACTAAAGATATTCACTCAATACGAATTAGTTGTGAGCAGTGTGGAGGACCACATTTGACAAAAGATTGTCTCAGTATTGAATTAACAATGGAACAAAGAGAGAATATTTCATACATAAACCAAAGGCCTGGAAATAATTATCAGAATAATTATCAACCGCCAAGACCAATTTACAATCAAAACCAGAATTATAACAGAAATATTCCATACAACAACTAACAAGGTCCCAGCAATCAACAAGTATCCAATAATACTTACAATCAGCAAAGACCTAATTTTCAAAACAAACCACCACAACAAACCGATGATAAAAAGCCGAATTTAGAAGATATGATGACGAAGCTAGTTGAAACTCAAACGCAGTTTTTCACATTACAAAAACAAACCAATGAACAAAATGCTCAAGCATTTAGAAATCAACAAGCTTCTATTCAAAATCTGGAACAAGAAGTAAGTAACCTAGCAAGGTTAATAGGTGAAAGAAAACCGGGAAGTCTACCTAGTGATACAAATGCTAACCCCCAGAATGAAACAGCTAAAGCCATTACCACAAGAAGTGGTACAACACTTAAACCACCTGAAATACCTGTAACTTCTGATGAAGCTATTCGTACCCCACAAGAACCACAACCTGATCAAGATAAGGAAAAAGAACCGGTAGTTGAAAAGGTTAATGAAGATAACACAGCTAAGGATAAACCTTATGTTAAACCATACCAACCACCACTTCCTTACCCGAGTAAAATGAAGAAAGAGAAACTTGAAGCCGAGCAATCCAAATTCTTAGATATGTTTAAACAGATAAATGTAAATCTTTCTTTCATTGATGTGATTTCAGGAATGCCTAGATATGCTAAATTCTTGAAAGATCTAATCTCAAATAGAAAGGAAATGGAAGAACTCTCGGCTGTTACCATGAATGCTAATTGTTCAGCAGTGCTGTTGAATAAGATACCAGAAAAACTATCTGATCCAGGAAGTTTCACAATTCCATATTTTCTGGGTAGTCTTAGTTCAATAGAAGCATTGGCAGACTTAGGTGCTAGTATAAATCTAATGCTGTATTCACTATACGCTAAACTAGACCTTGGAGAATTGAAACCAACCAGAATAAGCATACAACTAGCCGATAGATCAATAAAATATCCTAGAGGGATAATGGAGAACATGTTAGTTAAAGTTGGTACTTTAGTATTTCCAGTAGATTTTGTTGTTCGGGACATGGAATAAGATTCTCAAGTTCCTCTCATATTAGGAAGACCATTCTTAAACACGGCTAAAGAAATGATAGACGTGTTCGGTAAGAAATTGACCCTAAGTATAGAGGATGAGAGTGTTACCTTTTCAGTTGATAGAGCAATGCAACAACCACAATCTGCAGATGATACATGTTATTATATTCAAACTATAGATGCACATGCAGAATTATTAGAAGAATTTCCAGAATTACAAGGAACAGGAGAATGTTCTTTAGGAGAAGGTAATGAACCAATTGATGAAGCTGAAATGTTAGCTACACTTATAGCTAATGGATATGAACCAACAACAGAAGAAATTCAAATGCTAAAAGAAGAAGACAGATATTGATACAAATCATCGATAGAAGAACCTCCGAAATTAGAGTTAAAGCCACTTCCAAACCATTTGGAATACGCTTATTTACATGGTGAATCTGAATTACCTGTAATAATATCGTCTTCTCTTACTGAAAATGAGAAATCACAACTCATTTCTGTGTTGAAAGCTTATAAACCAGCCATTGCATGGAAGATTCATGATATTAAAGGAATAAGTCCTTCGTATTGCACATATAAAATCCTTATGGAAGAAGATCATAAAACGTATGTGCAACGCCAAAGAAGACTAAATCCTAATATGCAAGATGTAGTTAAGAAAGAGATTATTAAACTGCTAGATGCAGGTCTAATTTATCCAATCTCTGATAGTCCATGGGTAAGCCCAGTTCAATGCGTGCCTAAGAAGGGTGGCATGACTGTCATTACAAATGAGAAAAATGAGCTTATTCCTACTAGGACTGTAACAGGATGGCGTGTATGTATTGATTATAGAAAATTAAATGACGCCACCAGAAAAGATCACTTTCCCTTACCTTTCATTGATCAAATGTTGGAAAGATTAGCCGGAAATAGTTACTATTGTTTTCTAGATGGATTTTCCGGATATTTTCAAATTCCAATAGCACCCGAGGACCAAGAGAAAACAACATTCACGTGCCCTTATGGTACTTTTGCTTACAAACGCATGCCATTTGGACTTTGCAACGCCCCTGCAACCTTTCAAAGGTGTATGATGGCGATTTTTCATGACATGATAGAAGAATGCATGGAAGTTTTCATGGATGACTTTTCAGTCTTCGGTGATACATTTGAATCATGTCTAGCTAATCTTGAACGAATGCTTATTAGATGCGAACAATCAAATCTAGTACTTAATTGGGAGAAATGCCATTTCATGGTTAAAGAAGGCATCGTTCTTGGTCATAAAATTTCAAAAGAAGGAATTGAAGTGGATAGAGCTAAAGTAGATGTAATTGCTAAACTTCCACATCCCACCAATGTTAGAGGAGTTAGGAGTTTTCTAGGGCATGCCGGTTTTTACCGACGTTTCATAAAATATTTTTCTAAAATTGCCACTCCTATGAATAAACTCCTAGAAAAAGATGCTCCATTCATCTTTTCAGATGAGTGTATCAAATCTTTTAATATTCTTAAAGAGAAACTCACTAATGCACCGATCATGATAACACCAAATTGGAATCTACCATTTGAACTAATGTGCGATGCAAGTGATTTTGCAATGGGAGCCGTTTTAGGACAAAGGATTGAAAAACGATTTCAACCTATATATTATGCTAGTAAGACGTTACAAGGAGCACAAACGAACTATACAACTACTAAAAAAGAACTCCTTGCTATTGTCTTTGCTTTTGACAAATTTCGATCATATCTCGTTCTAGCAAAAACGGTGGTCTATACCGACCATTCTGCTCTTAGATACCTATTTTCGAAACAAGATGCTAAACCAAGATTAATCCGTTGGATCTTACTCTTACAAGAGTTTGATATTGAAATCCGAGATAAAAGAGGAGCAGAAAATCTCGCCGCTGATCATCTTTCTCGTCTTGAAAATCCCGAATTAGAAGTTCTAAATGAATCGACCATACAAGACAACTTTCCTGATGAATATCTATTGAAGATAGATTATAAAGAAATTCCATGGTTTGCAGACTATGCAAACTACTTAGTTTGTGGATTCCTTGAAAAAGGATTATCGTACCAAAGACGAAAGAAATTCTTCAGTGATATAAAACACTATTTTTGGGAAGATCCACATTTGTTTAAAAGTTGTCCCGATGGAATAATACGCCGATGTGTATTTGGAGTTGAAGCTGGTAAAATATTAAACCATTGTCACACAGGACCAACAGGAGGGCATTATGGGCCTCAACTAACAGCAAGAAAAGTTTATGATGCTGGATTCTATTGGCCTACAATTTACAAAGACGCACACCTTCTTTGCAAATCCTGTGATGCTTGTCAAAGGGCCGGAAAAATAAGTCAACGTGATGAAATGCCACAAAATGTTATCCAAGTATGTGAAGTATTTGACATTTGGGGTATTGACTTTATGGGTCCATTTCCAAAATCTCATAATAATCTATATATACTCGTAGCCATTGATTATGTATCTAAATGGGCGGAAGCACAAGCTCTCCCAACTAACGATGCACGAGTTGTAGTCAACTTTTTAAAACGTCTTTTTGCAAGGTTTGGAACACCGAAAGCTTTAATAAGTGATCGGGGAACTCATTTCTGTAATAATCAACTTGAGAAAGTTCTTAAAAGATATGGAGTAACTCATAAAATCTCAACCGCATATCATCCACAAACAAGTGGACAAGTTGAAAATACCAACCGAGCTTTAAAACGTATCCTAGAGAAAACCGTAGGATCAAATCCGAAGGAATGGTCCATTAAATTGGAGGATGCACTCTGGGCTTTTAGAACAGCCTACAAAACTCCAATTGGAACCACACCTTTTAGACTTATTTATAGAAAAGCATGTCATCTTCCAGTAGAAATTGAACACAAAGCATTTTGGGCTTTGAAGACATGTAATCTTGAATTACATGAAGCCGGACGTCTACGATTAAGTCAACTAAACGAATTAGAAGAGTTAAGACATGAAGCATACGAAAATTCGTTAATCTATAAAGAAAGAACGAAGAAATGGCATGATAAAAGAATCAGAAGTTCAAAAGAATTTAAGGAAGGAGACGGAGTTCTTCTTTTCAATTCACGATTCAAGCTATTTCCTGGAAAATTGAAATCAAGATGGTCTGGACCATTGATAATGCTAAAAACGAACATATATTTCATAGCATTATTCCTCAAGAAAGACAAGCTTTTAGTTGCAATTATTCTATTTACAAGTGATATTCGTTTAAATAATAAAAGGTGAAGACAAAAGACAGATTCGACGAATTGAAGACGCAAACGACCAAAAAGCTCAAAAGTACAAAAGACAATCAAAAAGGTTCCAATTATTGATAAGAAACGTCTCGAAATTACAAGAGTACAAGATTCAAAACGCAAAGTACAAGATATTAAATTGTACGCAAGGACGTTCGAAAATCCGGAACCGGGACCAGAGTCAACTCTCAACGCTCGACGCAACGGACTAAAAATTACAAGTTAACTATGTATATAAATATAATATAATATATAATTAATTATATTAATTATATATATATATATTATATTTATAAATAAAAACCGTCGGCAGAGAAAGACTCCAAAGTTGTGAGCTGTGATTTCAATCTCCGCGACTCGCGGAGTTTGAAGGCAAAAATGCCGCGAGTCGCGGAGCCCCTAAAGTCAAAAATCCCTATAAAAGCAACCGAATTCTGATCGCAAATCATCATCTTTTTCTTCTTCTTCTCATACGTAAAATATATATATATATATATTTATAATTTATATTTTAATTTTAATTATAATTCTAATAATAAGGGTATGTTAGCAAATGTTGTAAGGGTGTAAGTCGAAATTCTGTCCGTGTAACGCTACGCTATTTTTAATCATTGTAAGTTATGGTCAACCTTTTTATATTAATGTCTCGTAGCTAAGTTATTATTATGCTTATTTAAAATGAAGTAATCATGATGTTGGGCTAATTACTAAAATTGGGTAACTGGCTTTGTACCATAATTGGGGTTTGGACAAAAGAACGACACTTGTGGAAATTAGACTATGGGCTATTAATGGGCTTTATATTTGTTTAACTAAATGATAGTTTGTTAATGTTAATATAAAGGTTTACAATTGGGCGTCCCTATAAATTACCATATACACTCAATCGGACACGATGGGCGGGGTATTTATATGTACGAATAATCGTTCATCTAACCGGACACGGGAATGGATTAATAGCCACTAGAATAATTAAAACAGGGGTGAAATTATGTACAAGGACACTTGGTATAATTGATAACAAAATATTAAAACCTTGGGTTACACTCAGTCGACATCCTGGTGTAATTATTAAACAAAATATTAAAATCTTGTTACAGTTTAAGTCCCCAATTAGTTGGAATATTTAACTTCGGGTATAAGAATAATTTGACGAGGACACTCGCACTTTATATTTATGACTGATGGACTGTTATGGACAAAAACCAGACGGACATATTAAATAAGCCAGGACAAAGGACAATTAACCCATGGGCATAAAACTAAAATCAACACGTCAAACATCATGATTACGGAAGTTTAAATAAGCATAATTCTTTTATTTCATATTTAATTTCTTTTATTTTATATTTAATTGCACTTCTAATTATCGCATTTTTATTGTTATTTTATTTAATTGCACTTTTAATTATCGTACTCTTTAATTATCGCAAGTTTATTTTATCGCACTTTTATTATTCGCAATTTCATTATCGTTATTTACTTTACGCTTTAATTTAAGTCTTGTATTTATTTTTAATATTTTACATTTGGTTTTAACTGCGACTAAAGTTTTAAAATCGACAAACCGGTCATTAAACGGTAAAAACCCCCCCTTTATAATAATAATATTACTTATATATATATTTGTATTTTTATAAAAGTAAACTAATATAGCGTTAAGCTTTGTTTAAAGATTTCCATGTGGAACGAACTGGACTTACTAAAAAATACACTACTGTACGATTAGGTACACTGCCTATAAGTGTTGTAGCAAGGTTTAAGTATATTCATTCTCTAAATAAATAAATATCTTGTGTAAAATTGTATCGTATTTAATAGTATTTCCTTGTAAAAATTAATAGTATTTTATACCACTCCGCTACCACATCAAGTATTTTTGGCGCCACTGCCGGGGAACTCTCTTAAAAGCCGGAAGCGCAACGCTAATAAAAAAAAAGATTTTTAGTTTACTTTTATTAAAATTCGTTTTTATAAAAATACGTTTTAAATATTCGAAAATATAAAAAGAAAAACAAAAATATAAATATTTTTAGGAGTTTGATAAATATTTAAGTTTTATAAAGTTTCTTTAGTTTGTAAAAATATAAGTTTTATTTAATTTATTTTATAAATATATTTTATAAATATAAAAACCGAAAATATATATATATATATATATATACATATATATATATATATATATATATATATATATATATATATATATATATATATATATATATATATATATATATATATATATATATATAAATCTAGTTTTAAGATTTTTATTTATAAAATTATAAAGTAATTCTATTTTTATTTAAGTTAAATATAAGTTTTTATTATACACATATTTTTTTTTATAAACAGAAAAAATTAAAAACAGAAAATAAAAAAAAAAATAAAAAAAACGCGTAAAATTTAAACTGTTCCAGGGTTGAAATTTGGAACCCCGCGACTCGCGGGGTTTGCTGTTTGAAATACCGTGACTCGCGGAGGTATTCTGACACGCGACAGAAGCCCTAATCAGGCATTAATTACGGTGTAATAATTATTATTATTATTATTATTTAATTAAAAACCCTAAAATAGGTTTTAGTTATTTATTAATTAGTTTAGTTTATTAATTTAATTTGTTTTATTTAGTAAATTAGTTTAATTAAATTATAAAATTAATAGTTTTATAAAATAAATAATATAAAAATAATATTTTTATAAAAATTGTAATTTTTACAACTTTTTGTATATTTTTATATGTTGTCCCTTTTTAATCGTTTTAGCGTAATATTTGTATTTTTAGCTCATATTTAGTTTTAAACTTAGATTTTGCCATAGTTATTTTTACTTCTAGATTTTTAAGTTTTGCCGTAAAATTCCTTAAGTGCTTTTTCTTTAGACTAAGATTTAGGTACTTTAGAATTTTGCGACGCCTTTTTAAGTTTTAGTTTCTTTTTAAGTTATTTCCATTTGGGATATAGTTTTACTTGTAAGCGTTAATATTTTTAGACGACTTTTACTATGTACCAATTATCATTCCAATTAGTAATCTCAATTTGCGATTATAATTTTAAGTTAGTTGTAGTAATAAGGTTAGGTTAGTCAAGTATTTTTAAGTTTTTATAAGTTTCTTTTATTTTTCCGTCACCTTTTATTTTTTTCAACCATTTTTATTTTTCAACCTTTTTCCGACGAACTCTTTTTCTTTCTTATTTCTCGCTATTCTAGTTTTAGGACATAGATTTTTATTCTACTTCTTATCTAAATTTTCTTAAAATTACGAAAATTTATTTTAAGTGGTTAAATTAATAGACATCAAAATTTTCTGGTTCGTAGTAATAGTTGGATTTGTACGTGGACCGGGTTATTGGAGCCAAACAGTCCTCAATTATATTGAGACCAAACGAATCCTGCCCCTCTGCTGCATCTTTTGGCTATTCGAAACGTGGGCAAAATCAGAAAAGTCTATTGGTTGGATAACTTATTATAATTTTTCTTTCCTTTTAAAAACTAATAGGATATTCAGAGAATGCACCGAGCAAGACGTTCACCACCTTTTGTACGTTCACCACCTGTAACTAGATCAAGACATTTAGCAAATATAACCGCCGTTGATTTTTCTTTAGAATCGTCATCCAGTAGACCAAGTACTTCAGTTCAAATTTCTGATAATCCATTTTTTGAACCCAACCTCACAATTGAGAATCCGGAGAATATTCAGGAACGGTTCGTAGATCCTGAACCACTAACAATTCCTCCGGAACCACCAATCATTCAAACAGAGATTGTTGAGGAACGAACCATTAAATCAGAATCATCTAGTGATACCGATTCAACAAATTCAATTATGGAGAATCTGGAACCTTTAAGTATGGAAGACCGAATGAGAGCTAAACGCACTGGCCAAGGTCACGCAATTACTCATCCAGACATTAATGCGCCAGATTATGAAATCAAAGGACAAATTCTACACATGGTGACTAATCAATGCCAATTTAGTGGTGCGCCGAAGGAAAATCCAAATGAACATCTACGTACCTTTAATAGGATCTGCACACTATTTAAAATCCGAGAAGTGGAGGATGAACAGATATATCTCATGTTATTTCCCTGGACTTTAAAGGGAGAAGCCAAAGATTGGTTGGAATCGTTACCTGAAGGGGCGATCGATACATGGGACGTTTTAGTTGACAAATTTCTTAAACAATTCTTTCCTGCATCTAAAGCCGTAAGACTTCAAGCAGAAATTGTTACGTTCACACAGAAACCGAATGAAACTCTATATGAGGCATGGACAAGATATGGAAAGTTGTTAAGAGGATGTCCGCAACATGGTTTAGACACCTGTCAAATAGTACAAATATTCTAAAAAGGATGCGACATCACTAAAAGAAAAGACATAGATATAGCAGCTGGTGGTTCTATTATGAAGAAAACCGAAACTGATGCTTACAAAATTATTGATAACACTGCTTCCCACTCACATGAGTGGCACCAAGAAAAAGACATCGTTAGATCATCTAAAGCAGCTAGAGCCGATTCTAGCCATGACTTAGATTCCATTTCCGCAAAGATATATGCTGTGGAAAGACGAATGGAAAAGATGACTAAGGATATTCACTCAATACGAATTAGTTGTGAGCAGTGTGGAGGACCACATTTGACAAAAGATTGTCTCAGTATTGAATTAACAATGGAACAAAGAGAGAATATTTCATACATAAACCAAAGGTCTGGAAATAATTATCAGAATAATTATCAACCGCCAAGACCGTTTTACAATTAAAACCAGAATTATAACAGAAATATTCCATACAACAACCAACAAGGTCCTAGCAATCAACAAGTATCCAATAATAATTACAATCAGCAAAGACCGAATTTTCAAAACAAACCACCACAACAAACCGATGATAAAAATCCGAATTTAGAAGATATGATGACAAAGCTAGTTGAAACTCAAACGCAGTTTTTCACATCTCAGAAACAAACCAATGAACAAAATGCTCAAGCATTTAGAAATCAACAAGCTTCTATTCAAAATCTGGAACAAGAAGTGAGTAACCTAGCAAGGTTAATAGGTGAAAGAAAACCGGGAAGTCTACCTAGTGATACAAATGCTAACCCCCGGAGTGAAACAGCTAAAGCCATTACCACAAGAAGTGGCACAACACTTAAACCACCTGAAATACCTGTAACTTCTGATGAAGCTATTCCTACTCCACAAGAACCACAACCTGATCAAGATAAGGAAAAAGAACCGGTAGTTGAAAAGGTTAATGAAGATAACACAGTTAAGGATAAACCTTATGTTAAACCATACCAACCACCACTTCCTTACCCGAGTAAAATGAAGAAAGAGAAACTTGAAGCCGAGCAATCCAAATTCTTGGATATGTTTAAACAGATAAATGTAAATCTTCCTTTCATTGATGTGATTTCAGGAATGCCTAGATATGCTAAATTCTTGAAAGATCTAATTTCAAATAGAAAGAAAATGGAAGAACTCTCGGCTGTTACTATGAATGCTAATTGTTCAGCAGTGCTGTTGAATAAGATACCAGAAAAATTATCTGATCCAGGGAGTTTCACAATTCCATGTTTTCTGGGTAGTCTTAGTTCAATAGAAGCATTGGCAGACTTAGGTGCTAGTATAAATTTAATGCCGTATTCACTATACACTAAACTAGACCTTGGAGAGTTGAAACCAACCAGAATAAGCATACAACTAGCCGATAGATCAATAAAATATCCTAGAGGGATAATGGAGAACATGCTAGTTAAAGTTGGTACTTTAGTATTTCCAGTAGATTTTGTTGTTTTGGACATGGAAGAAGATTCTCAAGTTCCTCTCATATTAGGAAGACCATTCTTAAACACGGCTAAAGCAATGATAGACGTGTTCGGTAAGAAACTGACCCTAAGTATAGAGGATGAGAGTGTTACCTTTTCAGTTGATAGAGCAATGCAACAACCACAATCTGCAGATGATACATGTTATTATATTCAAACTATAGATGCACATGCAGAATTATTAGAAGAATTTCCAGAATTACAAGGAACAGGAGAATGTTCTTTCGGAGAAGGTAATGAACCAATTGATGAAGCTGAAATATTAGCTACACTTATAGCTAATGGATATGAACCAACAATAGAAGAAATTCAAATGCTAAAAGAAGAAGACAGATATCGATACAAATCATCGATAGAAGAACCTCCGAAATTAGAGTTAAAGCCACTTCCAAACCATTTGGAATACGCTTATTTACATGGTAAATCTGAATTACCTGTAATAATATCGTCTTCTCTTACTGAAAATGAGAAATCATAACTGATTTCTGTGTTGAAAGCTCATAAACCAGCCATTGCATGGAAGATTCATGATATTAAAGGAATAAGTCCTTCGTATTGCACACATAAAATCCTTATGGAAGAAGGTCATAAAACATATGTGCAACGCCAACGAAGACTAAATCCTAATATGCAAGATATAGTTAAGAAAGAGATTATTAAACTGCTAGACGCAGGTCTAATTTATCCAATCTCTGATAGTCCATGGGTAAGCCCAGTTCAATGCGTACCTAAGAAGGGTGGCATGATTGTCATTACAAATGAGAAAAATGAGCTTATTCCTACTAGGACTGTAACAGGATGGCGTGTGTGTATTGATTATAGAAAATTAAATAACGCCACCAGAAAAGATCACTTTCCCTTACCTTTCATTGATCAAATGTTGGAAAGATTAGCCGGAAATAGTTACTATTGTTTTCTAGATGGATTTTCCGGATATTTTCTAATTCCAATAGCACCCGAGGACCAAGAGAAAACCACATTCACGTGCCCTTATGGTACTTTTGCTTACAAACGCATGCCATTTGGACTTTGCAACGCCCCTGCAACCTTTCAAAGGTGTATGATGGCGATTTTTCACGACATGATAGAAGAATGCATGGAAGTATTCATGGATGACTTTTCAGTCTTTGGTGATACATTTAAATCATGTCTAGTTAATCTGGAACGAATGCTAATTAGATGCGAAAAATCAAATCTAGTACTTAATTGGGAGAAATGCCATTTCATGGTTAAAGAAGGCATCGTTCTTGGACATAAAATTTCAAAAGAAGGAATTGATGTGGATAGAGCTAAAGTAGATGTAATTGCTAAACTTCCACATCCCACCAATGTTAGAGGAGTTAGGAGTTTTCTAGGGCATGCCGGTTTTTACCGACGTTTCATAAAAGATTTTTCTAAAATTGCCACTCCTATGAATAAACTCCTAGAAAAGGATGCTCCATTCATCTTTTCAGATGAGTGTATCAAATCTTTTAATATTCTTAAAGAGAAACTCACTAATGCGCCGATCATGATAACACCAAATTGGAATCTACCATTTGAACTAATGTGCGATGCAAGTGATTTTGCAATGGGAGCCGTTTTAGGACAAAGGATTGAAAAACGATTTCAACCTATATATTATGCTAGTAAGACGTTACAAGGAGCACAAACAAACTATACAACTACTGAAAAAGAACTCCTTGCTATTGTATTTGCTTTTGACAAATTTTGATCATATCTCGTTCTAGCAAAAACGGTGGTCTATACCGACCATTCTGCTCTTAGATACTTATTTTCAAAACAAGATTCTAAACCAAGATTAATCCGTTGGATCTTACTCTTACAAGAGTTTGATATTGAAATCCGAGATAAAAGAGGAGCAGAAAATCTCGCCGCTGATCATCTTTCTCGTCTTGAAAATCCTGAGTTAGAAGTTCTAAATGAATCGGCCATAAAAGACAACTTTCCTGATGAATATCTATTGAAAATAGATTATAAAGAAATCCCATGGTTTGCAGACTATGCAAACTACTTAGTTTGTGGATTCCTTGAAAAAGGATTATCGTACCAAAGACGAAAGAAATTCTTCAGTGATATAAAACACTATTTTTGGGAAGATCCACATCTGTTTAAAAGTTGTCCCGATGGAATAATACGCCGATGTGTATTTGGAGATGAAGCTAGTAAAATATTAAACCATTGTCACACAGGACCAACAGGAGGGCATTATGGGCCTCAACTAACAGCAAGAAAAGTTTATGATGCTGGATTCTATTGGCCAACAATTTACAAAGACGCACACCTTCTTTGCAAATCCTGTGATGCATGTCAAAGGGCTGGAAAAATAAGTCAACGTGATGAAATGCCACAAAATGTCATCCAAGTATGTGAAGTATTTGATATTTGGGGTATTGACTTTATGGGTCCATTTCCAAAATCTCATAATAATCTATATATACTCGTAGCCATTGATTATGTATCTAAATGGGCGGAAGCACAAGCTCTCCCAACTAACGATGCTCGAGTTGTAGTCAACTTTTTAAAACGTCTTTTTGCAAGGTTTGGAACACCGAAAGCTTTGATAAGTGATCGGGGTACTCATTTCTGTAATAATCAACTTGAGATAGTTCTTAAAAGATATGGAGTAACTCATAAAATCTCCACCGCATATCATCCACAAACAAGTGGACAAGTTGAAAATACCAACCGAGCTTTAAAACGTATTCTAGAGAAAACCGTAGGATCAAATCCAAAAGAATGGTCCATTAAATTGGAGGATGCACTCTGGGCTTTTAGAACAGCCTATAAAACTCCAATTGGAACCACACCTTTTAGACTTGTTTATGGAAAAGCATGTCATCTTCCAGTAGAAATTGAACACAAAGCATTTTGGGCTTTGAAAACATGTAATCTTGATTTACATGAAGCTGGACGTCTACGATTAAGTCAACTAAATGAATTAGAAGAATTAAGACATGAAGCATACGAAAATTCGTTAATCTATAAGGAAAGAACGAAGAAATGGCATGATAAAAGAATCAGAAGTTCAAAAGAATTTAAAGAAGGAGACAGAGTTCTTCTTTTCAATTCACGATTCAAGCTATTTCCTGGAAAATTGAAATCAAGATGGACTGGACCATTCATAGTCAAAAGAGTTTTCCCATACGGAACGATAGAATTAATAAATTCAAATGGGATTGAATTTAAAGTTAATGGTCACAGAGTTAAACATTACATACATGGTCCGATGGAAGTCGACAACGAAGTTAATCACAATTTCGACACCACAGCTAACTAAGTGTGGGGAGAATCAAGTCTTTAAAGGATAATATGTATTTCTGTTAGAGTTAGATTGTCTGTTTTCGTGTAGTTCTCGAAAATGGAACCCGAATGGTCTTTCCCTAGCAGACCCTAAAGAACTAGTCTTCTCCCCCCATTCTGAATTTTTATTTTTTTTAGGTTTTTAGGAAATGAAGACTGCCTGTGAACTAAACCATGGTCTAATGCTACACGCTTTGATCACTAAACGTAATAATGACATACTATCGAGTGAAATAGTATCAGTAATCAGAGAAAGAATGGACGGAGTTAGAAAAGAATCCAGATGCGAAGATAATAAGTTACAATTTGGTAAAGGAAAATCAAAATCCGCAGCGAAAAGAAGAGCACGACACCTAGAACGATGTCACAAATGCGAAAAATGGTCACATGGAGGTAAATGTTCAAATAATCAAACCTATTCAAATACCAAATTTGTTACTTTATGCAGAGACGGACCGTTCATATGTTTAGAAGAAAAGACACTGAATGCTCGAGGTTACGCCTATGTAGCTATGGAAAACCAATTAAACCGACTATCTTATGAATGGGATAGATCATATAACTAAGAAATCTATTTCACAGGTATGTCTGTACAGTTTTTATTTTTATTTTTATTTTTAACCTTTTGATAATAAACGCTAATTTGTTCGCTAAAAAGTATTAAATTGGTATTGAATAAAATTAGGTTTGGCGACCGAAATTATTGATATCATTCAAAAAATTTATTACATCACTACGAAATTTAACGTTTATTCTTAAGGTATAAATATCTTTAAACAATCAACCCAAAATATTTCAAAAATTCGTCATGAGTTAAATTAGGTTTTGGAACCGAAATTAATTTACCGAAAAGAGGGGCGCATATTTTTGATAATATTTGATTGATAAAAGTGGGATAAAAAGCCAAAAAGATTTTTAATTTTATTTTTACCATATTTTTAAAATTAATATATAAATTTTAAATTAATATTGTAAACTTTGTAAAAACAATATATTTAAAATTGTAAATATTTGAAAAATTAATATAAGTTTGGTGTGAATTTATAATATGAATTTTTAAAATTAAGTTTGGTGTGAATTTTTAATTTTTAAAATATGAATTTTTAATTTTATGCATTACAAATTTTTAAGTTTGGTGTGAATTTTTAATATTAATTTTGAATTTTATATTTAAATTGTGTGAATTTAAAAACAAAAATTTACTTTATCTCATTAAGCTAAAAATATGATTTTTAAAATTCGTCGTAAGTTGAAGACTAGGTCATTGAACCGAAATTGCTTTACCCGAGGGAGGGACGAGAACTTTTATTATCATTATTTTTAATCTTATTGAATTAAAGTATGCCAAAAATATTAAAAAAAAAAATCCAATATGTTTGGAAACTTTGGTAAAATTTAATCATTTTTCTACGCAAATCACCCTCAATAATTTAAATTGTTACTGATTTCTTGCAAATGAGGGCATTGCAAGATCTTAAGTGTGGGAAGGGGTTAAATTCTTTCGGATTTTAAAATTTTTTATCTTAAACACTTGGTTACCATTAAAAATACTAGTAAAGCAGTAGTTGTATTAGAATCTAGTGCTCTCTGATAAAAAAAAAGAACAGCCCTAGTCTTATATACTAACTACCCAATTCTAGTAAAATTTTTCAAAATTTTCAATTAAATGAACTCAAAATCATGTTTATACATATTTATGAACGATAAAACTAGGTTTTAACACCGAAATTATTGTTACCTCGGAAAGGACATAAATTGAGAAACAAACCAAAATGTTAAAAATTCATTTAAAATGGAATAGAGGACGATAAAAAGGAAAATAAAAGCCAAGTGTGGGAAAATTTACCAAGTTATCTTAAACATATGTCACATATATCTGTAACAAATGACTGAAAATACTTTTGTTTTGGACTAAAACTAAACTGTTTTACCCGATAAAAGAAAAGAAGAGATGGATCTACACGATGAATCAATTCCATCATTAAAAGGAAGTAAAGTCTTCCGAAAAAGACACGCGCTTCTTGATTTAGGTCATGAAGTTGTCGTCCAGACCAGCTGTAGGTTGACGAAAAATCTAGAAAAGTCATCACTAAAATCAGCAGGAAATCCACGGACCTCAGCATTAAACAGGGTCGCCAAGTAGTCAGATTTATCCTAACCATGAGAAGGATTTATCTCGTACAATGGGGGGGCACCATGCAAATTAGCTGGATAAGACTAATGAATCAGATCCCAAGAAAGGATAATCTCCTTAAAGATTAAAAATCAGCTTTTAAGACTGATATTACTCAATCCTAGAGATTGACCTTAAAGATTGAGAATTCAAACTCATGGAATTCAATGATATCTAAACTTGAGCTTGAACGAGAAAATATTTTGATCAAAATTACAAACCGATTTGTTTTCTGAAAACCCTATTTTCAATGCGTTCATTACCATTGAACGTAAAATCCTAGGAATTCACCTGGAATTCATTAGGTCACCTGAACTAAATCGGGTGTCAACCGTAAGAACGGTGGTTGCATAGTGGTCAAAGACAGGACCTTGTGCCATACCAAAAAATTATAAGGGTGAGCTTTACTATTGCTCCTACCAAGGATAGTAATTGCGTCCGACACGTTATAAACCATAATTAAAAGCATGTCAGGGGACATTGCCTTAACAGTTGCTTGTTCAAAGCTTTCCTTTACAACCGGACGGTAGTTTACCGAAAGGTAATATACGGGACAAGTGAACTGGACGTGTTGCTTTCCAAATACAAGGTTAGCAAGTGGGTAACACAAAACCATAAGTTTTGAACTAAAATTTTCAAATCTGAAACCCACCAAACCCACAAAAATATTTTGCAAACACCGGTAAAGGGTTATTCCGGAAAACTTATCTAGGGTAAAAACTAGATTTAATTTTCAAAAGATCAAATGTTTTCATAAAGATCCAATTTCCTTAATGGATCTAAATTTTTATAGTCATGTGGGACTGTAAACCATATCGTTACTACCATTGTTCATACCACCGTATAGAAATCACTGATGTACAAAGTGTGAAGAATAAAGAAGTGATTCTAGTATTTCAAGACGATATTGCTTGAGGACAAGCAACGCTCAAGTGTGGGAATATTTGATAATGCTAAAAACGAACATATATTTCATAGCATTATTCCTCAAGAAAGACAAGCTTTTAGTTGCAATTGTTCTATTTACAAGTGATATTCGTTTAAATAATAAAAGGTGAAGACAAAAGACAGATTCGACGAATTGAAGACGCAAACGACCAAAAAGCTCAAAAGTACAAAAGACAATCAAAAAAGTTCCAATTATTGATAAGAAACGTCTCGAAATTACAAGAGTACAAGATTCAAAACGCAAAGTACAAGATATTAAATTGTACGCAAGGACGTTCGAAAATCCAGAACTGGGACCAGAGTCAACTCTCAACGCTCGACGCAACGGACTAAAAATTACAAGTTAACTATGTATATAAATATAATATAATATATAATTAATTATATTAATTATATATATTATATTTATAAATAAAAACCGTCGGCAGAGAAAGACTCCAAAGTTGTAAGCTGTGATTTCAATCTCCGCGACTCGCGGAGTTTGAAGGCAAAAATGCCGCGAGTCGCGGAGCCCCTAAAGTCGAAAATCCCTATAAAAGCAACCGAATTCTGATCGCAAATCATCATCTTTTTCTTCTTCTTCTCATACGTAAAATATATATATATATATTTATAATTTATATTTTAATTTTAATTATAATTCTAATAATAAGGGTATGTTAGCAAATGTTGTAAGGGTGTAAGTCGAAATTCTGTCCATGTAACGCTACGCTATTTTTAATCATTGTAAGTTATGTTCAACCTTTTTATATTAATGTCTCGTAGCTAAGTTATTATTATGCTTATTTAAAATGAAGTAATCATGATGTTGGGCTAATTACTAAAATTGGGTAACTGGGCTTTATACCATAATTGGGGTTTGGACAAAAGAACGACACTTGTGGAAATTAGACTATGGGCTATTAATGGGCTTTATATTTGTTTAACTAAATGATAGTTTGTTAATGTTAATATAAAGGTTTACAATTGGGCGTCCCTATAAATTACCATATACACTCAATCGGACACGATGGGCGGGGTATTTATATGTACGAATAATCGTTCATCTAACCGGACATGGGAATGGATTAATAGCCACTAGAATAATTAAAACAGGGGTGAAATTATGTACAAGGACATAATTATTAAAACCTTGGGTATGGATAACAAAATATTAAAACCTTGGGTTACACTCAGTCGACATCCTGGTGTAATTATTAAACAAAATATTAAAATTTTGTTACAGTTTAAGTCCCCAATTAGTTGGAATATTTAACTTCGGGTATAAGAATAATTTGACGAGGACACTCGCACTTTATATTTATGACTGATGGACTGTTATGGACAAAAACCAGACGGACATATTAAATAATCCAGGACAAAGGACAATTAACCCATGGGCATAAAACTAAAATCAACACGTCAAACATCATGATTACGGAAGTTTAAATAAGCATAATTCTTTTATTTCATATTTAATTTCTTTTATTTTATATTTAATTGCACTTCTAATTATCGCATTTTTATTGTTATTTTATTTAATTGCACTTTTAATTATCGTACTCTTTAATTATCGCAAGTTTACTTTATCGCACTTTTATTATTCGCAATTTCATTATCGTTATTTACTTTACGCTTTAATTTAAGTCTTGTATTTTTTTTTAATATTTTACATTTGGTTTTAACTGCGACTAAAGTTTTAAAATCGACAAACCGGTCATTAAACGGTAAAAACCCCCCTTTATAATAATAATATTACTTATATATATATTTGTATTTTTATAAAAGTAAACTAATATAGCGTTAAGCTTTGTTTAAAGATTTCCCTGTAGAACGAACCGGACTTACTAAAAACTACACTACTGTACGATTAGGTACACTGCCTATAAGTGTTGTAGCAAGGTTTAAGTATATCCATTCTCTAAATAAATAAATATCTTGTGTAAAATTGTATCGTATTTAATAGTATTTCCTTGTAAAAATTAATAGTATTTTATACCACTCCGCTACCACATCAACCATTCATAGTCAAAAAAAATTTCCCATACGGAACGATAGAATTAATAAATTCAAATGGGATTGAATTTAAAGTTAATGGTCACAGAGTTAAACATTACATACATGGTCCGATGGAAGTTGACAATGAAGTTAATCATAATTTCACCACCCAAGAAAACCTTCAAAATGAAAACATAAATATGTTATCAACAACATATGAAAAATTAAAACTGGAATATAGGGAGGATTAAAATTTAAGTGATGAAGAAGAATTCCTATACAAACCTCCCATTCCAAGAAACGAAGAAAAATGTGAACAAGAAATTCAAATAGAAATGAAAGAACCAAGGAAAGAACACCCGAAAAAGGTTTACAAACCAACTCGACTTACTAAAGCAGGAGACCCGGGTGAATTTATCATTTCTTGCTTACTTAATGATGGTGCTGTATATAATGGACTCGCAGATTTAGGAGCAAGTGCAAATATTATGCCTCTTTCCTTATACAAAAGATTAGGCATGGGTAAATTAAAACCAACCAAAATAGGTGTTCAATCATTTGACCAAACCATTAAACACCCGGTTGGAATAGCAAATAATTTACTTGTTAACGTGGGAAGTTTGACCTTTGTTGCAAACTTCATAGTGATTAATATGGAGGAAAACCTTGATATTCCTCTAATTCTAGGTCGCCCATTTTTAGCAACCACCGAGGCATTCATTGATGTAAGAGAAGGTAGAATGACACTTAGGAATGGTGATACATCGATCACCTTTGTGAACCGAAAGTTTAGATCTCCACAAACCAAAACTGTTAGACCAATAAAAATGCATAAGTGTGGGGAAGATGAAGAAACACTTAATGATGATCCAATCACAAAGGATGCCGTTGATGATACGAAATTAGATGAACCCATTTTTAACAGTTCAACGAAGAAACTTTATAAACGGATTCACGATGCAAAGATTAAAGGAAACTTTAAGTTATATAACCGATTAATATCCAATTTATCGTCAAAAGAAAAGGCAATGTTAGTTGAATTTGTGAAAGTTACGGAGGAAATCAACAAATGGATTGAAGTAAAAGTCAAAGATATACAAGTTGTTGATGATTCAATTGAAAATAATGTTAATCAAAATTTCAACTAAGTATAGGGGGTTTATGTATTTCTGTTAGAATTAGATTGTCTGTTTTTGTGTAGTTCTCGAAAATGGAACCCGAATGGTCTTTCCCTAGCAGACCCTAAAGAACTAGTCTTCTCCCCCCATTCTGAATTTTAATTTTTTTAGGTTTTTACAAAATGAAGACTGACTGTGAACTAAACCATGGTCTAATGCTACACGCTTTGATCACTAAACGTAATAATGACACACTTCCGAGTGAAACAGTATCAGTAATCAGAGAAAGAATGGACGAAGTTAGAAAAGAATCCAGATGCGAAGATAATAAGTTACAATTTGGTAAAGGAAAATCAAAATCCGCAGCGAAAAGAAGAGCACGACATCTAGAAAGATGTCACAAATGCGGAAAATGGTCACATGGAGGTAAATGTTCAAATAATCAAACCTATTCAAATACCGAATTTGTTACTTTATGCAGAGACGGACCGTTCATATGTTTAGAAGAAAAGACACTGAATGCTCGAGGTTACGCCTATGTAGCTATGGAAAACCAATTAAACCGACTATCTTATGAATGGGATAGATCATATAACTAAGAAATCTATTTCACAGGTAAGTTTGTACAGTTTTTATTTTATTTTTTTTTATTTTTAACCTTTTGATAATAAACGCTAATTTGTTCACTATAAAGTATTAAATTGGTATTGAATAAAATTAGGTTTGGCGACCGAAATTATTGATATCATTCAAAAATTTATTACATCACTGCGAAATTTAACGTTTATTCTTAAGATATAAATATCTTTAATCAATCAACCCAAAATATTTCAAAAATTCGTCATGAGTTAAATTAGGTCTTGGAACCGAAATTACTTTACCGAAAAGAGGGGCGCATATTTTTGATAATATTTGATTGATTAAAGTGGGATAAAAAGCCAAAAAGATTTTTAATTTTATTTTTACCATGTTTTTAAAATTAATATTTAAATCTTAAATTAATATTGTAAACTTTGTAAAAACAATATATTTAAAATTGTAAATATTTGAAAAATTAATATAAGTTTGGTGTGAATTTTTAATATTAATTTTGAATTTTATATTTAAATTGTGTGAATTTAAAAACAAAAATTTACTTTATCTCATTAAGTTAAAAATATGATTTTTAAAATTCGTCGTAAGTTGAAGACTAGGTCTTTAAACCGAAATTGCTTTACCCGAGGGAGGGACGAGAACTTTTATTATCATTATTTTTAATCTTATTGAATTAAAGTATGCAAAAAACATTAAAAAACCCAAAAATCTTAGCTTTTAAAAAAATCGCTACAAAAAGACAAATTTTAAAATTTTGTCGAAGGACGGACTAGGACATCGATCCGAAACGACCTCGTCCTAAATAACAAGGGAAACAAAATTTTAAAATTAATTACTTAATTGTTTTAATTAATATAAGATAAAAAAATAAAAAATACAAACTCCGCGAGTCGCGGAGTTTGAAAGGTAAATCCACCGCGACTCGCGGAGGATGAAAAAACCAGAAAAAAAATATATACTGGTCGAACTGATCAGTCCCAACACAGAAAAAAAAAATGCGAAAAACCTGCGCGAAAAAACACGAAAAACACCCCTAAAATCACAATTTTTAACCGTTAATCATCAAATATTTTACTAAAATCATGTTGAAAAGGATGCTATCAAGGAATTACTCAAGAAAAACGGTAAATTTCTACACCTAAACACCATTTAATCCGAAAATTAGTGTTCTTGAGCAATTTTTTCCCCAATTTGATTTTGATGCTTTTTAGTGTAATTATGTTTAAATTTTTTATGTATTATGCTTGTATAACCTAGATTGATGCTATTTAACATGATTAGAAGCCTTAAACTTCAAATTTTGAGTAATCTAGGGTTTGTGTTCTTGAGCAAATTTGGGGCTTTTTGATATAAACAGGTTATGGCCGATTTTTGTCATGAATTATTGCTAAATTAAGTAGTGTAACATGTTTAGGTAGTTAAATGATCCAAACTTTGAGCCTAAACATGATTTTGAGAATTAAAGTGGACTTTTTCAAGTCTAAAAATTCATGAACTTGATTTTTGAGAGATAATGACATTTGAAACTTGTTTAATTGCTAGTAATGATTATTTTGACATGTTATTTGAGTTGAATGCTTATGAACTTGGCGAACATTTTCATATATGCTTATTTGAAAAAGTGTAGATTTGATAAAAATGTGAAAATGAGTTTAAGTTTGATATAAATTGATCATGTCATTCTGATTGATGATTTTGCTGACACTAATGCATATTTGGATGCACAAAAATTGTGTTTGATGTGTTTTGCAGACTGAAAGGGGTGAATCTTCATCCCAAGCTCGCAATGCTCCTGCTGAGAATGCGGAACAACAGGAGGTGGATAACTACTACAAGCAAGATATACCTCATCCAGTCATGACATTTTCTGATATGCACTTGGAAGATTTGCATCCGAACCTGAGATTTGACAGACTTTGGATAGATTATCCAAAATACTAAAGGGATTTGCATACTCTTCATTCTAAAGTTGTTGAGGTACCTAGGGTCATAGAATGGGGACCATTAGAAGCTGTAGAATTGGCCGGGCCAATTAGGGAATTACTTGCACAGAGGTATGGTAATTCTACTTTTAATGACTGGGTACGTTTATTCACCATGCGTAGACCTGTATATAAAGTATGGTGTGAAGAATTATTGTGTAGTATAGAATTAAATGATCGGGTAGCTAGTTTAACCGATCGATCTTTTATTAGATTTTTGTTAGGAGGTTCGATGCGCCACATGTCTTTACTAGACATGGCTCAGGCTTTACGTATATATACGCCTGAGGAGTTAGCATCTGTCGATTGTAGAGGGTTGATACTAAATGGTAGAAAGATAGATGAAAATTTTGATACACATGGTGTATGGAGTCAAATGACAAGCCATCACCGTTTCAAAGGGGGAAATTACTCTTATTTGGATATAGATAGAGCTGAATTAAGAGTGATTCATAGGTTTTTAGCTAATTCGATTACACAAAGAGGTAAGAACAAGGAAAAGGTAAATGAACAGGATTTGTTTTACCATATGTGTAGTCGAGACCCACAAAGCGCTGTAAGTATATCTTATTGTATGGGTTATTATTTATCAGCTATGGTTAGGGGGATGAGACCGCATACCATAATAGGAGGTGGTATTTTTATTACTTTGATTGTTGAATATCTCGGTGTGGATATAAGTCGGGGGGGATTATTAGTCGAAGAACCAGAACCTCGCGATACTATAGGTTTAAATGTATACCATGGTGCGAAAGTTTTGAAGAGGCGAAATAACGCCGCAGTACAATACCATGGTAGACATCCACAGGTTGAGAGAAACCAACAGCAAGGTAATGTAGGAGGGGGAAATGAAATGCAAGAAATGCAAAGGTTTATAGCTTCACAGGAGTACGAAAATGCTAGACAGAGAGCATTTGAAGATTGGCAAGTTCATCAAAACCAAATCATAGCTCATTTCCAACATATAGGTAGAAACTATATTCCTACTCCAAAACCCATATTCCATCCCTGGTCTATAGAGATGCAACCACCGTATCCTACGTATAACCCTGCCGAAGCATTTTATAGCACATATGGTTATGCATGGAACCCCTATTGGTATCAATATCATCCCTAGTCTACTTAGTTTTATTTATTTTGTAATTTGTAATGTTGATACGTTTAATACTTATGTTAATATTGTAATAGTTTTTATAATTTTCTAACTTTTATTCTTAGATTTTAATAATTTTTGAATGTGGGGTAATATACCAAACTTCAAAAATATGTATAAATGTTTGAAGTTTATCTTATGTACACAACAGGGTAAAACAACGCATTTTCAAAGACTGGCATTAAGTTCAGCAAAAGCAATTAATTTTGACGACAAGATGCAAAATATATGTGAAATAACAACAAGACGGAATGAACAAATGATGTGCACCATTTATCATTCAGCAAACAAACGCCAATATGTTTGGAAACTTTGGTAAAATTTAATCATTTTCACACAAATCACCCTCAATAATTTAAATTGTTACTGATTTCTTGCAAATGAGGGCATAGCAAGATCTTAAGTGTGGGAAGGGGTTAAATTCTTTCGGATTTTAAAATTTTTATCTTTATACACTTGGTTACCATTAAAAATACTAGTAACGTAGTAGTTGTATTAGAATCTAGTGCTCTCTAATAATAAAGAACAGCCCTAGTCTTATATACTGACTACCCAATTCTAGTAAAATTTTTCAAAATTTTCAATTAAATGAACTCAAAATCATGTTTATACATATTTATGAACGATAAAACTAGGTTTTAACACCGAAATTATCGTTACCTCAGAAAGGACATAAATTGAGAAACAAACCAAAATGTTAAAATTCATTTAAAATGTAATAGAGGACAATAAAAAGGAAAATAAAAGCCAAGTGTGGGAAAATTCTCCAAGTTATTCAAAACATATATCACATATTTTTGTACAAATAACTGAAAATACTTTTGCTTTGGACTAAACTAAAAAGTTTTACCCGATTTACTGTAATGAAAGATGGATCTACACGATGAATCAATTCCATCATTAAAAGGAAGTAAAGTCTTCCGAAAAAGACACGCGCTTCTTGATTTAGGTCATGAAGTTGTCGTCCAGACCAGCTGTAGGTTGACGAAAAATCTAGAAAAGTCATCACTAAAATCAGCAGGAAATCCACGGACCTCAGCATAAAACAGGGTCGCCAAGTGGTCAGATTTATCCTAACCATGAGAAGGATTTATCTCGTACAATGGGGGGGCACCATGCAAATTAGCTGGATAAGACTAATGAATCAGATCCCCAGAAAGGATAATCTCCTTAAAGATTAAAAATCAGCTTTTAAGCCTGATATTACTCAATCCTTGAGATTGACCTTAAAGATTGAGAATTACAAACTCATAGAATTCGATGATATCTAAACTCGAGCTTGAACGAGAAAATATTTTGATAAAAATTACAAACCGATTTGTTTTCTGAAAACCCTATTTTCAATGCGTTCATTACCATTGAACGTAAAATCCTAGGAATTCACCTGGAATTCATTAGGTCACCTGAACCAAATCGGGTGTCAACCGTAAGAACGGTGGTTGCATAGTGGTCAAAGACAGGACCTTGTGCCAGACCGAAAAATTATAAGGGTGAGCTTTACTATTGCTCCTACCAAGGATAGTAATTGCGTCCGACACGTTATAGACCATAATTAAAAGCATGTCAGGGGACATTGCCTTAACAGTTGCTTGTTCAACGCTTTCCTTTACAACCGGACGGTAGTTTACCGAAAGGTAATATACGGGACAAGTAAACTGGACGTGTTGCTTTCCAAATACAAGGTTAGCAAGTGGGTGACACAAAACCATAAGTTTTGAGCTAAAATTTTCAAATCTGAAACCCACCAAACCCACAAAAATATTTTGCAAACACCGGTGAAGGGTTATTCCGGAAAACTTATCTAGGGTAAAAACTAGATTTAATTTTCAAAAGATCAAATGTTTTCATAAAGATCCAATTTCCTTAATGGATCTAAATTTTTATAGTCATGTGGGATTGTAAACCATATCGTTACTACCATTGTTTATACCGCCGTAAAGAAATCACTGATGTACAAAGTGTGAAGAATAAAGAAGTGATTCTAGTATTTCAAGACGATATTGCTTGAGGACAAGCAACGCTCAAGTGTGGGAATATTTGATAAAGCTAAAAACGAACATATATTTCATAGCATTATTCCTCAAGAAAGACAAGCTTTTAGTTGCAATTGTTCTATTTAAAAGTGATATTCGTTTAAATAATAAAAGGTGAAGACAAAAGACAGATTCGACGAATTGAAGACGCAAACGACCAAAAAGCTCAAAAGTACAAAATACAATCAAAGAGGTTCCAATTATTGATAAGAAACGTCTCGAAATTACAAGAGTACAAGATTCAAAACGCAAAGTACAAAATATAAAATTGTACGCAAGGACGTTCGAAAATCCGGAACCGGGACCAGAGTCAACTCTCAACGCTCGACGCAACGGACTAAAAATTACAAGTTAACTATGTATATAAATATAATATAATATATAATTAATTATATTAATTATATATATATTATATTTATAAATAAATCGTCGGCAAGAAAGACTCCAAAGAATGTGAGCTGTATTTTCAAACTCCGCGACTCGCGGAGTTTGAAGGCAAAAAATGCCGCGAGTCGCGGAGCCCCAATTTCTGAAACTCCCTATAAAAGCAACCGAATTCTGATCGCAAAAGCCATCCTTTTTCTTCTTCTCTCATAATACGTAAATATTTATATTTATATTTTAATTTTAATTTTAATTTTAATTATAATTCTAATAATAAGGGTATGTTAGCGAATATTGTAAGGGTGTAAGTCGAAATTCTGTCCGTGTAACGCTACGCTATTTTTAATCATTGTAAGTTATGTTCAACCTTTTTACATTAATGTCTCGTAGCTAAGTTATTATTATGCTTATTTAAAACGAAGTAATCATGATGTTGGGCTAATTACTAAAATTGAGTAATTGGGCTTTGTACCATAATTGGGGTTTGGATAAAAGAACAACACTTGTGGAAATTAGACTATGGGCTATTAATGGGTTTTATATTAACTAAACAATACCTTGTTAATTTAATATACAAACTTATAATTCGACGTATTTATATATAACCACATACGCTTGACTGGGTACGGTGGGCGGGATATCTATAAATACCAATAATTATTCATTTTACCGGACACGGAACTGGATTAATAGTTAATAGACTTGTTGAAACAGGGGTAAATTACATTCAAGGGTAATTAGTGTAATTGTTAACAAAGTAGTAAAACCTTGGTTTACACGCAGTCGATAACTTGGTGTATTCATTAAACAAAGTATTAAAACCTTGTTACAATTTGAATCCCCAATTAGTTGGAATATTTGACTTCGGGAATAAGAATAATTTGACGAAGGCTTTCGCTCTTTATATTTATGACTGATGGACTATTATGGACAAATCCGTATGGACATATTAAATAATCCAGGACAAAGGACAATTAACCCATGGGCATAAAACTAAAATCAACACGTCAAACATCATGATTACGGAAGTTTAAATAAGCATAATTCTTTAATTTCATATTTTATTTCCTTTATTTTATATTTAATTGCACTTCTAATTATCGCATTTTTTTTGTTATTGTATTTAATTGCACTTTTAATTATCGTACTTTTTAATTATCGCAAGTTTATTTTATCGCACTTTTATTATTCGCAATTTCATTATCGTTATTTACTTTACGCTTTAAATTATGTCTTGTATTTATTTATTATTTTACATTTGGTTTTAACTGCGACTAAAGTTTTAAAATCGACAAACCGGTCATTAAACGGTAAAAACCCCCCTTTATAATAATAATATTACTTATATATATATTTGTATTTTTATAAAAGTAAACTAATATAGCGTTAAGCTTTGTTTAAAAAGATTCCCTGTGGAATGAACCAGACTTACTAAAAACTACACTACTGTACGATTAGGTACACTGCCTATAAGTGTTGTAGCAAGGTTTAAGTATATCCATTCCCTAAATAAATAAATATCTTGTGTAAAATTGTATCGTATTTAATAGTTTTTCCTTTAAAAATATAAGCTATTTTATATACTACTCTGCTTTAACATCAGCGTTACACTGCAATACATAATTTACATATGCATATATAATACTAAAATCCCATAAGTTACGGAGGAATCTACGGAAGCTATCAGGCAAATGTAACAATAACAGATACGCTAAGATATGAATTTATCTATATACTATCTATGCAATAGAGGCAGTAAGACGTGTCTAGACCTTAAGGATGATAAGCAAATAATTTTCGACACTAAATGATAAGCAAAACTTTTGACATGCAGACACGGTCGAAGTTCAAATCCACTAATGCATCTAAACAACTATCAGTTAGACACACTAATGCAAGACCTGGTTCGCTAAGACCACCGCTCTGATACCAACTGAAATGCCCCATTCATATCGATTATAAACGTTACATAATAATTGATTTCATTGCGAGGTATTTGACCTCTATATGATACATTTTACAAGCATTGCATTCGTTTTTAAAAGACAAACTTTCATTTCATCGAAAGTTGACGGCATGCATACCATTTCATAATATATCCAACTATAATAGACTTAATAATAATCTTGATGAACTCAATGACTCGAATGCAACGTCTTTCGAAATATGCCATGAATGACTCCAAGTAATATCCTTAAAATGAGCTAATGCACAGCGGAAGATTTTTTTAATACCTGAGAATAAACATGCTTTAAAGTGTCAACCAAAAGGTTGGTGAGTTCATTAGTTTATCATAAATAATCATTTTCAATAATATAATAGACCACAAGATACTCATAGTTAGAAAACAATCTGTGCAGGTCTACTCCTGCTGTAAAATCATTCATATGAAGAACACCGAAACCTTTCAAACAACTCACCAACGGTAGCTAATGCGTAGTGCAATGACAAAATCATCTCACCGTGGTAGTTAATACAATATAATTTTACAATGGTAGCTAGTGCGTAGTGCAATGCAAAATCATCTCACCGAGGGTAGTTAAAACGGTAGCTAGTGCGTAGTGCAATGCAAAATCATCTCATCCGTTACTAACTACAAAATCGAACACAATATAATACCACGGTAGCTAACGCGTAGTGCAATGCAAAATCATCTCACCGAGGGTAGCTAAAACGGTAGCTAGTATGTAGTGCAATGAAAAATCATCTCACCGTTACTAACTACAAAATCGAACCATATCGGTAGCTAACGCATAGTGCAATGATGAAATCATCTCACCGATGGTCGATAATACAATCTTTATAGAAATCGAACCTCTGAATCCAAATAATTCTATCATAGAATGTATTTTTGAATATTTGTGTCTATTTCGTCACACATTTACCAAACGCAGTTCATATATTCTCAGTTCAAAAATATATCTCAAGAGTATTTAGTAAAACAGTTATAAAAACAGTGCATGTATTCTCAGTCCCAAAAATGTAAAGAGTAAAAGGGAGCAAATGAAACTCACCCTACAATATTTTGTAGTAAAAATATTCATACGACGATACTGAACAATGCAGGGTTGGCCTCGGATTCACGAACCTATATTATTTATATATATATATTAACACATATAACGGTAGTCAAACAAATATATATATTATTATTAGTGATGTAATTAATAACTTATATATTTCATTATCAAATATATTCATTTTATATATAAAAATATTAATATAGTTAAGTTATGTATTTTAAATATATTTTTATATGAATAATGTGATTGTGAAATTAATAATTATAATAATAATAATGACACTATATAATTATAATAATAAAAGTGATAATAATAATGTTAATACTAATAATAATGATAATTACTAATAATAATAATAATAATGATAATAATGATAATGATAATAATAATAATAATAATAATAATAATAATAATAATAATAATAATAATAATAATAATAATAATAATAATAATAATAATAATAATAATAATAATAATAATAATAGTCATAAAAATCTTCGTTTTTAATTTCTAAACTTTTAATTATAACATCCCAAAATTCTAATTCACAAACACATTCATAATCGTGCAAGTATTAATATATTTGAAATCTTTGTGATTTGAAACCGAAGAAAAAGGTTGTAAGTAGCAGGTGGTTTGAGATTTATTTTTGGCCAAGAAGAAGAAGACCGTGGAGTTTTCAAAGATGGTGGTTATTGTTATGGTTGTAAACATTGGTTCAATGAAGGTGCTCTCAGTCTGGAACATTAACGGGGACATCCATTAATTGCAGCAGGGATCGAAAAACATACGTTGCAAAGTTGTATAGGTTCACAACTTCAATAGAAAGAAGAGGAAAAATATAGTGGAGAGAGAGACGAGAGAGAGATTGGCTCACGGCTGTGGAAACAGATGTAGAACCGTACAACAGTTTCCGGTTGTTAATGATGATGGCGAGGTGGTTAATTGTTTGTTCCCAGCTGATAAAAATAGAAACGGTTAAATCGCGCAGCAGTTTTTATTGTTATTGTTGCAGGTTTACGGTGGAAGGTTGTTGTGCACGACACAAAACATTGAAGAAAAGAAGAATAGTGACGGGTTTGATCTTTGGTGGTGAACAGAGATAAACGATGGGTTGGGTTTCTTCAAGTTGGTGATCTAGCTTGTTATATCCATAAAATTATATGTATATATTTATAAACATATGTATTATGTATATATATATTTATGATAGGGATTAGATAGATAGATTATATAGATGTTGGTTTGTAGTTTGTTGAGGTGGTGTTATCGATGGCGGTTTTGTTTGTAGAAGGGTGAAGATGGTGATTAGTGATACGGTGGTGATGGTTGGTGACCTCAAGGTGGTGATGGTTCATTGGTTTCATAAACGAGATAGAGAGAAGAGAGGGATAGAAATGGTAGTGAAAGGAGTGAGTGAATTTGTGAGTTCTGTAAATGTATATCTCTATCTATAAATCTATGCATTATGCATATATAGATAGATAGATGAGTTTGATAAAGCAAAAGCAATACAGTGATTTTCAACTTCAATTTCAATAGCACGGGATGCAATTACTATTTATCAATCAAACACAAATTAGGGAACCAATTTAAAATAGTAGAGGATCATACAAATTTGTATTATCTGTTTGGTGTTCTCGGTTGTAAGGGATTAAAGAAAAGGATGTAGAATAATATATACAAGGAAGGAGGAGGACAAAAACAAAAACAAAAATAAATAATGAATATGCATGTATCTATATGTATAACTAATATATATATATATATATATATACATGTATATATTATTATTATTGATATTAATTATGATAAATTAGTCAACGTTTTAAGTTTAGAGTATGATATATCTATATTAAATATTTATATATCTATTCATAAACTATTGTTCGTGAATCGTCGGGAATGGTCGAAGGTTAATTGAATAATATGCAACAGTTCAAAAATTTTGAGACTCAACCTAACAGACTTTTCTTATCGTGTCGAAATCATATAAAGATTAGGTTTAAATTTGGTCAAAAATTTCCGAGTCGTCACAGGATTGATGATTTGTTTGACCAACTCCAAGGCACGACATATATTTCTAAAATTAACTTGCGGTCCAGCTATCACCAAATGCGGGTCCGTGAGGAAGATATTGAGAAAACGGCTTTTCGAACTCGTTACGGGCATTTTGAATTCGTAGTGATGCCTTTTGGTCTTACGAATGCATCGGTGGCATTCATGGATCTTATGAACCGAGTGTGCCACCCTATGTTAGACAAGTCGGTGATAGTGTTCATTGACGACATACTTGTTTATTCGAAGAGTATGAAGGAACATGAACATCATTTGCGTGGGGTGTTGAAGACGTTGCGAAAAGAGAAGTTGTATGCTAAATTCTCCAAATGTGAATTTTGGCTAAGGGAAGTTCAATTCCTTGGCCATATTTTGAACAAATATGGTATTTAAGTAGATCCCGGAAAGATTGATACGGTAAAGAGTTGGGGACAACCGACTACACCTACGAAAATTCGAAGTTTTCTCGGATTGGCCGGTTATTATCGTCGGTTTATGATGTTTTAGCAGAGTGGTATAGAATAGTTATTAATTTTAGCAGGAAATACTATTAAATACGATACAATTTTACACAAGATATTTATTTATTTATAGAATGGATATACTTAAACCTTGCTACAACACTTATAGGCAGTGTACCTAATCGTAAAGTAGTGTAGTTTTTAGTAAGTCCGGTTCGTTTCACAGGGAAATCTTTAAACAAAGCTTAACGCTATATTAGTTTACTTTTATAAAAATACAAATATATATATATATATATATAAGTAATATTATTATTATAAAGGGGGGTTTTTTACCGTTTAATGACCGGTTTGTCGATTTTAAAACTTTAGTCGCAGTTAAAACCAAATGTAAAATATTAAAAATAAATACAAGACTTAAATTAAAGCGTAAAGTAAATAACGATAATGAAATTGCGAATAATAAAAGTGCGATAAAATAAACTTGCGATAATTAAAAAGTATGATAATTAAAAGTGCAATTAAATACAATAAAAATAAATAAAAGTGCTATAATTAGAAGTGCAATTAAATATAAAATAAAGGAAATTAAATATGAAATAAAAGAATTATGCTTATTTAAACTTCCGTAATCATGATGTTTGACGTGTTGATTTTAGTTTTATGCCCATGGGTTAATTGTCCTTTGTCCTGGATTATTTAATATGTCCGTCTGGTTTTTGTCCATAACAGTCCATCAGTCATAAATATAAAGTGCGAGTGTCCTCGTCAAATTATCCTTATACCCGAAGTTAAATATTCCAACTAATTGGGGACTTAAACGGTAACAAGATTTTAATACTTTGTTTAATAATTACACCAGGATGTCGACTGAGTGTAACCCAAGATTTTAATATTTTGTTATCAATTATACCAAGTGTCCTTGTACATAATTTCACCCCTGTTTTAATTATTCTAGTGGCTATTAATCCATTTCCGTGTCCGGTTAAATGAACGATTATTCGTACATATAAATACCCCGCCCATCGTGTCCGATTGAGTGTATATGGTAATTTATAGGGATGCCCAATTGTAAATCTTTATATTAACATTAACAAACTATCATTTAGTTAAACAAATATAAAGCCCATTAATAGCCCATAGTCTAATTTCCACAAGTGTCATTCTTTTGTCCAAACCCCAATTATGATACAAAGCCCAATTACCCAATTTTAGTAATTAGCCCAACATCATGATTACTTCGGATTAAATAAGCATAATAATAACTTAGCTACGAGACATTAATGTAAAAAGGTTGAACATAACTTACAATGATTAAAAATAGCGTAGCGTTACACGGACAGAATTTCGACTTACACCCTTACAATATTCGCTAACATACCCTTATTATTAAAATTAAAATTAAAATATAAATTATAAATATATATTTTACGTATATATGGAGAGAAGAGAAAGATAGATGGATATTTTTGGTGCACCAAAGCTCGATTTTTATAGGCATGTGGGCTGGAACTGGGGCTCATGCGATCGCATGGATTTATGCCTTCCAGGCCATGCGATCGCATGGCCAGCTGGGGAGGCTCATTTTTGGTTGTTTTCTTCTGCCGACGGTTTTATAAATAATATAATATATTAAATAATTATAAGAATTATTTAAATATTATATTATATTTATGTGCATAGTTGACTTGTAATTTTTAGTCCGTTGCGTCGAGCGTTGAGAGTTGACTCTGGTCCCGGTTCCGGATTTTCGAACGTCCTTGCGTATAATTTAATATCTTGTACTTTGCGTTTTGAATCTTGTACTCTTGTAATTTCGAGACGTTTCTTATCAATAATTGGAACCTCTTTGATTGTATTTTGTACTTTTGAGCTTTTTGGTCGTTTGCGTCTTCAATTCGTCGAATCTGTCTTTTGTCTTCACCTTTTATTATTTAAACGAATATCACTTGTAAATAGAACAATTGCAACTAAAAGCTTGTCTTTCTTGAGGAATAATGCTATGAAATATATGTTCCTTTTTAGCATTATCAAATATTCCCACACTTGAGCGTTGCTTGTCCTCAAGCAATATCGTCTTGAAATACTAGAATCACTTCTTTATTCTTCACACTTTGTACATCAGTGATTTCTATACGGCGGTATAAACAATGATAGTAACGATAGAACCATGGTTAAAGGTGGGTGTGTCATCCACAGTTGCCTCGGATTTAGGTCAACGACACTTGCAATCAAATAGCAGATTTACTTTCGGTTTCCAAAGCAAAGTGCACATTTGAAAGGCGGTTTACAGTCCCACATGACTATGAAAATGTAGATCCTTAAGGAAATTGGATCTTTATGAAAATATTTGATCTTTTGAAAATTCAATCTAGCTTTTACCCTAGATAAGTTTTCCGGAATAACCCTTTACCGGTGTTTGCAAAATATTTTTGTGGGTTTGGTGGGTTTTAGATTTGAAAATTTTAGCTCAAAACTTGCGGTTTTGTGTCACCCACTTGCTAACCTTGTATTTGGAAAGCAACACATCCAGTTTACTTGTCTCGTATATTACCTTTCGATAAACTACCGTCCGGTTGTAAAGGAAAGCGTTGAACAAGCAACCGTTAAGGCAATGTCCCCTGACATGCTTTTAATTATGGTCTATAACGTGTCGGATGTAATTACTATCCTTGGTAGGAGCAATAGTAAAGCTCACCCTTATGATTTTTCAGTCTGGCACAAGGTCCTGTCTTTGACCACTATGCAACCACCGTTCTTACGGTTGACACCCGATTTGGTTCAGGTGACCTAATGAATTCCAGGTGAATTCCTAGGATTTTACGTTCAATGGTAATGAATGCATTGAAAATGGGTTTTCAGAAAACAAATCGGTTTTAATTTGATCAAAATATTTTCTCGTTCAAGCTCGAGTTTAGATATCATCGAATTCCATGAGTTTGTAATTCTCAATCTTTAAAGTCAATCTCAAGGATTGAGTAATATCAGTCTTAAAAGCTGATTTTTGATCTTTTAAGGAGATTATCCTTTCTGGAGATCTGATTCATTAGTCTTATCAAGCTAATTTGCACGGTGCCCCCCATTGTACGAGATAAATCCTTCTCATGGTTAGGATAAATCTGACCACTTGGCGACCCTGTTTGATGCCGAGGTCCGTGGATTTCCTGCTGATTTTAGAGATGACTTTTCTAGATTTTTCGTCAACCTACAGCTGGTCTAGACGACAACTTCTTGACCTAAATCAAGAAGCGCGTGTCTTTTTCGGAAGACTTTACTTCCTTTTAATGATGGAATTGATTCATCGTGTAGATCCATCTCTTCTTTTCTTTCATCGGGTAAAATGGTTTAGTTTAGTCCAAAGCAAAAGTATTTTCAGTTATTTGTTACAGATATATGTGACATATGTTTAATATAACTTGGTAAATTTTCTCACACTTGGCTTTTATTTTCCTTTTTATCGTCCTCTATTCCATTTTAAATGAATTTCAACATTTTGGTTTGTTTCTCAATTTATGTCCTTTCCGAGGTTACAATAATTTCGGTGTTAACACCTAGTTTTATCGTTCATAAATATGTATAAACATGATTTTGAGTTCATTTAATTGAAAATTTTGAAAAATTTTACTAGAATTGGGTAGTCAGTATATAAGACTAGGGCTGTTCTTTATTATAAGAGAGCACTAGATTCTAATACAACTACTACGTTACTAGTATTTTTAATGGTAACCAAGTGTATAAAGATAAAAATTTTAAAAATCCGAAAGAATTTAACCCCTTCCCACACATAAGATCTTGCAATGCCCTCATTTGCAAGAAATCAGTACAATTTAAATTATTGAGGGTGATTAGCGTAGAAATGATTAAATTTTACCAAAGTTTCCAAATATATTGACGTTTGTTTGCTGAATGATAAATGGTGCATAGCATTTGTTCATTTCGTCTGTTGTTACATCACATTTATTTGTCATCTTGTCGTCAAAATTAGTAGCTTTTGCTGAACTTAATGCCAGTCTTTGAAAATGCGCTGTTTTACCCTGTTTTGAACAATCGACAATATACATACATACAAGTATAATCATGCATGGCAATTTGAAATGGGACTTAATATCCCACTTTCAAATTCTAAATATGAAATATTAGTACACAATAATAATAAAATAATAAAAATTACACAAATTTATCCAATAACATAAGTTTAAACATGAAAAAGTCAAAAGATAAAAACATAATAATCATAAAAATAACCAAATGGAACTAAATCAGTCTGGATAGGGGTTCCAGTTCATCTCATCGGGTGGGTTCCATTGTTGGTTTTAGGTGTTCTGATAGGCTTGGTTATAGTCATACCGGTTAAAGGGTGGTCGGATATCGGGGCTATGTGGCGGAAAATGAGCAGGTCGAGTAGGTACATAGTTATTTGGTACCTGATATGATAGCTGGCTCATGATTTGGTGCTGATGAACTAACCAGCTATCGTGTTGGCGTCGCCTATAATCCTCGTATACTCGCTCGGAGTTCCACTGCTCATACATACTATGTCTTGCCGCGTTCGTCATTGCTTCCTCATCTATACGAACGTGGACGTCAAGAATAGCATCTCGAAAGACATCCCTAATGTCTTCCGCCTCCTCCATTTCCTCGTCTGAGCCTCTCTCTACCTGAGGATGAGATCCCTCATAGGGTACTGCCTGGTTACGTCTACTTTTCAATACCTTAGTACCCACATAAACTTTCAATCCTAAGGGCTCAACCTGTTCTCTACAAATCTGTAATGGACCCCCTTGGTTCCTATCAACACCTAAATACTCTCCAATGAGAGTAACAAAAATACCTCCTCCTATTATACTCCCGTCCTGCATTCCCTCTATCATTTTAGATAAATAAAAAGCAACACAGTAAGGGATATTGACAAAGCTTCTAGGATCCCGAATACACTTTAGGTAGAATAAATCATATAAGGTAATTTTTTCTTTATTATGACCTCTTTGTGTAATCGAGTTAGCCAAAAATCTATGAATAATACGAAGCTCGGCTCTGTCAATATGTATATAGGAGTGTCCTCCTGCTCGTGTAAAAACATCAAAGTGTGACATACGCCTCCAAATGGCGTCAGCGTCAAAGTTACTATCTACCCGTTCACCATAATGAATCAAGTTTGTACAATCGGGTAATAGCAACTCACCAGGAGTATATATCTGTAAGGCCCTGGCCATGTCCAGCATGGACATTCTGTACATCCTACCGCCAAGGATAAACCTAAGAAATCTTCTATCATCTATCCTAACTATATTTGTATCAAGTGATACAGTACTCATCAACTCAACACACCATTCCTTATATACAGGTCTACGAATGGTGAAAAGACGTTCCCAATCTGTAAAAGAAGAACTGCCATACCTTTGAACTAAAAGCTGTCTAACACGGTCAGCTAGATGGACCGTTTCCAAAGGGGCCCAATCAATTACCCTTGGCACCTCTACATTTTTTGTTACCAATTTGAATTTGTTCCTTTGATATGTCTCGTAATCTCTCCATCTTCTATCAAATCTCAGATTAGGATGTAGAGTGTGCTCAGGAATCGTTGGGAATTCTACTGGCGGCCTCATTGGGAATACTATGAATTCATCAACAAACTGTACCGGATCATAATAAGGTATGTGCTGATCAGGCTGTTGTTGTTCCTGTTGTGGTTCTTGTTCGTGTTGCATTTCTGGTTCTGGTTCTGGGGCTGGTGCTGGTCGTCTAGATGATGATGCTCCTGAACCTCCAGTATCGGCTCTCTGTAAAACACATTAAACACAAAATTTGTGCATCCAAATATGCATTAGTGTTAGCAAAATAACAACTTAAAACAATCACTATAACATGTTAAATCAAAACTAAACTTATACACATTTTCACAATTTTTCACAATTCTACATTTTTCAAATAAGCACATATGAAAATGTATACAAAATTCATAAGCATTTAACTCAAATAACATGTCAAAATAGTCATTACTGATAATTAAACAAGTCTCAAATGGCAAATATATCAAATTAATCAAGTTCATGAATTTTGGACTTAAAAAGTCCACTTTAATCTCCAAAAATCATGTTTAGGATCATTGTTTGGATCATTTAACTATCTAAACATGTTACACTACTCAATTTAGCAATAATTCATGACAAAAATTGACCATAACCTGTTTATATCAAAAAGCCCCAAATTTCTCAAGAACACAAACCCTAGATTTCTAAAAATTTTGAAGTTTTTGGCTTCAAATCATGTTAAATAGCATCAATCTAGGTTATACATGCATAAAATACTAACAATTTAACACTAATTACACTAGAAATTAACAAAATTGCATTAGGTAAAAAATTGGTAATTATCACAAAAACTAGGAATTTATAGAGTTTAGGGGTGTAATTTTTACCAATTTGCTGAAGAATGAGAATCTAGGCATGATTAGAGCAAGAAAAATGACGAATTACGGTGGAAAAATGGCGAAAATTGGTGAATTTTTGGGTGAGTTTCGTGAATGTGTGTGTGTTGTGGTGAGGAAGACAGAACAGGCTGCTGTATGTATCAGGTCTGATTTTTGCCTCCATGCGATCGCATGGAGGTATTGTGAAAATACCATGCGATCGCATGGGGTGCCGGCTACAGTGTTTTCAGCTTTTTTTTTTTATATATAAAACCTTATGCTTTATAAAACTTTTAATTAAATTTTAAAAATTTTGTTTTCCTTTAGGAGCGAGGGCGTTTCGGATAGTTGTCCTAGTCTGTCCCTCGACAAAATTTTAAAATTTGTCAAATCAAAGCGCGGTTTTTTTTTTTTTAAAAGTAAAGATTTTTGGGTTTTTTAATGTTTTTGGCATACTTTAATTCAATAAGATTAAAAATAATGATAATAAAAGTTCTCGTCCCTTCCTCGAGTAAAGCAATTTCGGTTCAAAGACATAGTCTTCAACTTACGAAGAATTTTAAAAATCCTATTTTTAACTGAATGAGATAAAGTAAATTTTTATTTTTAAATTCACACAACTTAAATATAAAATTCAAAATTAATATTAAAAATTCACACCAAACTTAAAATTTGAAATGCATAAAATTAAAAATTCATATTTTAAAAATTAAAAATTCACACCAAACTTAATTTAAAAATTCAAATATTTACAATTTTAAAAATATTGTTTTTACAAAGTTTACAATATTAATTTAAGATTTAAATATTAATTTTAAAAACATGGTAAAAATAAAATTAAAAATCTTTTTGGCTTTTTATCCCACTTTAATCAATCAAATATTATCAAAAATATGCGCCCCTCTTTTTGGTAAAGTAATTTCGGTTCCAAGACCTAATTTAACTCATGACGAATTTTTGAAATATTTTGGGTTGATTGATTAAAGATATTTATACCTTAAGAATAAACGTTAAATTTCGCAGTGATGTAATAAATTTTTGAATGATATCAATAATTTCGGTCGCCAAACCTAATTTTATTCAATACCAATTTAATACTTTTTAGCGAACAAATTAGCGTTTATTATCAAAAGGTTAAAAATAAAAATAAAAATAAAAACTGTACAGACATACCTGTGAAATAGATTTTTTAGTTATATGATCTATCTCATTCATAAGATAGTCGGTTTAATTGGTTTTCCATGGCTACATAGGCGTAACCTCGAGCATTCAGTGTCTTTTCTTCTAAACATATGAACGGTCCGTCTCTGCATAAAGTAACAAATTCGGTATTTGAATAGGTTTGATTATTTGAACATTTACCTCCATGTGACCATTTTCCGCATTTGTGACATCTTTCTAGGTGTCGTGCTCTTCTTTTCGCTGTGGATTTTGATTTTCCTTTACCAAATTGTAATTTATTATCTTCGCATCTGGATTCTTTTCTAACTCCGTCCATTCTTTCTCTGATTACTGATACTAATTCACTCGGTAGTATGTCATTATTACGTTTAGTGATCAAAGCGTGTAGCATTAGACCATGGTTTAGTTCACAGGCAGTCTTCATTTCCTAAAAACCTAAAAAAAATAAAAATTCAGAATGGGGGGAGAAGACTAGTTCTTTAGGGTCTGCTAGGGAAAGACCATTCGGGTTCCATTTTCGAGAACTACATGAAAACAGACAATCTAACTCTAACAGAAATACATATTATCCTTTAAAGACTTGATTCTCCCCACACTTAGTTAGCTGTGGTGTCGAAATTGTGATTAACTTCGTTGTCGACTTTCATCGGACCATGTATGTAATGTTTAACTCTGTGACCATTAACTTTAAATTCAATCCCATTTGAATTTATTAATTCTATCGTTCCGTATGGGAAAACTCTTTTGACTATGAATGGTCCAGACCATCTTGATTTCAATTTTCCAGAAAATAGCTTGAATCGTGAATTGAAAAGAAGAACTCTGTCTCCTTCTTTAAATTCTTTTGAACTTCTGATTCTTTTATCATGCCATTTCTTCGTTCTTTCCTTATAGATTAACGAATTTTCGTATGCTTCATGTCTTAATTCTTCTAATTCGTTTAGTTGACTTAATCGTAGACGTCCAGCTTCATGTAAATCAAGATTACATGTTTTCAAAGCCCAAAATGCTTTGTGTTCAATTTCTACTGGAAGATGACATGCTTTTCCATAAACAAGTCTAAAAGGTGTGGTTCCAATTGAAGTTTTGTAGGCTGTTCTAAAAGCCCAGAGTGCATCCTCCAATTTAATGGACCATTCCTTCGGATTTGTTCCTACGGTTTTCTCTAGAATACGTTTTAAGGCTCGGTTGGTATTTTCAACTTGTCCACTTGTTTGTGGATGATATGCGGTGGAGATTTTATGAGTTACTCCATATCTTTTAAGAACTTTCTCAAGTTTATTATTACATAAATGAGTACCCCGATCACTTATTAAAGCTTTTGGTGTTCCAAACCTTGCAAAAAGACATTTTAAAAAGTTGACTACAACTCGTGCATCGTTAGTTGGGAGAGCATGTGCTTCCGCCCATTTAGATACATAATCAATGGCTACGAGTATATATAGATTATTATGAGATTTTGGAAATGGACCCATAAAGTCAATACCCCAAATGTCAAATACTTCACATACTTGGATGACATTTTGTGGCATTTCATCACGTTGACTTATTTTTCCGGCCCTTTGACAAGCATCACAGGATTTGCAAAGTAGGTGTGCATCTTTGTAAATTGTAGGCCAATAGAATCCAGCATCATAAACTTTTTTTGCTGTTAGTTGAGGCCCATAATGCCCTCCTGTTGGTCCTGTGTGACAATGGTTTAAAATTTTCCTAGCTTCATCTTCAAATACACATCGGCGTATTATTCCATCGGGACAACTTTTAAACAGATGTGGATCTTCCCAAAAATAGTGTTTTATATCACTGAAGAATTTCTTTCGTCTTTGGTACGATAATCCTTTTTCAAGGAATCCACATACTAAATAATTTGCATAGTCTGCAAACCATGGGATTTCTTTATAATCTATCTTCAATAGATATTCATCAGGAAAGTTGTCTTGTATGGCTGATTCATTTAGAACTTCTAATTCGGGATTTTCAAGACGAGAAAGATGATCAGCGGCGAGATTTTCTGCTCCTCTTTTATCTCGGATTTCAATATCAAACTCTTGTAAGAGTAAGATCCAACGGATTAATCTTGGTTTAGCATCTTGTTTTGAAAATAGGTATCTAAGAGCAGAATGGTCGGTATAGACCACCGTTTTTGCTAGAACGAGATATGATCGAAATTTGTCAAAAGCAAAGACAATAGCAAGGAGTTCTTTTTCAGTAGTTGTATAGTTCGTTTGTGCTCCTTGTAACGTCTTACTAGCATAATATATAGGTTGAAATCGTTTTTCAATCCTTTGTCCTAAAACGGCTCCCATTGCAAAATCACTTGCATCGCACATTAGTTCAAATGGTAGATTCCAATTTGGTGTTATCATGATCGGCGCAGTTTTTCTTTAAGAATATTAAAAGATTTGATACACTCATCTGAAAAGATGAATGGAGCATCCTTTTCTAGGAGTTTATTCATAGGAGTGGCAATTTTAGAAAAATCTTTTATGAAACGTCGGTAAAAACCGGCATGCCCTAGAAAACTCCTAATTCCTCTAACATTGGTGGGATGTGGAAGTTTAGCAATTACATCTACTTTAGCTCTATCCACTTCAATTCCTTCTTTTGAAATTTTATGTCCAAGAACGATGCCTTCTTTAACCATGAAATGGCATTTCTCCCAATTAAGTACTAGATTTGATTGTTCACATCTAAGAAGCATTCGTTCCAGATTAACTAGACATGATTCAAATGTATCACCGAAGACTGAAAAGTCATCCATGAAAACTTCCATGCATTCTTCTATCATGTCGTGAAAAATCGTCATCATACACCTTTGAAAGGTTGCAGGGGCGTTGCAAAGTCCAAATGGCATGCGTTTGTAAGCAAAAGTACCATAAGGGCACGTGAATGTGGTTTTCTCTTGATCTTCGGGTGCTATTGGAATTTGAAAATATCCGGAAAATCCATCTAGAAAACAATAGTAACTATTTCCGGCTAATCTTTCCAACATTTGATCTATGAAAGGTAAGGGAAAGTGATCTTTTCTGGTGGCGTCATTTAATTTTCTATAATCAATACACACAAGCCATCCTGTTACAGTCCTAGTAGGAATAAGCTCATTTTTCTCATTTGTAATGACAGTCATGCCACCCTTCTTAGGTACGCATTGAACTGGGCTTACCCATGAACTATCAGAAATTGGATAAATTAGACCTGCATCTAGCAGTTTAATAATCTCTTTCTTTACTACATCTTGCATATTAGGATTTAGTCTTCGTTGGCGTTGCACATACGTTTTATGACCTTCTTCTATAAGGATTTTATGTGTGCAATACGAAGGACTTATTCCTTTAATATCATGAATCTTCCATGCAATGGCTGGTTTATGAGCTTTCAACACAGAAATGAGTTGTGATTTCTCATTTTCAATAAGAGAAGACGATATTATTACAGGTAATTCAGATTCACCATGTAAATAAGCGTATTCCAAATGGTTTGGAAGTGGCTTTAACTCTAATTTCGGAGGTTCTTCTATCGATGATTTGTGTGACGACCCGGAAATTTCCGACTAAATTTAAACTTTATCTTTATATTATTCTGACACAATAAGCAATGTTTGTTAAGTTAAATCTCAAGGATTTTAAACTATGTTTATACATTCATTTAAACCTCGACCAAATTCCAATGATTCACGAACCATTAAATGAACATATATGAATATGTATGTATATGTGTATATGTTATAAATTGGAAATGTCAACAAAATATTTAAAAGTATAATGCTTTATATGAACATATTTGTTTCAATATGATTATCGACGAAATTAAAAAAAATATATTAAATGATTGAATTATCAGAAATATTGAATTATGATTACAAGTCTCTGTTGAGAGGTCCACTATGATTTGAGAAATCTATTCCTCTTAACGATATTCGGAATAATTTGTAAAGCTATTTATAAATAAAAATAAAAAGTGTCATTTACGAAAGTTAGACAAAAGCTAGTGGAGAATTGGTTTCCATAATATTCTATTAATCTATTTTCAAACGTACAAAAACGTTTTCAGTTTAAAAAAAAAACTTTATTATTAAACTTTTATAAATATCTAGAATCACTTTTGACAACTCATTACTTAACCAGTATAATAAATATAACGATATTTATATTTTATTTCATTAAATATATATAACGATTTAAATTAATATTATATATATTTATACGCGTATTATACATACATAGTTTTTATACTTTTACTATACTTTAACTTTACCTTTACTTTACTTTAACTTTAATAATTCACTTTAATAATTCATACTTTAATAATTCATACTTTAATAATTCACTTTAATAATTCATACTTTAATAATTCACTTTAATAATTCATACTTTAATAATTCACTTTAATAATTCATACTTTAATAATTCACTTTAATAATTCAAAAATCTATTATAAATAGAATTCAATAGGTTTCATTATTTCATAGAAACTTGAAAATATATTTCTCTAAACTCTCTCAATCGATTTACATATATATATATATATTTGCTCTGTATTATTTCAAGATATTATTAGTATACATAAAATATTACGACGGAGTGATGTCCGAGTGATTTCAAAATAGTTTTTTTGAATGAGTCGAAGCTAAGGAAATTATGGGTTATAGCTATGGAAGTGATGGATATGGTTCATGGGTATGCTCGTGAGGTCAATCTAGTGTTTATCATCTCCGTTGCGTCTACGTACTTTCCTGCAATATTGAATCTCAATATTGATACGTGAGCACTCATAACTTAACTTTTATATATCAATAGTGTATCCCTGACTAGTGCTCGAGTATATAGGATTATGCATGCTTGTACATTCGATATTGTCCTTAGATAGGTTTGTTGAATCCTGAATTAGATACATATGCTACTGAGATAGGGTATATGATATGCATGTCATTGGAAAGCTAGCGAAAAATTAAGAACTTTTCATTTAGATATCGAATGGTTTCGATGAACGGATTTGAAGTTATAGTCATCTGAATTTTAGTATTATTGTTAAAATGATTATTATTACTATCGTCGTTATTATTTTAATAGAAATATCATTGTTATTATAAAATATCATTATTACTATTATGTTAGTATTATCATTTTATTATAATAACATTTTTAGTAAATATAAATATTGTTATTTTTTATAGAATAATAATAATTATTATTACAAAATAATACAACTTTTACTTATTATTATTATGATCAATATTATTTTATCAAATAAATAGGGGATACAAAGATATTTTTCACCACGCGTAATATAATTACATTAATAATACTTACCACTATAGTTTTAAGATATTAAGTGAACTTTATAAATTTTACTACTTAAGATATATAAAAGTATATTTTATCATATATAAACGTTAATATAAATTTTTATTAATAAATGACTTTTATTATTATAAAATCTAATAAATATATTTAAATATATAAAACGACTATAGTTAAGTTATATAATAAACACGTATAAATTTTAGAAGTCATTTTGGGTCAAGTTGACTTTTGCATATTAGTCTCGAGCATTAGGATTGTGGTACACTATGACTTGATCAAAAATTGTTAGACAAATATTGACCAACATATAAATATATATAATTAATATAGGTTCGTGAATCCGAGGCCAACCTTGCACTTGTTAAATGACGTTATATGTATTTTTACTACGAAATACAGTATGGTGAGTTTCATTTGCTCCCTTTTATATATATTTTTGGGACTGAGAATACATGCGCTGTTTTTATAAATGTTTTACGAAATAGGCACAAGTACTAAAACTAATTCTATGTGGGTTTAAACCAGAAATATACCCTTAGCTTGGTAACATTAAACTACTTGTCTATGTACGGTAGGCGCGAATCCTAAAGATAGATCTATTGGGCCTGACAAACCCCATCCTGACTATGGGATGCTTTAGTACTTCGAGGTTATTTTAAACACACCTGATCTGGTGTACTTCAGAGGGTAAAACATGAACGTTAAGGCTTGTTACCGGGTGCCTACAACTTATAGAATAATTTTATACACTTGCGAGTGTACATATATTTATAAACGGAAATCTTGTGGTCTATTAATATATTGAAATGATTGTTATGATAAACCTATGAACTCACCAACCTTTTGGTTGACACTTTAAAGCATGTTTATTCTCAGGTATTAAAGAAATCTTCCGCTGTGCATTAACTCATTTTAAGGATATTACTTGGAGTCATTCATGGCATATTTTGAAAGACGTTGCATTCAAGTCATTGAGTTCATCAAGATTATTATTAAGTCAATTATAGTTGGATGTATTATGAAATGGTGTGCATACCGTCAATTTTTGTTGTAAAGAAAATTTGTCTTTTAAAAACGAATGCAATGTTTGTAAAATGTATCATATAGAGGTCAAATACCTCGCGATGTAATCAACTATTGTGAATCGTTTATAATGTATATGAACGGGTCCTTTCAGTTGGTATCAGAGCGGTGGTCTTAGCGAACCAGGTCTGCATTAGTGTGTCTAACTGATAGTCGTTAGGATGCATTAGTGAGTCTGGACTTCGACCGTGTCTGCATTTCAAAAGTTTTGCTCATCATTCTTGTCGGAAATTACCTGCTTATCATTCTTAGTCTAGACACATCTTATTGCATTGATTGCATGAATAGTGTATAGACAAAATTCATATCTTAGCGTATCTGCTAATTCATATCTTAGCGTATCTGTTACTGTAAACTTTGCCTGACATATTCCGTAAATTCCTACGTAATCTACGAAACCTTTTGCTCTATATAATTAGAATACCACCCGATAGCCGGAAAATCATTTCATATCCAAAAATTCTTTATTCAATCGTACGAAATGGAATTCGTCATTAGTTCAAGTCCCTCGGATTCCGAAATGGAATCCCACTCAAGTTCCGAAAGCAGTGTGACCGGAATGGATATCATCATCTATTCTGGATGAATTGGGGATGGGTTCGTAGCCTCCTTAATCATTGGAGACAAGAAGAAGGTGATCCCTTCTATCCACCACATTGCCCTCTTGGCGAAGAACCTGAAGCACTTACCGGCGAACCTATCCGAAACACCATTTTCTCTCTTATTTCTAGAGTATCTCGTCACGATTACATACTACACCAAATTCTAGATTTTATTTATCCGCTCGTCCGAACCGACAATCACCCCGGTGTAATAGAAGAATTCAACGAGCTTCGCGCTCGGGTAGTGGCTTTGGAGAATATGGTGCAAAGGTTACAAACACCAGCAGCAGCACCAGCAGCATAAACAGTACCACCATCAGCAACACCAACAGTACCATTACCACCACCAACAACAACCGCATCGCAAACCTCAACTTCACAATCTGTCCCATGAGCATCGACGTCATACGCCCTGTAGATACTAAGGAATACCACAACGATGAAGTATTGATTCATAACTTCATTGGGAAAATATTCTACGACGATTATGTAATTTCTAAAGTTTAGAAATTATCTATCCTTGCCTTAACCATAAATCAAGTGAGTTTAATTTAATATTAACTCATTAAATCTATATTACATCTGAAGAAATATACACATATATTTCCATAAAGACTGTAATAAAATTCTTTTGTACAAAATATTAATTGTGACATTTTTTTTTAACGGGTAGTTAATACCCGAGAGATATATAAATTCACAATTAATATGTTACATTCTTCGAATCTGATTTAGCAAATCATCCATTATACTCCCTACTTTCACAACAATATACATTCTTTTATAGAAATCAAAACAACCATACTCATTCAAAAATCTAATTACATATTCTGATTTTGAAATCGCCGAATTCAATTCAAGTTATAAACGATATCATCACTCTTAGATTCTTACATCTTTCAAAGCTATACTTTAACTTCAAAACTGTGTTAGAACATTGTATGTATATTAACGATTATAATCTGTGTTCAAGCCCTTCGAAATACCTGAAGACACTTCAAATAATGAACAATCGAGATGATGATCCAACCACATGTTATCCACAGTTACGTACCTGAAAAACTCTTGAAACCAAAGTCATAATTTAACATGTATCCATGTCAGACCTTTTGGCATTTACTAGCTAAAATAACTTTTCAATCCCTTCTAAAAATAGACGATTTTGTCACAACTCCAGCAAACCAACTTCAATTGTTCATTCGAATAAGCCTTATTATAATGATTACCCCTTCATCATTATTACCGAGGAACCTTTCATATCTCGCCACATAAGCAGTAAACTTATTAACAACTTCATTGATCTTTGACTTTCCGAAAAATCTTTATATTTATCAAAATCCCATCATTTACTCATCTGCATCTTGTAACGAGAATTGCCATATGAATCATCAGAAATTAGCAATCAGTATTTTGAAATCTCGCAGCATGTCTACGCGAACAATTATATGTGTCTATCTTCTGGACTTATATACTTTGAATGTGAAGTTTCTGAAAAACACCTTAAACTGCGAACTAGTTCTCGAAATACTGATGAAGCATCAAAAACTGTAAACGATCTTAACAGTAAAAATTTTGATGACAAAGAATAGTAAGGTGGAAAAGCTGAGAAAAAGAGAAGGTTTGGAACTGGAAAACAGATTGAACAGACTATGAAGGAGGCTGTGGACAAATCACAAAGACTAAATCTGCCTTCAAAGAATCCAAATGATTCAGTGCCTGCTAAAGTCATTAACGAATACCTTACTCTTTATTCTAAACCTTTACAGACAAATCTTCATCATCATCCATCAATATTAGAAATTTTAAGATATTATCATATCTTTCATTATAAATATCCGCGATATTTCTGAAGATATTTTCACAACTAATCTTATCTGAAGTCATTTATCTCTTTGCGCTATCAGTGTTACATCATATAAGAAACTATTAGTTCCTAATGGGACATGAGTTAGTATAATATAATGACACTTGATCAACGTGATTATATTACAGTAAGTCATGCTGAGTTTCTAATGGGACATGACGATTCACAGACCATGCCATCATCATGTTCCATGTTACACGACTCTTGTATTCTATTTAATCTCTAAAAATATCAAGAATATATTTTCTTGATGATTCGGTCTTTTCAGGGTATTCTGGTAAATTAACAAATCAAGATCGTGCCATTACCATTTCCTTCTTAGAACATTAACTATGTTCATTCTGAAATTCATATCTGCGAATACTGGACCATTACAAACGTTGCTTAATCGCAAGAAGAAGAAACGAAAGGACAAAACTCCAAAATAGAAATTGGAGTATAAATCGCAGCAAATAGAAGGGAGCATTAACTGTGGATGTCAATGATTATAGAAGACAAAAGCAGGGGCTTTGAAATATAAGGGAAGATATAAAACCCAACAACCACCCAAAAATTATAAACCGTATATATCGATGCATATAGCAATATAAAGACACAGAAGAACTAAAAACACTATAAAACCGAGAGTATAGTAGAAGTAAATAGATTCTTCCGGAGGCAGATGAAAAAGAAGAACGACAGATATGAAAGTGAGGAGTATATCGAGAATCAGTACTGGATGAAGCATATTGACAAATACTTTAAAATATGAGTTGAGGGAGAAAGAATAGAAGGTGTGAGTTGTAAGGAAACGAAGGAGGTAGATTTATAGTGAAATACCCGACAGAGAAATCAAGATGGATTATCGTATTAATTCGAAGAGAATCATAATCTCCTTAATCACCGAAGCATCAAATCCAACATAGATTACAAAGATTTTCTTTAAATTCGGAGATCAATTGTGATGACGTCAAAAGATATGACGAATCACTATAATCTTATTTCCTTCATTTACGATAACTTCCCTCATACGCTTTGAGTAATCGAATTATTTTATCCATACTTCTTAGACATGATAAAACTTCATAATCGTCATAATAACATTCTCATTGTTAGCCATAACGACCTCTATCAAATTTCGGGGACGAAATTTCTTTAACGGGTAGGTACTGTGACGACCCGGAAATTTCCGACTAAATTTAAACTTTATCTTTATATTATTCTGACACGATAAGCAATGTTTGTTAAGTTAAATCTCAAGGATTTTAAACTATGTTTATACATTCATTTAAACCTCGACCAAATTCCAATGATTCACGAACCATTAAATGAACATATATGAATATGTATGTATATGTGTATATGTTATAAATTGAAAATGTCAACAAAGTATTTAAAAGTATAATGCTTTATATGAACATATTTGTTTCAATATGATTATCGACGAAATTAAAAAAAAATATATTAAATGATTGAATTATCAGAAACATTGAATTATGATTACAAGTCTCTGTTGAGAGGTCCACTATGATTTGAGAAATCTATTCCTCTTAACGATATTCGGAATAATTTGTAAAGCTATTTATAAATAAAAATAAAAAGTGTCATTTACGAAAGTTAGACAAAAGCTAGTAGAGAATTGGTTTCCATAATATTCTATTAATCTATTTTCAAACGTACAAAAACGTTTTCAGTTTAAAAAAAAAACTTTATTATTAAACTTTTATAAATATCTAGAATCACTTTTGACAACTCATTACTTAACCAGTATAATAAATATAACGATATTTATATTTTATTTCATTAAATATATATAACGATTTAAATTAATATTATATATATTTATACGCGTATTATACATACATAGTTTTTATACTTTTACTATACTTTAACTTTACCTTTACTTTACTTTAACTTTAATAATTCACTTTAATAATTCATACTTTAATAATTCATACTTTAATAATCCACTTTAATAATTCATACTTTAATAATTCACTTTAATAATTCATACTTTAATAATTCACTTTAATAATTCATACTTTAATAATTCACTTTAATAATTCATACTTTAATAATTCACTTTAATAATTCAAAAATCTATTATAAATAGAATTCAATAGGTTTCATTATTTCATAGAAACTTGAAAATATATTTCTCTAAACTCTCTCAATCGATTTACATATATATATATATATATTTGCTCTGTATTATTTCAAGATATTATTAGTATACATAAAATATTACGACGGAGTGATGTCCGAGTGATTTCAAAATAGTTTTTTTGAATGAGTCGAAGCTAAGGAAATTATGGGTTATAGCTATGGAAGTGATGGATATGGTTCATGGGTATGCTCGTGAGGTCAATCTAGTGTTTATCATCTCCGTTGCGTCTACGTACTTTCCTGCAATATTGAATCTCAATATTGATACGTGAGCACTCATAACTTAACTTTTATATATCAATAGTGTATCCCTGACTAGTGCTCGAGTATATAGGATTATGCATGCTTGTACATTCGATATTGTCCTTAGATAGGTTTGTTGAATCCTGAATTAGATACATATGCTACTAAGATAGGGTATATGATATGCATGTCATTGGAAAGCTAGCGAAAAATTAAGAACTTTTCATTTAGATATCGAATGGTTTCGATGAACGGATTTGAAGTTATAGTCATCTGAATTTTAGTATTATTGTTAAAATGATTATTATTACTATCGTCGTTATTATTTTAATAGAAATATCATTGTTATTATAAAATATCATTATTACTATTATGTTAGTATTATCATTTTATTATAATAACATTTTTAGTAAATATAAATATTGTTATTTTTTATAGAATAATAATAATTATTATTACAAAATAATACAACTTTTACTTATTATTATTATGATCAATATTATTTTATCAAATAAATAGGGGATACAAAGATATTTTTCACCACGCGTAACATAATTACATTAATAATATTTACCACTATAGTTTTAAGATATTAAGTGAACTTTATAAATTTTACTACTTAAGATATATAAAAGTATATTTTATCATATATAAACGTTAATATAAATTTTTATTAATAAATGACTTTTATTATTATAAAATCTAATAAATATATTTAAATATATAAAACGACTATAGTTAAGTTATATAATAAACACGTATAAATTTTAGAAGTCATTTTGGGTCAAGTTGACTTTTGCATATTAGTCTCGAGCATTAGGATTGTGGTACACTATGACTTGATCAAAAATTGTTAGACAAATATTGACCAACATATAAATATATATAATTAATATAGGTTCGTGAATCCGAGGCCAACCTTGCACTTGTTAAATGACGTTATATGTATTTTTACTACGAAATACAGTATGGTGAGTTTCATTTGCTCCCTTTTATATATATTTTTGGGACTGAGAATACATGCGCTGTTTTTATAAATGTTTTACGAAATAGGCACAAGTACTAAAACTAATTCTATGTGGGTTTAAACCAGAAATATACCCTTAGCTTGGTAACATTAAACTACTTGTCTATGTACGGTAGGCGCGAATCCTAAAGATAGATCTATTGGGCCTGACAAACCCCATCCTGACTATGGGATGCTTTAGTACTTCGAGGTTATTTTAAACACACCTGATCTGGTGTACTTCAAAGGGTAAAACATGAACGTTAAGGCTTGTTACCGGGTGCCTACAACTTATAGAATAATTTTATACACTTGCGAGTGTACATATATTTATAAACGGAAATCTTGTGGTCTATTAATATATTGAAATGATTGTTATGATAAACCTATGAACTCACCAACCTTTTGGTTGACACTTTAAAGCATGTTTATTCTCAGGTATTAAAGAAATCTTCTGCTGTGCATTAACTCATTTTAAGGATATTACTTGGAGTCATTCATGGCATATTTTGAAAGACGTTGCATTCAAGTCATTGAGTTCATCAAGATTATTATTAAGTCAATTATAGTTGGATGTATTATGAAATGGTGTGCATACCGTCAATTTTTGTTGTAAAGAAAATTTGTCTTTTAAAAACGAATGCAATGTTTGTAAAATGTATCATATAGAGGTCAAATACCTCGCGATGTAATCAACTATTGTGAATCGTTTATAATGTATATGAACGGGTCCTTTCAATTTGTATCGATATCTGTCTTCTTCTTTTAGCATTTGAATTTCTTCTGTTGTTGGTTCATATCCATTAGCTATAAGTGTAGCTAATATTTCAGCTTCATCAATTGGTTCATTACCTTCTCCTAAAGAACATTCTCCTGTTCCTTGTAATTCTGGAAATTCTTCTAATAATTCTACATGTGCATCTATAGTTTGAATATAATAACATGTATCATCTGCAGATTGTGGTTGTTGCATTGCTCTATCAACTGAAAAGGTAACACTCTCGTCCTCTATACTTAAGGTCAGTTTCTTACCGAACACGTCTATCATTGCTTTAGCCGTGTTTAAGAATGGTCTTCCTAATATGAGAGGAACTTGAGAATCTTCTTCCATGTCCAAAACAACAAAATCTACTGGAAATACTAAAGTACCAACTTTAACTAGCATGTTCTCCATTATCCCTCTAGGATATTTTATTGATCTATTGGCTAGTTGTATGCTTATTCTGGTTGGTTTCAATTCTCCAAGGTCTAGTTTAGCGTATAGTGAATACGGCATTAAATTTATACTAGCACCTAAGTCTGCCAAAGCTTCTATTGAACTAAGACTACCCAGAAAACATGGAATTGTGAAACTTCCTGGATCAGATAATTTTTCTGGTATCTTATTCAACAGCACTGCTGAACAATTAGCATTCATAGTAACAGCCGAGAGTTCTTCCATTTTCTTTCTATTTGAAATTAGATCTTTCAAGAATTTAGCATATCTAGGCATTCCTGAAATCACATCAATGAAAGGAAGATTTACATTTATCTGTTTAAACATATCCAAAAATTTAGATTGCTCGGCTTCAAGTTTCTCTTTCTTCATTTTACTCGGGTAAGGAAGTGGTGGTTGGTATGGTTTAACATAAGGTTTATCCTTAACTGTGTTATCTTCATTAACCTTTTCAACTACCGGTTCTTTTTCCTTATCTTGATCAGGTTGTGGTTCTTGTGGAGTAGGAATAGTTTCATCAGAAGTTACAGGTATTTCCGGTGGTTTAAGTGTTGTACCACTTCTTGTGGTAATGGCTTTAGCTATTTCATTCCGGGGGTTAGCATTTGTATCACTAGGTAGACTTCCCGGTTTTCTTTCACCTATTAACCTTGCTAGGTTACTTACTTCTTGTTCCAGATTTTGAATAGAAGCTTGTTGATTTCTAAATGCTTGAGCATTTTGTTCATTAGTTTGTTTCTGAGATGTGAAAAACTGCGTTTGAGTTTCAACTAGCTTCGTCATCATATCTTCTAAATTCGGCTTTTTATCATCGGTTTGTTGTGGTGGTTTGTTTTGAAAATTAGGTCTTTGCTGGTTGTAAGTATTATTGGATACTTGTTGATTGCTAGGACCTTGTTGGTTGTTGTATGGAATATTTCTGTTATAATTCTGGTTTTGATTGTAAATCGGTCTTGGCGGTTGATAATTATTCTGATAATTATTTCCAGGCCTTTGGTTTATGTATGAAATATTCTCTCTTTGTTCCATTGTTAATTCAATACTGAGACAATCTTTTGTCAAATGTGGTCCTCCACACTGCTCACAACTAATTCGTATTGAATGAATATCTTTAGTCATCTTTTCCATTCGTCTCTCCACAGCATCTATCTTTGCGGAAATGGAATCTAAGTCATGGCTAGAATCAGCTCTAGTTGCTTTAGATGATCTAATGATATCTTTTTCTTGGTGCCACTCATGTGAGTGGGAAGCAGTGTTATCAATAATTTTGTAAGCATCAGTTTCGGTTTTCTTCATAATAGAACTACCAGCTGCTATATCTATGTCTTTCCTTGTAGTGATGTCGCATCCTTGGTAGAATATTTGTACTATTTGACAGGTGTCTAAACCATGTTGCGGACATCCTCTTAACAACTTTCCATATCTTGTCCATGCCTCATATAGAGTTTCATTTGGCTTCTGTGTAAACGTAACAATTTCTGCTTGAAGTCTTACGGCTTTAGATGCAGGAAAGAATTGTTTAAGAAATTTGTCAACTAAAACATCCCATGTATCAATCGCCCCTTCAGGTAACGATTCCAACCAATCTTTGGCTTCTCCCTTTAAAGTCCAGGGAAATAACATGAGATATATCTGTTCATCCTCCACTTCTCGGATTTTAAATAGTGTGCAGATCCTATTAAAGGTACGTAGATGTTCATTTGGATCTTCCTTCGGCGCACCACTAAATTGGCATTGATTAATCACCATGTGTAGAATTTGTCCTTTGATTTCATAATCTGGCGCATTAATGTCTGGATGAGTAATTGCGTGACCTTGGCCAGTGCGTTTAGCTCTCATTCGGTCTTCCATACTAAAAGGTTCCAGATTCTCCATAATTGAAATTGTTGAATCGGAATCACTAGAGGATTCTGATTTAATGGTTCGTTCCTCAACAATCTCTGTTTGAATGATTGGTGGTTCCGGGGGAAAGTTTAGTGGTTCAGGATCTACGAACCGTTCCTGAATATTCTCCGGATTCTCAATTGTGAGGTCGGGTTCAAAAAATGGATTATTGGAAATTTGAACTGAAGTACTTGGTCGACTGGATGACGTTTCTAAAGAAAAATCAACGGCGGTTATATTTGCTAAATGTCTTGATCTAGTTACAGGTGGTGAACGTACAAAAGGTGGTGAACGTCTTGCTCGGTGCATTCACTGAATATCCTATTAGTTTTAAAAAGGAAAGAAAAATTATAATAAGTTATCCAATCAATAAACTTTTCTAATTTTGCCCACGTTTCGAATAGCCAAAATATGCAGCAGAGGGGCAGGATTCGTTTGGTCTAAATATAATTGAGGACTGTTTGGCTCCAATAACCCGGTCCACGTACAAATCCAACTATTACTACGAACCAGAAAATTTTGATGTCTATCAATTTAACCACTTAAAATAAATTTTCGTAATTTTAAGAAAATTAGATAAGAAGTAGAATAAAAATCTATGTCCTTAAACTAGAATAGCGAGAAATAAGAAAGAAAAAGAGTTCGTCGGAAAAGGTCGAAAAAGAAAAATGGTTGAAAAATAAAAGGTGACGGAAAAATAAAAGAAACTTATAAAACTTAAAAATACTTGACTAACCTAACCTTATTACTACAACTAACTTAAAATTATAATCGCAAATTGAGATTACTAATTGGAATGATAATTGATACATAGGTAAAAGTCGTCTAAAAATATTAAAGCTTACAAGAAAAACTATATCCCAAATGGAAATAACTTAAAAAGAAGCTAAAACTTAAAAAGGCGTCATAAAATTCTAAAGTACCTAAATCTTAGTCTACAGAAAAAGCACTTAAGGAATTCTACGGCAAAGCCTAAAAATCTAGAAGTAAAAATAATTATGGCAAAAACTATGAATTAAAACTAAATATGAGCGAAAAATACAAATATTACGCTAAAACGATTAAAAAGGGACAAAATATAAAAATATATAAAAAGTTGTAAAAAGTACAATTTTTATAAAAATATTATTTTTATATTATTTATTTTATAAAACTATTAATTTTACAATTTAAATAAACTAATTAAACTAAAAAATACAAATTAATAATAAAAACTAAATTAATATATATTATATATAACCCTAATTAGGGTTTAAATATTATAATTATTATTATTATCCGTAATTAATGCAGTTGCAGTCTGGCGTGTCAGATGGGCTCATACGATCGCATGAGTCCTCAGTTGCCCAGCCATGCGATCGCATGGGCTAGGGTTTCGGGCCAAGAGCTGGGCTGCTACAGTGTTCGGGACGAATTAATTATTTTTTTTTTGCTGTAAAATATAAAATATATTTATTAATTAAATAAAACTTATATTTTTACAAACTAAAAAAAATGGAAATAAATAAACTTTATAAAACTTAAATATTTATCAAACTCCTAAAAATATTTATATTTTTGTTTTTCTTTTTATATTTTCGAATATTTAAAACGTATTTTTATAAAAACGAATTTTAATAAAAGTAAACTAAAAATCTTTTTTTTTTATATTAGCATTGCGCTTCCGGCGTTTAAGAGTTCTCCGGCAGCGGCGCCAAAAATACTTGATGTTTTAGCAGAGTGGTATAGAATAGTTATTAATTTTAGCAGGAAATACTATTAAATACGATACAATTTTACACAAGATATTTATTTATTTATAGAATGGATATACTTAAACCTTGTTACAATACTTATAGGCAGTGTACCTAATCGTAAAGTAGTGTAGTTTTTAGTAAGTCCGGTTCGTTCCACAGGGAAATCTTTAAACAAAGCTTAACGCTATATTAGTTTACTTTTATAAAAATACAAATATATATATATATAAGTAATATTATTATTATAAAGGGGGGTTTTTACCGTTTAATGACCGGTTTGTCGATTTTAAAACTTTAGTCGCAGTTAAAACCAAATGTAAAATATTAAAAATAAATACAAGACTTAAATTAAAGCGTAAAGTAAATAACGATAATGAAATTGCGAATAATAAAAGTGCGATAAAATAAACTTGCGATAATTAAAAAGTATGATAATTAAAAGTGCAATTAAATACAATAAAAATAAATAAAAGTGCTATAATTAGAAGTGCAATTAAATATAAAATAAAGGAAATTAAATATGAAATAAAAGAATTATGCTTATTTAAACTTCCGTAATCATGATGTTTGACGTGTTGATTTTAGTTTTATGCCCATGGGTTAATTGTCCATTGTCCTGGATTATTTAATATGTCCGTCTGGTTTTTGTCCATAACAGTCCATCAGTCATAAATATAAAGTGCGAGTGTCCTCGTCAAATTATCCTTATACCCGAAGTTAAATATTCCAACTAATTAGGGACTTAAACTGTAACAAGATTTTAATACTTTGTTTAATAATTACACCAGGATGTCGACTGAGTGTAACCCAAGATTTTAATATTTTGTTATCAATTATACCAAGTGTCCTTATACATAATTTCACCCCTGTTTTAATTATTCTAGTGGCTATTAATCCATTCCCGTGTCCGGTTAAATGAACGATTATTCGTACATATAAATACCCCGCCCATCGTGTCCGATTGAGTGTATATGGTAATTTATAGGGACGCCCAATTGTAAATCTTTATATTAACATTAACAAACTATCATTTAGTTAAACAAATATAAAGCCCATTAATAGCCCATAGTCTAATTTCCACAAGTGTCATTCTTTTGTCCAAACCCCAATTATGATACAAAGCCCAATTACCCAATTTTAGTAATTAGCCCAACATCATGATTACTTCGGATTAAATAAGCATAATAATAACTTAGCTACGAGACATTAATGTAAAAAGGTTGAACATAACTTACAATGATTAAAAATAGCGTAGCGTTACACGGACAGAATTTCGACTTACACCCTTACAATATTCGCTAACATACCCTTATTATTAAAATTAAAATTAAAATATAAATTATAAATATATATTTTACGTATATATGGAGAGAAGAGAAAGATAGATGGATATTTTTGGTGCACCAAAGCTCGATTTTTATAGGCATGTGGGCTGGAACTGGGGCTCATGCGATCGCATGGATTTATGCCTTCCAGGCCATGCGATCGCATGGCCAGCTGGGGAGGCTCATTTTTGGTTGTTTTCTTCTGCCGACAGTTTTATAAATAATATAATATATTAAATAATTATAAGAATTATTTAAATATTATATTATATTTATGTGCATAGTTGACTTGTAATTTTTAGTCCGTTGCGTCGAGCATTGAGAGTTGACTCTGGTCCCGGTTCCGGATTTTCGAACGTCCTTGCGTATAATTTAATATCTTGTACTTTGCGCTTTGAATCTTGTACTCTTGTAATTTCGAGACGTTTCTTATCAATAATTGGAACCTCTTTGATTGTATTTTGTACTTTTGAGCTTTTTGGTCATTTGCGTCTTCAATTCGTCGAATCTGTCTTTTGTCTTCACCTTTTATTATTTAAACGAATATCACTTGTAAATAGAACAATTGCAACTAAAAGCTTGTCTTTCTTGAGGAATAATGCTATGAAATATATGTTCGTTTTTAGCATTATCAGTTTATCCAATACTTTTTTAAGATCGCTTCTCCATTGACGAAGTTGACGAGGAAGAACGCGAGATTTGATTGGGAAAACGAGCAAGAAATTGCTTTTCAATTGTCAAAAGAGAAGTTGTGTCAAGCTCCGGTGTTAGTGTTGTCGGAAGGTGTAGAAGACATGACAGTTTATTGTGATGCTTCTTTAAATGGGATCGGGTGTGTTCTAATGCAATGAGGTAAGGTCATCGCTTATGCCTCTCGACAATTAAAGGAACATGAAAAGAGATACCCGACTCACGATCTTGAATTGGCGGCGGTGGTTCATGCGTTGAAAATTTGGCGTCACTACTTGTATGGTGTCAAGTGTACGATTTATTCGGATCATAAAAGTTTAAAACATCTCTTTGACCAACGAGTTTTGAATTATCGTCAATGTAGATGGATGGATGTGGTAAAGGATTATGATTGTGAGATACTTTACCATCCGGGTAAGGCGAATGTGGTCGCGGATCCGTTGAGTCGAAAGAGTCAACATCCGGCGATACGAGTAGGATCGTTACGCATGATTATTACTAACGATTTTCTTGTAAAGCTTGGTGAGATTCAAATTGAAGCTTTTGTTAACAACAAGTATGAAGAACGAATCGTGGGGCAAACAGAGTCTATTACCTTAGGCCCGCATGGTTTGTTGGCCTTTCAAGAAAGAGTGTGGGTGCCTAAGATGGGGGATTATTGACGAGTACTACTTGATGAAGCACATAAGTCAAAGTATTCCATTCATCCGTGCGCGATGAAAATGTATCTTGATTTGAAGAAAGAGTATTAGTTGTCGGGCATGAAACGTGATGTTGTTAAGTATGTTGAGCAATGTGTCACGTGTTTGCAAGTTAAGGCCGAGCATCAAAAGCCGTATGGTATGTTACAACAGTTAGAAATTCCGAAATGTAAATGGGAGCACATTACCATGGATTTCATTACAAAGTTACCAAAGACGGCATGAACCCAATTGGATACGATTTGGGTGATAGTTGATCGATTGACGAAAAGTGCGTTGTTTCTTCCCATTCGGGAAACGATATCATCGGAGACCTTGTCAAAGTTGTTTATCAAGGAGGTGATATCGAGACACGGGGTTCCTATATCTATTGTTTCGGATCGGGATATTCGTTTCACATCTCGGTTTTGGGAAACATTTCATGAAGATATGGGTACACAATTGAGAATGAGCACGGCGTACCATCCTCAAACAGACGGTCAAACTGAACGTACGAATCAAACATTGGAGGATATGTTACGGGCGTGTATTATCGATTTCAGTGGTAGTTGAGATGAGCACTTGCCTTTGGTAGAATTCTCGTACAACAATAGTTATCATGCTAGTATTGGAATGCCACCTTATGAGATGCTTTATGGGCGAAGGTGTCGAACTCCGATTTGTTGGGGTGAAGTGGGACAAAGGAAAATCGGGAGTACCGATTTGGTTTTAGAGATGAATAGTAAGATTGAGATGATTCGGACTCATTTGAAAGTGGCTCAAGATAGACAAAAGTCGTATGCCGATAAGCGTAGGTGACCGATTGAGTTCCAATAAGGTGACATGGTGATGCTTAAAGTTTCGCCATGGAAAAGCATTATTCGGTTCCGAAAACGGGGAAAGTTAGCTCCTCGGTTTATTGGGCCATTTAAAATTTTAGCTCGGGTTGGTAAAGTTGCGTATCGTTTGAAATTACCCGAAGAGCTTGCAGGGATCCATAATACATTTCATGTTTCCCATCTCCGTAAGTGTCTTGCAGATGATTCTTCATGGGTGTCATTAGAAGAGATTGAGCTAAACAACAAGTTAGAGTATGTTGAAGAGCCGATTGCTATACTTGATGAGAAAGTGAAAATGTTGAGAAATAAAGAGGTGAGAACCTTTAAAGTTCAATGGCGTCGTAGTAAGGGTTCCGAGTTTACATGGGAATCTGAAGAGTTTGTTTTGGTGTATCTACCTGCTTGTCATGCGGCTTGAATTGCGAGGACGCAAATCGGTTCAAGTGGGGGAGAGTTGTAAGACCCTGTTTCCAGTTATGTGGGATGCCGTCCAAAATTCTTGGACACCGTCCACTAATGAAGGACTGGACGCAGTCCAGAGTGTTTGGACACCGTCCAAATGTTCTGACGGGCCAGCTGTCTTATTTTGAGTTATATTAAGGGGTAGTTTGGTCTTTTCACTTGTTGGACGACTTTAAGGCCACAAGATCAGTTCTAGGGGTGCCATTTACTCCATATTCAACTACCCCATCTTTTTCAAATCAATTTAGAGAGAGAAAGAGTTCTAGAGTGAGAGAGCTCAAATCAAGGAGGAAGAAGTTTGTTTCGGGTCAAAGCTCGAGTTTTAAAGTTGTTCATCTAGCCACTAGTTACATTTTGATTGTGGTGGTATGTCCTAATTTTTATTTCCTTACTTTAAATTTATATAAGTGTTAGGGTTTGGGTAAATGGTGAACATAAAACCCATATTTGGTGATTTTAGGTGCTTTTGGGTAAGATTGAGTCATGAGGACTCAATAGTAACTAACCTAGGGTTTCAAAATGTTAATTGGTGGTTATGAGTCTTAAAAGGTTAGTTAATCACTAGCACACTTGGTAGTTATGTGAATGGATGTTATTTGGGTTAGTGGATGACCCGAAATGGGTGTGTTGATTTTAAAATGGCCAAATGTGTAATGATTGATCTAGTTGGGAAATAGGGGTATGAAATACCCCAATTTTGTATTAGTTAGTGTTGTTGGACCTGAATCACTAGCTTTTAGTGATTTATGACGGTTTTGACCTGAAATGGACGATTTTGGTGTAAATGGGTTATTTAATGCATTTAGGTCATTAGATGCACATGAGTGAATTGTTGGTGTTTAGTCCAACTAGTTTGTGTGTTGATTGAGTACTTAATGTATTAGGTACTTTGCTTTGAAGCTTGCGAAAGTATAAAACCGTCACTGAAGCGTTAAGGTGAGTGGAATAATTATATTTGTATGTATATGATTTATTTGCTTGTGGGGTATGGATTTAAAGTTCGATGTTAACGATGCCATACCACTATTGTTGTTGGATGAGGGTTTAAAGTTCGGTGTTGACGATACCTCATGTCTAGAGTTAAAGTTCGATGTTGACGATGCCATACCACTATTGTAGTGATTTGATGAGGGGTTAAAGTTCGATGTTGACGATACCTTCTATATGTGGGTTTTAAGTTTGATGTTGATGATACCACATTAATTGGGACGGATGGGGTTTAAGTTCGATGTTGACGATACCATTCGTGGGGCGAGCCTTGGAATTTGAATACTAATGGATGTTGTGAACAACAATGTTTGTGTATCGTGGTGTAGCATATTATATTGCTTGCGTTATATGCTCTTGTTATACTAGCTTGTGTATTCGGAGGTTTAGCGTTATACTTTTTGATGGTATGCTAATTGTATTGCTAGTATGTATGCAGAAATGGTGTAAGTGATTGCATGTAAGTAAGTTATATATGTATATGTATAATTATTGCATTCACTAAGCGTTTTGCTTACCCTCTCGTTGTTTACTCTTTTTAAGCTCCAGCGTGGACAAGGGTAAGGGTGTTCGTTTGGATTAGAGTCCTCCCGATTTGTTTTGGATAGGGGACGCTTTTGGGAAGATTAGTTTTTGAAGTTTGACCAAGATGTGGGTTGTTTAACCCCAAACACCATGATCTAGGTATCGTTTGGAATTTAAACTCTTATGGTCGAAACTTGAATTTTGAACGGAATTCGTAAAATGGGTCGTTGTGGGCCCGGTGATGTAAAACTCGGTTTTATTCTGAAAACCTCTTAGTTTTAATTATTATAATATTTTGTGAAAGGCGTTTCATTTAAAAGTGTCGGGAAGCGGGTTTTCCGCTCATGTAAGTTGGTCCCCGAAAGCAGAATCCTGCAGTTCATTTGGACGCCGTCCAAGATTCTTGGACGCCGTCCAGACCTTCACAACTGGACGCCGTCCAGATAACTGGACGCCGTCCAGATACACTGATTCAAAAAAAAAAAATTAGGCGTGTTTTTGGTATAACGAGGGTTGGGTCGTTACACATCACCCCTTTTGAAATGTTTAGTAAATGTTGGTTAAAATGCGTAAACAATAAGAATAAGCAAGGTTGCATAAATCGGTTCTCGGGGTGTTCTCGGCAGTGTCTCCAAAAGAGAACTCGGAAAACTCGGGGAGAACTCGGGGAGTTATCGGCGGTTGAATTTCGTTGACTTTTGAGATTTTACCGAGTTTTTTTACGAGATTGGCCGACTTTCGAGATTTGACCGAATTTTCGAGATTTGACCGATTTTTCCGAGATTTGACCGATTTTTGGTCGTTGACCGATTTTTTGACCGATTCCAAAACGAGTTCTCGGCAGGGAGGCCAAACCGATTTTTCCTCGAGAAATCGACCGAGTTTTCCGATTTTTGCAACACTGAGAATAAGTATTAAAGAGGAAAATTGAAATAATAGAATTAATAAGTAAAAGTTGATAAAAAATGAAAAAGAAAAAATAATGAGGGAGGGTAATAGATTTATATATAAAAAAGGAATAGAAACAAAGAGGAAAAAAAGGTGAAAATTATATAGAATAAAATAAAATGAAGAGAAAGAAATTTGGTCAGCTAAGGGTAATGGAGAAAAATATAAAAAGTTAGCTCTTAAATTTAAACACATGATGTCTCATAGAGAAACGCTATATGGAGACCATCTAGGTTAGAACGTCTTTTATAATTGTATTGAAAATTTAATTATACAACTTGAGATATTTTCTATTAATTAAGAAAAAAGAAAAATATGAAATGACAATGAATGAGTTATATAAATAGTACTATTCCTAATAGTATATAACTATAACTATAATATAATATAATATAATATAATATAATATAATACCTTATTAGAAATGTATATAAAATTTTATCATTTTCTAAAATAAATGCATCTTGAAAATGAGTCGTTCGTCTACTTTTTTTGGAGGAGTTCAACATCCGAACGTAAGTTGCATTCTGATCGAGAAAAATTGATTCGTAATTGTTGATCGAGTTCTCATATATTTAATGGAACGAACCCGTTGAACAATTACAGACTAATTTTTACTTAATCAGAATGCAATTTTTGTCCAGACGTTGAACTCACTCAAAAGTGGACGAACAACTCTTTCTTATGCGATCAATTTCCTTTATTAGAATTTATCATCGGCTAGTTAATATTTGATTGACCCTCTACTTGGTCGTTGAAGTTGAAGCTCAAACAAGCTTGTGAGGCTCGATTTCTTTGATGGCTCTGTGGACTATGGGTACAAAGAGTTATCTTTTATAGTTTTAAACGTTGATTCGCTACTAAAAACTCGTAAACTAACAAATAGAACTCAATTTCACACAGGGATTATGATCAAAATACAATTATTCAAAATTTTGGGATAAAATATATATTCTTCGCGAATTGGATTCTTTTTAACGCGTGTGTGAGTGACAAATGAGAGTATTCGATGTCGATATCGCTAACATCGTCGCGAATTGGGTTTCCTCTTTTTTGGGTAATGTGAGTGGGTGACAAATGAGAGTATTCGATGTCGATATCGCCGTTAAAAAAATTTGATATGGATGATTCTCGTGAAGGAAATTGAATGGTTCTGTGGGTGGGCTACCTATAAACTGAACTCTGAATGTACACTTTTGTTGACTTGAAGTGCAAAGTTCAATTACAAATAACTCTTCAGTTTCCCAAGGTCCTTATCAAAATAATAACACCGGCCAGGTCGTAAGTCAATTCTGTTGGGTTAATCAGTGTAGCCGTCTAGGCTAAAGTTTAGATTTAATTTAATAATTATTATTAATATTTGTTAGTAAATTGTCATAATATTTTGTATGTCAAGTTAAATTATTGTTTTAATACGTTTTAATCGGTATAATCAGGGGCGTCTCGGCCATATGTGCATAATGTGTGTAGCCAAACAGGGCCTCGAATTTCGTAGGAGCCCAAAATTTCAAAAGTCCCATATAATAATACATTCATTTATATTTTTTCATAAATCAAAGCATGAAAATTATTTATCATACAATCTAATCACACATTAATTTATTTTTTATTAATAAATTTTTAGCATTATATATTATGTATTATAAATTTACGATTTATAAGGGTTCATTTTTTATGTCTGGAACATGACTTGTTAAAATTGTGAGACGGTCGTGGGTATCATAGTTGACCGAAATAAATGGTGAACGCATTTAGTGATTCGGTAGTTATCAAAATATGTGAAGTACAGGCTACATGCGTGTGTTACCAACTTACCATGTTTGAGGTTATTTAGGAAGTTAGTCTATTGCTTATAAAGTAGTACAGTAACAGATTAGTTTGTACTTGGTACGTAACTTTTTAGTCTGTCATTTTGTAATCCATTTTGTTCAAGTAATATACACAGAAAAGTCGTTTCAACTTGTGTGTCATATTTGTGGCTTATTAAAGGGACTGATCCAACAAAATTTGGACACAAATGGTGTTCAAACGATTTTTTGTTCTAATAATCAAACTTTTGTTTGAATTCGAGTTCAAACAGGTCCGTATTTGAAAAAATTAATAGAAATATATTATCAAACGGAAAAGATTATCAAAATGTTTTCTTCATTGATTAAATCAACAACATTACAAGCTTATATATAAGTTGAATTAGAGAATACTAACTAATTACAGTTAACCCCTAATCTGGACTCTAACGACAATATTTAAGCCTAAATGTTGTTAAGCAGATACAAATTTTACATATCTGGTCCCTGTACTTTTTAACTTTTGTAAATATATTCTAAACTCGAATATTTTTTCATATCCTCCCCTCAAGTTGGAAGTTCTTCAAAACCCAACTTGTGAGCCAAATGAAGGTGTTGATTTCTGCCCAAAGCTTTTGTCATAATGTCTGCAAGTTGTATATTTGTTGGGATTTAAGCAGTCTCTAAGAAACCACTTTGGACTTTATCTCTTGTGAAATGACAATCAATGTTAAGATGCTTGGTACGTTCATGAAAACAAGGATTTGCTGCAATCTGCTGAGCAGCTTTGTTATCACAGAACAATGTAATGGGAATTTGAACTTCAATGTGCAAATCTTTGAGCAAATAAGCTAACCACACCAATTCACATGTTGTTGTAATCATACTTCTATATTCTGCCTCTGTTGATGATCTAGAAATTGTAACTTGTTTCTTAGTCTTCCAAGATACCAATGCATGACCCAAAAACACACAATAACCAGTTAATAATTTTCTTGTCATAATGCATGATGCCCAATCTGCATCTGAAAATCCTACCACCATCAAATTATGTTGATTAGGGTAAAATAAACCCTTTGAAATAGTACCCTTGAGATACTTAAGAAGATATATTGCAGCTTGCATATGAGAATCTTTTGGTGCAGAAATAAACTGGCTAAGATGCTGAACATCATAAGAAATATCTGGCATAGTCATAGCCAAATACAGCAGTTTTCCAATTAACCTTCTATAAGAATCAAGTTCTTGCAATGGTCTACCTGTATCTTTGGACAGTTGCAAATGTTGAGGCAAAGGTGAATTCATTGGGTTTAGTTGCAGTTAAACCAGCATCTGTGAGAAGATCTAGTATGTATTTTCTTTAGTGTAAATAGGTTCCTTTGTGAGTTTTGCATAATTCAATACCCAAAAAATACCTTGCCAATCCCAAATCTTTAATTGTGAATTTCTTGTCCAATCCTTGTTTGAGTTTGATAATCTCTGCTTCTGTATTGCCTATAATCAAGATATCATCTACATAAACCAATGCTGCAGTGAAAACTTCATTATCCTTCTTGACAAACAGTGAATACTCATGTTTGGACTGTACAAATCCAAGAGAGACTAAAAACTTAGTCAATTCATGATTTCACTGCCTGGATGCCTGTTTTAAACCATAGAGGGATTTTTTTAGTTTAAAAGCTTGACCTGGAGCTGCCTTTGAATACCCTTCTGGTGGTTTCATGTAAATATCTTCATCTACATATCCACGAAGGAAAGCATTATTCACATCAAGTTGATGCAAAGGCCAATCTTTTGATGTAGCAATGGCTATAAACACTCTTACCGTTGCCGCCTTTCCAACTGATGAAAAAGTATGCTTGTAATCCACCCCCTCTTGTTGATTAAATCCTCTTATGACTAATCTTTCCTTCAATCTTTCAACTGAACCATCAGGATGATATTTACTTTTAAAAACCCATTTTGAAGTAATTGCCTTATGTGCAGGAGGCAAGGCTGTTAATTCCCAAGTGTTATTGTCTTCTAAAGCCTTTAGTTCTTTATTCATAGCTTCAACCCATCGAGGATGATTAGATGCTTGCTTGTAACTTGTTGGCTCAACAGAAGATAAAACATGAAAGAGAGAAATAACATAGTCTTTTGAATGATCCTCAAAATCTTGTGAAAATAATGGATAGGTGGGTGAGGTAGACACATTACTTGCCATCTTCCGTGGTTGTATGAAATCATTCAACCATGTAGATGGAATGTGTGTTCTTGCAGACCTTCTTGGTTGTGGGATAACATGAATGGTTGACTGAGTTTGACTTTCATTGATTGCAGGAATAGGATCATCATTGTCTTATGTATGATAAATAATTGGAATCTCAGACTCTCTATCATCACCAAATGTGGGCATTGGCATATCTTTGGTAATGACAGTATTTTGGTCTTGCATCTTAAAAGGAAAAATATCTTCTTTAAAGATCACATCCCTACTACAGAACACCTATTTAGTATCAAGTGCATAGAGTTTGTAACCCTTTTGACAAGGAAGATAACCTATGAGAACACTCCTTATGCCTCTAGCCTCAAACTTATCTTGGTGTGGTTTAGGTACATTAGCATAACACAAGCAACCTATTGTTCTCAAATGATCATAAGCAAGGGCTCTTTTGTGTAACATATCAAAAGGTAATTTCCAATTGAGCAGTTTCATGGGCATTTTTTTGATTAAGTAAGTTGCACTCAGAATGCAATCACCCCAAAAAGTACTTCATAGATTATCATGCAGTTTCAAAGCCCTAGCAGTATCTTGAAGATGCATATGCTTTCTTTCCACTCTACCATTTTGTTAAGGAGTATAAACCATGGATTTTTGATGAATGATCCCATTATCTTTGAACAATTGAGAACACTTTATATTCATTATTTCAGTTCCATTATCAGACCTTAGGTATTTCACTTTTGTATCAAAATGAATATGAACATTTTTGAAAAATGTTGAAAGAATTGAGCTAATTGAATCTTTTGTGTGTAAGAGATAAGTCCAGGTGCATCTAGTGTGATCATCTACTATAGTGAGAAAATAATGTGCACCATTTAGAGCAGGTACCCTGTATGGGCCCCATAAATCCACATGAATCAAAAGAAAAGGAACATCTGCTCTACTTTGACTTAAAGGAAAAGGTAATCTATGTGATTTAGCAACAAGACATGTATCACAGAAAAATTCTGAAATATTTGCATTATCACAATCTTTTACATGAATGAGTTTTGAAACAGATGAATGACCCAATCTAGAATGAAAAGTATTCACATGTACATTTTGAGATTTATTTGAGAGAACACTATTTACAAAAGATGACAAAACAATAAAGTTCTTGGAGGGAATAATATTTGAAGCTTTGCACATGTAAAGATTGTTGAACCCTCTCCAGTAGCTATGACTTGCTTAATTGAAGGGTCCTGGAAAATAAACCATGTTGGAAAGAAAATGGCAATAAGAAACTTGTTCTTAAGAAGCTTGCCAATAGATAATAGGTTTATTTGGAATTCAGGAATAAAAAACACTTCAGAAAGAACTAAAGTTGGTGTTATCTGTATGCTACCCACTTTTGTAACCCATTTACTATTACCATCTGGTAATGTAACTTTTAAAGGTCTTTTTAGGTTGATAATGGACTGAAATAATTGAATGTTATGTGAGATATGATAAGAAGCTCCAGTGTCAATAATCCAATCATTTCTATAATTAAATTGATTATAGTGATTAGTGAGAACCTTAATGGAGGCTTGGTATGATACACCTGCATAAGGTTTTGAGGTGCTTGCAGTATCTGCCTCACTTTTTCCCTTAAACATTTTCATCATTTTTTGGCATACAACATTAACCAATTTCTGATCCAAATCCACCCTTTCACTTTGATACTCAACCTCAGACTCCAAATGGAAAGGTGTATCCCTAGGCATGTAATTTCCAAACTCGGTTGAAACATTTGCAGCCACCTTAACCTGTTTCTTTCTTTTCTTTCCTTTGTACCAATCTTGATAACCTATCCTTTGAAAACAACCATCTGCAGTGTGCCCCTCCATGTTGCAAAAGGTGCATTTCTTGTCATCTTTATTATCTTTATTGACTTTCTTGTAGTTATTATAAGGCTTTGTGTTGGCAAAGAATGCAGTAGGAGTTGGATCATTCTGTGTTACTTGTTTTTGCTTTTCAACTTGTTGCACAATATAGTATGTGATATTGCTCAAAATATACATATTTATCTTCGCAATATCTCCCTACTTTCGTGGCATTTCGATACGGGTTGTGATGATTAGTGAGCGGTTTGTGGTATTTAGTTGTTTCGGGATAAAAGTGGTCTAAGAGTTCATATTTATGGTAAGGAATCAACCTTTGGGCCAAAGGAATGAACCAAGTGAAGTTTTGGAGTGAAAATGAAGTTCCAGGGTCAAAAGCGGTGCTCCTAAGGTCAAAAGCGACGCTCCTATGTGTTATATAATGGGGGTGTTAATTAATGCTTTTCGTGCATGAAACGGTAATGACTCCGGATTGATCTTTGAATCGTGTAAACACTTTCCTAATCAAATATTTCGACCCACTTAGCCACGGGTTGCACGAAGTTTCGATTGGGATAAGAAAAAGATGAAATTGTTGTCTTGCCTAAAAGAAAACAATCTAACAATTGCAGAAAGTATCTTCTAATTGTTGTGAGTTGAAAGTGTGCAAAAAGGTTGAAAATCTGGAGCCTTTTCTAAATACACAAAGGGTGTATTTATAATGGGTCAAAAGGTTTGATGAAAAGTCACAACCTTTGATTCATACCCAATAGTGACTTGGAAGTTAATATTCATGTATTTAGACTTAAAATGGTCTATAAACATGTAAAAATCGCAGTTAAATGCCCTGGAACTACCCCAAAACGTATGGGGTTCAAATGTGCCTTTTGGGTTGAAAAGGCACATTTTCAACGATTTCAGTGTTAAGCCGCGCCGCGGGCCCAGGAGCCGTGCCACGGGCTAACAAAGTACCACACTTCCAAACATGCCAAAACTCTCAACCTTAAAATCACGCTTTAAGCCGTGCCGCAGGCCCAGGAGCCGCACCGTGGTCACAATTTCACCCTTTAAGCCGCAACGCGGGCCCAGGAGCCGCGCCGAGGCTTAAAGCTACTGAACACCAAAATTAATTTTAAGCTTATTTTCAAGCGTGTTTAGCCTTTCAAGTCGCGTTTCGTATTTCTAATGTTCCAAACATTATTTCCAAGCTCACTAACGTAACCTCGAACCATTTTACACTTTACGAACGTGTACTCCACACTCTCCAAATCCGTGTAGCGTTTCAATGGTTCGATCACTTTCAACTTAGCAATCCAATCAACTAAAATGACATTGGATCATGCTAAAATCACCAACAATTCCCCCCCCAATTTAGTATGATCATTGATTACTAAAATAGCAACAAACAGAAAACTAATGCATAAGTGTAAATGTCATATGGATTGAATTTACACATAGTATATTACATGTGTAAGAATTCGAAAATCAGGTGCTCTAATAGTTTGAACCCATCAATTCATTTGAAAACCTGTAGATAATATACACACCAGTTTCATACTCTCTACAATTAACCCGACATGTTAAAGGCCATGTGTCCTAATCCTCTCATGAACATATCAAAAGCTAAATCACAAGCTTTTCTTGAGGCGGCTTAACCTCATGTTCACATAGGTAGTTTTCCTTTAATCTTGCTCCTGTGACGCAATTTTTCAAGAAATTATTAAGAAGTATCAAACTTCAACCTTCTTTATCTCACGGGTCCAAAAACATACTTTGGGATCAAATATTAAATGTGTTCCAATCTTCAGATAGTAGGCTTTTGATGTGTTGAAAGTGTGTGCAGTAGTGCTTAGCTTATTCTTCAATTTTTAAATTTATAAAACCTTTATTTAATACACTTTAACACCCTAACGAGCAACAAAACCAGATCAGAGGTAGTATGTAAGGTTATCGTCCCAAGAGAAATGTGGTAACGATAAGAGTTGCTTTATTATTTAATTCTTATTAAAGAATTAAAGATATATTTTTTATGTCTTTTATGGGATAGATTTCTCTTAGGAAAGATTTTACTTTTAAAGATACATAAAACAAGGAATTGAAGATTCAAAATAAGATACAAATAAAGACAATCAATTCATACGGAATTCATATTAGATAAGTTTCATAACTTATATTAACACAAAGTAGAATAACAATCATAGACCAATTATTATCTATTAATAGGTTAAACTAAGTGTTACATAGTAATCAATAAGTAGGATTTAAAGAATATGCTAGATATGTGATGTACATAACTAACATCTTAATTCTTCATGTTCAATTCAGTTACATGATACATACCAATCTTGTGATGAGGATCAATATGCAAATAGACTGACAAATTATATAAGCTATTAAACACCAAGTAGATCAACTCAAGTTACTAGCTGAAAGTCAATTAGTACTAAGTTTTCATGCAATCATTAATTAAACAAATCCAAACGAAGGATCTTCGATTAAACCTAACAATATCAACTTTTATTATATAAGCGTAATTCAAATCAAATAAGTTTATCACTATTAAACTCTTTAACTTAGTTGCATGCAATTCAATTTAACAAGTTTGATGGACTAGATCTAAACAAGTAGCATGAATCAAATAATAGATTTATCAGATCAATGACTAATCAATCTAAAAATCATGTTATTTAATCATTAAGCATGGCAAACAAGTGTAATCAAGACAAAACAGACTCGAAACAGTTTTAATATCATTACAGAAACTCAACCATACAGACCTGGAAAAGAACCAGAAACTGCACAGAATGAAGCACGAAGCCGGCGGCTTCCTTCACACCAAGCTGGCGGCTTGGGTGTGAAGCTGGCGGCTTCATCTGAATCCCAGATGAAGTCTAACTTTCATCCACGTAATCACTATGAACGTTTAGTTCATAGTAAAAGACGAACATAAACGAATACAGAAAATAAAATAGACAAAACAATAAATTAAAGATAGAATCATACCTTGAAAAGAAGGTAGATTTAAAAATACTTAAATAAAATCTTGAATCTTGATTACAAAAGAGTAAATCTAACCTAAGGGTGTAGAGAAAACCCCTAAAAAATGACCTATCTGCTTCTAAACTTTTGAACATATGAAAACTGAGACCAGGGGCTTCAATTTATAGGATTCTTGGGCGGTGGCCAAGCCGGCGGCTTCATTGGGAAGTCGGCGGCTTGCCTTGAGTCGGTGACTCCTCGTGCAAGTTAAACTTAATCAGCAAGCCATTCTTGTAACCGTCATACTGAAGTCGGCGATTTCATTGCCATGCCGGCGGCTTCACTTGATTCGCCGGATCTTTCTTATTTTATCTTGATTTTGTTTCTATTTTTACTTGAACTTGATCAATAAGTTGAGAAAACGTGTCAATCAGGCCGGCGGCTTCATTGGGAAGCGGCTTCCTTTGCCTTTTTCTTGATCAACAAGTTCTTTCAATTTCTATCGATTCTGGAACATTCTGGTACTTTTATCCTCAAAGCTGGCAGCTTCCTTAGAACCATGCTGGCGGCTTCCTTAGAACCATGCCGGCGGCTTCATACAGCCGATTTGCAATTTTCTTCATTTTTGATCCTGTTTAATACATAACTTTGACATAATCATTAGAAATACCTTTTTCCCATTTTTACCCATTTTAGTATGTTTTGGCATCAAAATGACTCAAAAATACTAAGATAACTCCTCAAAATGTTATTAAAAACTGTATAATTTAGGAGTTATCAAATTCTCCACACTTAAACCTTTACTTGTCCTCAAGTAAACCTTATAAATTATATCATGGGTATTAAAGTAAAATTGCAAAGTCAAAAGTATGTCTTAATAAGAAGTTAGTATTTATTATTCATAAGAACTAGTCTGAACCAGACCAAGGATTACAAGTAGTCCTAAAGGTTATTAAGTCAGATTTATACAGTTTGGTCATCATTGGACTCTTTTGTTTTCTAACTTTAAAAAAAGTGTATGGTTCTCATTGGAACTCTTTTCTTTCGTTGACCTTCATTGAACTCTTTTTCCTTTTCATTTCTTTTGCTTTCATGCTTAGCTTTTAGCTTTACACTTTTGCAAATTTCTAACATGGCCCTTACTTTGGACTCTTTTGCTGCCTCAGTGGTCCATGCTTCTTATGACATATGGTAGTGGCTATAAGCTTGCACTCGTTTCACAATTTTTGGCTTTTAACTTCTTATCTTAAACAAGTAATCCGATCTCGAAATTGAGAGTAGTTCTATTTATTAGCATTAAGATTAAGTTAGTATAAAGACATAAATTTGACTAAGAATTTATACTTTCAAAAATATTTAAAATTGTACCCATTTTTCAACCTTTTCGGGAAAATTTGATATCTTTTATAATCTTTTTCAAGTGATTAATCACTTCCCTCCCCACACTTAGATTATGCAATGTCCTCATTGCATTTATAATAAAAGAAATGAAATAAATAAATAAAGGACATAATTAAAAATAAGGGAAAGAGTGATGTTACTCGATTTGTAGGATCATAGAATGATTTGCGAGCACTTTTGCGGACTTCTTTTGAATTGAATAAGTAACTTGACAAAACATTAAATAACACAAACATAATAAGAACATAATATTTTATTAATTATTCTTCATCACTTAAACATTTAAACACTTAGGAGCTATATTGCTCTTACATTCATAATAAAGAAATAAAATAAAAACACTCGGACATAATATAGTCCTAATATCCTAATAAACATATATAAAGGGATAGGTAGTTTTGATTATAGAGTCGTTTGCACGTCTATTTTCTTCTTACAGAATTACTCCTTAGGCTTATTCTCTTCACACTTACTTTTTTCATACTCATTTAACTTCCTTTTCAAACCTGATTTTGCAGTTATAGGCAGGGTTTCACTATGGTGTCATTGATGAATAATAATAGTATTACTGACATAATTGATGATGGCTTTGGATATGGACAGAAATGGTGTTCCTAGAAGAATAGGTGTGATCTTATTTTCCACCATGTCCATAACAAGAAAATGAATAAGAAATTTAGTTGACCCTATTTTAACCATAACATTTTTCACAATACCCCTCGGACGACTTAAGCTTTGATTACCAAAATAAACAACCCCATCAATAGGTTCTAGCGTGTTTAACTTCAATCGCTCAAACATGCTAAAAGGCATAATATTCACACTAGACCTACTATCAACTAACGCACGAACAGATGTGGAACCATTAATTTCACAAGGGAAATGAAATTCTCTAGAATTAGCACGAACTATCGGGAAGTCAGAAATTGAAATTTCTATTTGCTTTAATGGCACTTCACTAACAAATTCCTTTTCCTTAACCAAATTATCATCTTGAATTTCATCACGTGACGGAATGAATACCCAACGCTTATTTCCTTTCAACGATTCAGCGAACTTTGTGGCTTCTTCAGATTCATCATCTATCTTGCGAGTTGTTTCTTCAACTACTTTGTCCACATATTCATCTAAATCAGCGTCCTCTTCTTTAATAGATTTGGATTTAGTAGCAACATCTTCTTCTTCCGAATCAGGATATCCACCATTCATTTCTTCTACTTCTTTGGACAATTCTTCCTCAGTTAATTCATATTCCCACAATATATCAGCTCCTCTAGAAGCTACATATTCACGGACTGCTTTTCTTCCAAGATGTTCTCTTTTAGATATTCCCTTAACAGTTTCCCAAAACCTATTATATTCAGGATCATTTTCTCTAGGCCCCTTATCAAAATCATATTCAGAATCATCAGAACCATCACTGTCATCACTATCATCTATATTAATAAAAGTAACCGTATTTACCTTTTCAAAACGAACTTCCTTAGAAACTTCATATTCAACCGAAACTTTACCCTCGAAAAGTTTAAATAACTTAGTTACGTTGCGCTTTAAGTTTTGAATGGACGCTTGATGATTATTTTGTACTAGGGAAATTTGAGCCTTTATGTTATCATTAGCTTCATTTTGATTTTTGATGAAAGTGAGGATTCTTTCTTCAAGATTAGATTTCTTATCATTAGAAGAATTTGGAATGAAGGGTGCTCTAACAGGAAAGAAACCATGTGGGTTTTTATTATTAGCAGGATAAGGCGTATTATAATTATTACGGTAGTTCGAGTTTCCTTGAAATTGATTAACATACGAAACATTCTCAACTTGCTCCATGGTAAGACTAGCAACACAATCTTTAGTAGCATGAGGACCTTAGCATTTTTCACAACCTACCTTAATCATATGCATTTCCTTAGTAAGCTTTTCAATTGGCCTTCCTAAATTACCCAATTGCACATTCATAGTTTTAACCATATCTTCAAAATCAAAACTAACAGATTTTACCGAACGAGAAATATCTAAGTCTTGGTGCCATTCATGGGAATGAGCAGCCAACTTATTAATAAGAGTTTCAGCTTCTTCGACAGTTTTGCTCATAATGTTTCCTCTAGCAGATGTATCAATCTCTCTTCTCGTAGCAATATCACAACCCTTATAGAAAGTAGTTACATTTTTAAACTTATCCAAACCATGTTGCGGACAACCTCTAAGCATTTGACCAAATCGAACCCAAGCAGAATAAAGAGACTCGTTATTTTTCTGACGAAAATTAGCAATTTCAGTTTGAAGGGTGACAGTTTTAGACGCAGGAAATAATCGAGTGAGAAACTTCTCAACCATCGTATCCCAACTAGTAATATCTCCTTCAGGTAACGAGTTTAACCATTCCCTAGTTTCATCTTTTAGTGACCATGGGAAGAGACGAAGATAAATAATATTACTCTCCACATTATTAATGTTAAACAGATTACAAATATCTTTAAATTTATAAATGTGGGCATTAGCATCTTCCTTCTCCGTACCCCTAAATTGATTATCTTTTAGCAAATGAAAAATAGGACCCTTAATATCAAAAATTTCTTTTATTTCGGGCTGAGTAATAGCATGACCTAATCTTTCCTGGCCAGCTTTCATTAACGCTTCCATTGAATCAGTCATTTTAATTTCTGAACCAAAAAGAGATCCCAAATTAGAATCAAGACTAGACGAAAGGCTAGATAATGAATCATCACTAGAAGTAGTTCCTTCTTGGAAATCTAATTTCTTAACAATTTTCAAATCCTTAGAAAGTTTAAATAATATATCAGGATTTGACAACGTTCTTGGTAAGACCGGTTTCTTGGACCGAGTAATCATGTGATCTAAAATCATGAAAAGAAATGTTTTAGGAGAAAATCTTTTAAGCCTTAAAGGATTTATATATTTAAGTTTTCTATTTAAGAAATATCTTAGGATATAAGTAAATTTTAAATTAATAAATATATTAACTATTAAAGACGTAATTAATAATATAAATATTAAATAACAACTTTTATCGCATAACAACGAATAATCAAACATACACGGCCTATTGAATCTTTCAATACTTAAGTGACCCGTCAATGTCTAGGTTCAGGTAGGAGCCTTTAAATCGGAACCCCAACAACCCTCTCCTAAAGGAAGACAGTCATCACCCGTTTTCAAGAAATATCAATAACTAAAGTATATCCAATCTCCGTATTTACATCGCTACACTTCCCCTAAAGGAAGGTGCTTCACTTCCCCGGCAGCGGCACCAAAAAGTTGATGTGTTGAAAGTGTGTGCAGTAGTGCTTAGCTTATTCTTCAACTTTTAAATTTATAAAACCTTTATTTAATACACTTTAACACCCTAACGAGCAACAAAACCCGATCAGATGTAGTATGTAAGGTTATCGTCCCAAGAGAAGTGTGGTAACGATAAGAGTTGCTTTATTATTTAATTCTTATTAAAGAATTAAAGATATATTTTTTATGTCTTTTATGGGATAGATTTCTCTTAGGAAAGAGTTTGCTTTTAAAGATAAATAAAATAAGGAATTGAAGATTCAAAATAAGATACAAATAAAGATACAAGTAAAGATACAAGTGATTACATGTACAATCAATTCATACGGAATTCATATTAGATAAGTTTCATAACTTATATTAACACAAAGTAGAATAACAATCATAGACCAATTATTATCCCTTAATAGGTTAAACTAAGTGTTGCATAGTAATCAATAAGTAGGATTTAAAGCATATGCTAGATATTTGATGTGCATAACTAACATCTTAATTCTTCATGTTCAATTCAATTACATGATACATACCAATCTTGTGATGAGGATCAATATGCAAATAGACTGACAAATTATATAAGCTATTAAACACCAAGTAGATCAACTCAAGTTACTAGCTGAAAGTCAATTACTACTAAGTTTTCATGCAATCATTAATTAAACTGAAAGGACCCGTCCTAATCCACCTGGACGAAGTCATCAACATTCGGTCCCATTGCGATGATCGGCTCCAAGTAATGTCCTTATATTGAGCAAATGCACAGCGAAAGACTTAATTTATACCTGAGAATAAACATGCTTTAAAGTGTCAACCAAAAGGTTGGTGAGTTCATAGGTTTATCATAACAACCATTTCAATATGTTAATAGACCACAAGATTTCATAATCATAAACATAATACACTCGCAAGTGTATGTAAAGCATTCTAAGTGGTTGAGCACTTGGTAACCATACTTAACATTTAATCAACGTCGCATATTCCCTTTATTATAAAATCTCACTACACCGTACCAAGTGTAGTCACCAAAACGAAGTACTGTGCAACCGTTGAATATTGGTCGTCCAGTCCGGTTGGGGTTGTCAGGCCCGATAGATCTATCAACAGGATTCGCGTTTACAATACCCATGTAAATAGTAGTTACCAAGCTACAGGGAAATATTCCAGTGGTACAACTCAACGTAGAATATATTTTTAAGTACTTGTGTCTATTTTGTAAACATTTATAAAAGCAGCGCATGTATTCTCAGCCCAAAAATATATATTGCAAAAGCAATTAAAAAGGGAGCAAATGAAACTCACTTTTTCCTTGAAGGTATTTAATTCGACTTGGTCTCCGATAGATATCACGAACCTAACCATATATATAATATATCAACATATTTTCTTTTTAAGTAATCGTTACATATATATATATATATATACTTTTAATATTTTCTTAGTCCGTAGTTAGCAGTCCGATGTTAGTGGTCCACAATTAGTTGCTTAAATAAAATAAATAAAGACCCCATCGTATTCGTATTGATTAGAATTACTCTTGACCCATGGTACCATGTTGTCAAATGACGTGTTGCGTACATAAAGTACCGTGTTGTCAAATGACGTGTTGCGTACAATCATGAGGTCTTATGATTAATCTTCTCATGTTGTTTACGGGTGGTCCTGAAATATATAAAATCAAATCATAAGTAATTATATATAAAATATCATATTAATTAGAAAAGATATGATTAATTTACTTTTTCTCCAAATATTTTCGTAGCTAAACTAGCTTCGGATAACCAATCTTGTTTTAGTCGTAGTTTCTTCATTACAACTCCGTTTTTGTTGGTTCAACTTGCCACTTCCTTGGATCGAGTCAAATTTTAAGAATATGAACTGAAAATACCTTAGTTTGTATTCGAAATCATAGGTTATAGGTCAAACTTTGGTGAAACTTATGAAAGTGATCATTTTCCATCATAAAAACAACATTTAATGATCATTTTTTTAAAAATACTTACACTTTGAGTTAAACCATGAAATTTTTATGTGTTAACATATTCATAAGAAATATCATTTTTACAGAACATGAACTTCCAATTCAAAGTTCAAGATGGTTTTTAATTATCCAACCCAAAACAGCCCCCGGTTGCACTCCGATGAAGTAGATTCAGTTTTTAAGATGTTCTTTGTAAAACCAAGTTATATCTTGTTAGGTTAGCATATCATTATGATATATTACAGGTCTTGAATTGTTTTAAAACTCAAGTTAGAAGGATCTATTTAGTTTGCGAACAAGTTTGTAATCATTCAAACAATGTTCTTGTTGTTAAAATTTTATACCACAAAATAAGATAGCTATATGAATATGAATTGAATAAGATTATGAACAAGGTTACTGAAAGGACCCGTTCATATACATTATAAACAATTCATAATAGTTGATTACATCGCGAGGTATTTGACCTCTATATGATACATTTTACAAACATTGCATTCGTTTTTAAAAGACAAACTTTCTTTACAATGAAAGTTAACGGCATGCACACCATTTCATAATACATCCAACTATAATTGGCTTAATAATAATCTTGATGAACTCAATGACTCGAATGCAACGTCTTTCAAAATATGCCATGAATGACTCCAAGTAATATCCTTAAAATGAGCTAATGCACAGCGGAATATTTCTTTAATACCTGAGAATAAACATGCTTTAAAGTGTCAACCAAAAAGTTGGTGAGTTCATAGGTTTATCATAACAATCATTTCAATATATTAATAGACCACAAGATTTCTGTTTATAAATATATGTACACTCGCAAGTGTATAAAAGTATTCTATAAGTTGTAGGCACCCGGTAACAAGCCTTAACGTTCATGTTTTACCCTCTGAAGTACACCAGATCAGGTGTGTTTAAAATAACCTCAAAGTACTAAAGCATCCCATAGTCAGGATGAGGTTTGTCAGGCCCAATAGATCTATCTTTAGGATTCGCGCCTACCGTACATAGACAAGTAATTTAATGTTACCAAGCTAAGGGTATATTTCTGGTTTAAACCCACGTAGAATTAGTTTTAGTACTTGTGCCTATTTCGTAAAACATTTATAAAAACAGCGCATGTATTCTCAGTCCCAAAAATATATATAAAAGGGAGCAAATGAAACTCACCATACTGTATTTCGTAGTAAAAATACATATAACGTCATTTAACAAGTGCAAGGTTGGCCTCGGATTCACGAACCTATATTAATTATATATATTTATATGTTGGTCAATATTTGTCTAACAATTTTTGGTCAAGTCATAGTGTACCACAATCCTAATGCTCGAGACTAATATGCAAACGTCAACAAAAGTCAACTTGACCCAAAATGACTTCTAAAATTTATACGTGTTTATTATATAACTTAACTATAGTCGTTTTATATATTTAAATATATTTATTAGATTTTATAATAATAAAAGTCATTTATTAATAAAAATTTATATTAACATTTATATATGATAAAATATACTTTTATATATCTTAAGTAGTAAAATTTATAAAGTTCACTTAATATCGTAAAACTATAGTGGTAAGTATTATTAATGTAATTATATTACGCGTGGTGAAAAATATCTTTGTATCCCCTATTTATTTGATAAAATAATATTGATCATAATAATAATAAGTAAAAGTTGTATTATTTTGTAATAATAATTATTATTATTCTATAAAAAAATAACAATATTTATATTTACTAAAAATGTTATTATGATAAAATGATAATACTAACATAATAGTAATAATGATATTTTATAATAACAATGATATTTTTATTAAAATAATAACGACGATAGTAATAATAATAATCATTTTAAGAATAATACTAAAATTCAGTTGACTATAACTTCTAATCCGTTCATCGAAACCATTCGATATCTAAATGAAAAGTTCTTAATTTTTCGCTAGCTTTCCAATGACATGCATATCATATACCCTATCTCAGTAGCATATGTATCTAATTCAGGATTCAACAAACCTATCTAAGGACAATATCGAATGTACAAGCATGCATAATCCTATATACTCGAGCACTAGTCAGGGATACACTATTGATATATAAAAGTTAAGTTATGAGTGCTCACGTATCAATATTGAGATTCAATTTTGCAGGAAAGTACGTAGACGCAACGGAGATGATAAACACTAGATTGACCTCACGAGCATACCCATGAACCATACCCTTCACCTCCATAGCTATAACCCATAATTTCCTTAGCTTCGACTCATTAAAAAAAACTATTTTGAAATCACTCGGACATCACTCCGTCGTAATATTTTATGTATACTAATAATATCTTGAAATAATACAGAGCAAATATATATATATATATATATATATATATATATATATATATATATATATATATATAAATCGATTGAGAGAGTTTAGAGAAATATATTTTCAAGTTTCTATGAAATAATGAAACCTATTGAATTCTATTTATAATAGATTTTTGAATTATTAAAGTGAAGTATTAAAGTATGAATTATTAAAGTGAATTATTAAAGTATGAATTATTAAAGTGAATTATTAAAGTATGAATTATTAAAGTGAATTATTAAAGCATGAATTATTAAAGTGAATTATTAAAGTTAAAGTAAAGTAAAAGTAAAGTAAAGGTAAAGTTAAAGTATAGTAAAAGTATAAAAACTATGTATGTATAATACGCGTATAAATATATATAATATTAATTTAAATCGTTATATATATTTAATGAAATAAAATATAAATATCATTATATTTATTATACTGGTTAAGTAATGAGTTGTCAAAAGTGATTCTAGATATTTATAAAAGTTATATACATTTTAATAATAAAGTTCTTTTTAAACTGAAAACGTTTTTGTACGTTTGAAAATAGATTAATAGAATATTATGGAAACCAATTCTCCACTAGCTTTTGTCTAACTTTTGTAAATGACACTTTTTATTTATTTATAAATAGCTTTACAAATTATTCCGAATATCGTTAAGAGAAATAGATTTTCTCAAATCATAGTGGACCTCTCAACAGAGACTTGTAATCATAATTCAATGTTTCTGATAATTCAATCATTTAATATATATTTTTTTAATTTCATCGATAATCATATTGAAAAAAATACGTTCATATAAAGCATTATACGTTTAAATACTTTGTTGACATTTTCAATTTATAACATATACACATATACATACATATTCATATATGTTCATTTAATGGTTCATGAATCATTGGAATTTGGTCGAGGTTTAAATGAATGTATAAACATAGTTTAAAATTCTTGAGATTTAACTTAACAAACATTGCTTATCGTGTCAGAATAATATAAAGATAAAGTTTAAATTTAGTCGAAAATTTCCGGGTCGTCACAGTACCTACCCGTTAAAGAAATTTCGTCTCCGAAATTTGATAGAGGTCGTTATGGCTAACAATGAGAATGTTATTATGACGATTATGAAGTTTTATCATGTCTAAGAAGTATGGATAAAATAATTCGATTACTCGAAGCGTATGAGGGAAGTTATCGTAAATGAAGGAAATAAGATTATAGTGATTCGTCATATCTTTTGACGTCATCACAATTGATCTCCGAATTTAAAGAAAATCTTTGTAATCTATGTTGGATTTGATGCTTCGGTGATTAAGGAGATTATGATTCTCTTCGAATTAATACGATAATCCATCTTGATTTCTCTGTAGGGTATTTCACTATAAATCCACCTCCTTCATTTCCTTACAACTTACACCTTCTATTCTTTCTCCCTTAACTCATATTTTAAAGTATTTGTCAATATGCTTCATCCATTACTGATTCTCGATATACTCCTCACTTTCATATCTGTCGTTCTTCTTTTTCATCTGCCTCCGGAAGAATCTATTTACTTCTACTATACTCTCGGTTTTATAGTGTTTTTAGTTCTTCCGTGTCTTTATATTTCTATATGCATCGATATATACGGTTTATAATTTTTGGGTGGTTGTTGGGTTTTATATCTTCCCTTATATTTCAAAGCCCCTACTTTTGTCTTCTATAATCATTGACATCCACAGTTAATGCTCTCTTCTATTTGCTGCGATTTATACGCCAATTTCTATTTTGGAGTTTTGTCCTTTCGTTTATTCTTCTTGCGATTAAGCAACGTTTGTAATGGTCCAGTATTCGCAGATATGAATTTCAGAATGAACATAGTTAATGTTCTAAGAAGGAAATGGTAATGGCACGATCTTGATTTGTTAATTTACCAGAATACCCTGAAAAGACCGAATCATCAAGAAAATATATTCTTGATATTTTTAGAGATTAAATAGAATACAAGAGTCGTGTAACATGGAACATGATGACGGCATGGTCTGTGAATCATCATGTCCCATTAGAAACTCAGCATGACTTACTGTAATATAATCACGTTGATCAAGTGTCATTATATTATACTAACTCATGCTTCATTTCCCAACACTACTTCAAAACATTCATAATTTAAACTCGAAAGTTTATAGAATATAGAAACTAATAGTTTCTTATATGATGTAACACTGATAGCGCAAAGAGATAAATGACTTCAGATAAGATTAGTTGTGAAAATATCTTCAGAAATATCGCGGATATTTATAATGAAAGATATGATAATATCTTAGAATTTCTAATATTGATGGATGATGATGAAGATTTGTCTGTAAAGGTTTAGAATAAAGAGTAAGGTATTCGTTAATGACTTTAGCAGGCACTGAATCATTTAGATTCTTTGAAGGCAGATTTAGTCTTTGTGATTTGTCCACAGCCTCCTTCATAGTCTGTTCAATCCGTTTTTCAGTTCCAAACCTTCTCTTTTTCTCAGCTTTACCACCTTACTATTCTTTGTCATCAAACTTTTTACTGTTAAGATCGTTTACAGTTTTTGATGCTTCGTCAGCATTTCAAGAACTAGTTTGCAGTTCAAAATATTTTTCAGAACTTCACATTCAAAGTATGTAAGTCCAGGAGATAGACGTTTTACGTACACATATAACTGTTGGCGTAGACATGCTGCGAGATTTCAAAATACTGGTTACTGTTTTCTGATGATTCGTATGACAATTCTCGTTACAAGATAAGAATGAGTAAATGATGTGATTTCAATAAATATAATGATTTTTCGAAAAGTCAAAGATAATTGAAGTTGTTGGTAAGTTTATTGCTAAGGTGGCGAGATATGAAAGGTCCCCAGTAACGATGACGAAAGGGAAACGTATCTATCGAGGTTATAATAAGACTAGTCTGACTGAAAAGTCGAAGTTGACTTGCTGGAGCTGTGACAAAACTGTCTACTTTGAAAAGGAATTGAAAAGTCATTTTAGCTAATAAATGCCAAAGGGTCTGACACGGATACGCGTCGAACTATGACTTTAGCTTCGAGAGCTTTTTAGGTACATAAATGTGGGTAATATGTGGTTGGATCATCATCTCGATTGTTCATTGTTTGAAGTGTCTTCGAAAACTTCGGAGAGTTTGAACACAGTTTGTAATCGTTAATATACATATGATGTTCTAACACAGTTTTGAAGTCAAAGTATAGCTTTGAAAGATGTAGGAATCTAAGAGTGATGTCTTCTGTTAAATCATGACTTGGATTTTGATTTGTCAAAATCAGAATGCGTAATCAAATTTGGGTGAGAATGGTTGTTTTGATTTCTATACAAGAATGTATATTGATGTGAGATTTTGGGAGTATAGTTGATGATTTGCTTAATCAGATTCGAAAAATGTAACATATTAATTGTGAATTTATATATCTCTCGGGTATTACCTACCCGTTAAAAAAAAATTTCACAATTAATATTTTGTACAACAGAATTTTATTACAGTCTTTATGAAAATATATATGTGCATATTTTCTTCAGATGTAACATAGATTTAATGAGTTAATATTAAATTAAACTCATTTGATTTACGGTTGAAACTAGAACTGAATAATCCCTAAAGACTTTAGAAATTACATAACTTTTACGGAGTATTTATTCAATAAAATTGAAATTATGAATTAATACTTCATTATTTGTTGGTGTTTGTGGAATTCTTGTGAATTTCGCAAGGTACGAATAATGTTATTTGAAAAGTTTCGAGTACATCAACGATGAAAGTGAAAATCAAACTTATATTTGAATAATTCATTTGATTTATTATGAATTGGGATTTATTGAATTGAGGCAGAGATTGTAGTTAATGATGGTTAAGTTGTGGACGAAGGACGTACATTATTGCATATTAGTAACATGAATTAACCGAGTAGTTAAGATTCACACATAATAGCTTAGTACGAAAATATTTATTATGGTCTAAAAATTTATATATATAAGATATACATATAAATCCTTCAGTGGAAATGAGTTAATACTTCATAACTCATTGATATGACATACTTGTTGTTGATTTATAATGATGTCCACGGTGATTCTTTCACTGACGGAGTTTGTGATGTTATAGGTGCTGCTGATTCTGACAACGCTGATGGCACTGACTGTACTGGTGATATTCATGGTACTGTTGATGATGTTGGTAAATTAAGTCTAGCTTGTAAACCACACATCATTCTTGTCAGGGTTTCTACTCTTCCTTCTATCATTTGGGTTCACTCATCTAATTTATGGTTGGGGCTAGAATAGATAATCTCTAAGACTTTAGAGACTACATAATCGTCGCAAAATGTTTCTCCAATGAAGTTATGAATCAATACTTCATCGTTTGTTGTTGTTGGTATTCCTTGGTATCTATAGAGTGTATGTCATTGGTACTCGTGGGATATAGGTTGTGATGTTGAAGTGTGGGATGCGGATGTTACTGTTGGTGGTGGTGATAGTACTGTTGGTGTTGCTGGTGGTGGTACTGGTTATGCTGCTGGTGCTGCTGTTGGTGTTTGTAACCCTTGCACCATATTCTCTAAAGCCACTACTCGAGCGCGAAGTCGTTGACTTCTTCTATTGCACCGGGGTGATTGTCAGTTCGGACGAGCGGATAAATAAAATCTATAATTTGGTGTAGTATGTAATCGTGACGAGATACTCTAGAAATAAGAGAGAAAATGGTGTTTCGGATAGGTTCGCCGGTAAGTGCTTCAGGTTCTTCGCCAAGAGGGAAATGTGGTGGATGGAAGGGATCACCTTCTTCTTGTCTCCAATGATTAAGGAGGCTACGAACCCATCCCTAATTCATCCAGAGTAGATGATGACTAATTGGTTGATCCATTCCGGTCACACTGCTTTCAGAACTTGAGTAGGATTCCATTTCGGAATCCGAGGGACTTGAACTAATGACGAATTCCATTTTGTACGATTGAATAAAGAATTTTTCGATATGAAATGATTTTCCAGCTATCGGGTGGTATTCTAATTATATAGAGTAAAAGGTTTCGTAGATTACGGAGGAATTTACGGAATATGTCCGGCAAAGTTTAAAGTAACAGATACGCTAAGATATGAATTAGCAGATACGCTAAGATATGAATTTTGTTTATACACTATTCATGCAATCAATGCAATAAGATGTGTCTAGACTAAGAATGATAAGCAGGTAATTTTCGACAAAAATGATGAGCAAAACTTTTGACATGCAGACACGGTTGAAGTCCAGACTCACTAATGCTTCCTAATGACTATCAGTTAGACACACTAATGCAGACCTGGTTCGCTAAGACCACCGCTCTGATACCAACTGAAAGGACCCGTTCATATACATTATAAACGATTCATAATAGTTGATTACATCGCGAGGTATTTGACCTCTATATGATACATTTTACAAACATTGCATTCGTTTTTAAAAGACAAACTTTCTTTACAATGAAAGTTAACGGCATGCACACCATTTCATAATACATCCAACTATAATTGGCTTAATAATAATCTTGATGAACTCAATGACTCGAATGCAACGTCTTTCAAAATATGCCATGAATGACTCCAAGTAATATTCTTAAAATGAGCTAATGCACAGCGGAATATTTCTTTAATACCTGAGAATAAACATGCTTTAAAGTGTCAACCAAAAGGTTGGTGAGTTCATAGGTTTATCATAACAATCATTTCAATATATTAATAGACCACAAGATTTCTGTTTATAAATATATGTACACTCGCAAGTGTATAAAAGTATTCTATAAGTTGTAGGCACCCGGTAACAAGCCTTAACGTTCATGTTTTACCCTCTGAAGTACACCAGATCAGGTGTGTTTAAAATAACCTCGAAGTACTAAAGCATCCCATAGTCAGGATGGGGTTTGTCAGGCCCAATAGATCTATCTTTAGGATTCGCGCCTACCGTACATAGACAAGTAGTTTAATGTTACCAAGCTAAGGGTATATTTTTGGTTTAAACCCACGTAGAATTAGTTTTAGTACTTGTGCCTATTTCGTAAAACATTTATAAAAACAGCGCATGTATTCTCAGTCCCAAAAATATATATAAAAGGGAGCAAATGAAACTCACCATACTGTATTTCATAGTAAAAATACATATAACGTCATTTAACAAGTGCAAGGTTGGCCTCGGATTCACGAACCTATATTAATTATATATATTTATATGTTGGTCAATATTTGTCTAACAATTTTTGGTCAAGTTATAGTGTACCACAATCCTAATGCTCGAGACTAATATGCAAACGTCAACAAAAGTCAACTTGACCCAAAATGACTTCTAAAATTTATACGTGTTTATTATATAACTTAACTATAGTCGTTTTGTATATTTAAATATATTTATTAGATTTTATAATAATAAAAGTCATTTATTAATAAAAATTTATATTAACATTTATATATGATAAAATATACTTTTATATATCTTAAGTAGTAAAATTTATAAAGTTCACTTAATATCGTAAAACTATAGTGGTAAGTATTATTAATGTAATTATATTACGCGTGGTGAAAAATATCTTTGTATCCCCTATTTATTTGATAAAATAATATTGATCATAATAATAATAAGTAAAAGTTGTATTATTTTGTAATAATAATTATTATTATTCTATAAAAAAATAACAATATTTATATTTACTAAAAATGTTATTATGATAAAATGATAATACTAACATAATAGTAATAATGATATTTTATAATAACAATGATATTTCTATTAAAATAATAACGACGATAGTAATAATAATAATCATTTTAAGAATAATACTAAAATTCAGTTGACTATAACTTCTAATCCATTCATCGAAACCATTCGATATCTAAATGAAAAGTTCTTAATTTTTCGCTAGCTTTCCAATGACATGCATATCATATACCCTATCTCAATAGCATATGTATCTAATTCAGGATTCAACAAACCTATCTAAGGACAATATCGAATGTACAAGCATGCATAATCCTATATACTCGAGCACTAGTCAGGGATACACTATTGATATATAAAAGTTAAGTTATGAGTGCTCACGTATCAATATTGAGATTCAATTTTGCAGGAAAGTACGTAGACGCAACGGAGATGATAAACACTAGATTGACCTCACTAGCATACCCATGAACCATACCCATCACCTCCATAGCTATAACCCATAATTTCCTTAGCTTCAACTCATTAAAAAAAAAAACTATTTTGAAATCACTCGGACATCACTCCGTCGTAATATTTTATGTATACTAATAATATCTTGAAATAATACAGAGCAAATATATATATATATATATATATATATATATATATATATATATATATATATATATATATATATATCGATTGAGAGAGTTTAGAGAAATATATTTTCAAGTTTCTATGAAATAATGAAACCTATTGAATTCTATTTATAATAGATTTTTGAATTATTAAAGTGAAGTATTAAAGTATGAATTATTAAAGTGAATTATTAAAGTATGAATTATTAAAGTGAATTATTAAAGTATGAATTATTAAAGTGAATTATTAAAGCATGAATTATTAAAGTGAATTATTAAAGTTAAAGTAAAGTAAAAGTAAAGTAAAAGTAAAGTTAAAGTATAGTAAAAGTATAAAAACTATGTATGTATAATACGCGTATAAATATATATAATATTAATTTAAATCGTTATATATATTTAATGAAATAAAATATAAATATCATTATATTTATTATACTGGTTAAGTAATGAGTTGTCAAAAGTGATTCTAGATATTTATAAAAGTTATATACATTTTAATAATAAAGTTCTTTTTAAACTGAAAACGTTTTTGTACGTTTGAAAATAGATTAATAGAATATTATGGAAACCAATTCTCCACTAGCTTTTGTCTAACTTTTGTAAATGACACTTTTTATTTATTTATAAATAGCTTTACAAATTATTCCGAATATCGTTAAGAGGAATAGATTTTCTCAAATCATAGTGGACCTCTCAACAGAGACTTGTAATCATAATTCAATGTTTCTGATAATTCAATCATTTAATATATATTTTTTTAATTTCATCGATAATCATATTGAAAAAAATACGTTCATATAAAGCATTATACGTTTAAATACTTTGTTGACATTTTCAATTTATAACATATACACATATACATACATATTCATATATGTTCATTTAATGGTTCGTGAATCACTGGAATTTGGTCGAGGTTTAAATGAATGTATAAACATAGTTTAAAATTCTTGAGATTTAACTTAACAAACATTGCTTATCGTGTCAGAATAATATAAAGATAAAGTTTAAATTTAGTCGGAAATTTCCGGGTCGTCACAGTTACTACCTCACGTTACTTGGACAAAGTTACTGCAAAAGATAAAAAATAATCTTGGAATCAAAGAGTGGTGGAGTTAGATCAAAAGGTTGGAAGTAAACTTCTTCAAATGGGTGGTTATTTTGATATGTTCTTGAAAGAGTTTTCTTATGGTGTTTAAGGCTTGTAATTGAAGCTAAATGATCGGGAAAATGCTTGGAGATGATCAAGTATGAAGTTAGGAGTATTTTGAGAGAGAAATGAGGGTGTAGGTATGAGAAAATGGAGTGAAGAAATGGTGTTCATTTATAAAAACGTTTTTAGTTTATAAAGAAAGAAAAGGATTTCTAATTTTGTTTTCTTACTAATAATTCATACTACTTGACAAATCCTAGTTACCTCATATCTAGGGCAGTAATAATGTTGATTAGGATGTTGATTTGATGTGTATATACTAATAGTAAATACGTATAGAAGCTGGGTATGATACGGGTACATATACCATAGATATACGTATAGAAATCTCGAGGAAACGGAACGAGAATTCAAATATAGCTATCTTTTGTGAATATACTTATATTGTTTTATGTATTTAAGTCCTTAAAAAGTGATTAAATACATTATATATACGATACATGTATAAGCATTATAGATTATAAGTATATATATCAAAGAATGTTACGTATAGTTATCGTTTTGAAAACTTAAGTTAGTAGTTTCAAAATATACTTATAACTCATTATCATTAGTACACAATGAGATGTTAAACCATCCTTAGATCATGTTAAATATATATAAATACATATATATACACAAATGTATAATTATCGTATGTTATATAGTTCGTGATATCATCGGTCATATTGAACGGTCAAACGTTATGTAAAACTCTTTTCAAAAACACAAGTCTCAACAATTTGGATTGCTTATCATGTTGGTATGGTTTAATTTATGTAAATATTAATCTCATAAGTATAATTTGGTCGGAAAATTCCGGGTCATTACAGTACCTACCCGTTAAAGAAATTTCGTCCCCGAAATTTGATAGAGGTTGTTGCGGATAACAATAAGAAGGTTTACATGACAAATATAAGGTGATAATGGAGTTTTATCATCATTGAGTAATGTAGATAAAACGATTCGATTATGCGAAGAATATAAATGAGACTATCGTAAAAGAGTGAGATGAGTAAAATATATTCGTCTTAACCGATGACATAGTTATGATTGATTTCCGGGATTTAAGGGATTTAAAGAGAATCTTACGTAATAAGATTTGGTTCTTTGGTGATTAAGGAAATCAGGATCTTCTTTGATTATATGCAATAATCTATTTCGATTGCTCTGTCGGATATTTCACTATAAATTCACCCCTTCGTTTCCTTATTTTCCACGACTCACACCTTCTATTCTTTCTTCCTTGATTCTTACTTTAAAGCATTCATCAATATGCTCCATCCAGTCTTGATTCTTGATATACTCCTAACTTTTATATCTGTCATTGTTCTTTTTCATCTACCACCAGAAGAATCTATTTACTTCTACTATACTCTTGTGTTTATAGTGTTTCTAATTCTCCCGTGTCTCTATATTGCTATCTGCATCGATATACATGGTTTGTAATTTCGGGGTTATTATCGGAGTTTATATTCTTCATTATTTTTCGGAGCTTCATGCTTTCGTTTTCTCTTCCCGACTTCGAGTCAAGCGAGTAATGGTCCGGAATTCGTAGATATGAAATTCAGAATGAACATAGCTAATGCTCTACGAAGAAAATGGTAATAGAACAATTTTGATTTGTTAAATTACCAAAATACCCTGGAGAAGACCGAGTCATCCAGAAAAATATTTTCTTGATATGTTTAGAGATTAGATAGAATGTAAAAGTCATGTAAATGGCACATGATGACGGTACTGTGAATCATCATGCTTCATTAGAAACTCAGCATGACTTACTGTAATATAATGACGTTGATCAAGTGTCATTATATTATACTAATCCATGCTTCAGTTCCCAACACTACTTCAAAACATTCATATTTTAAACTCGAAGGTTTCAGAATTTAGAAACTAACACAGTTTCTTTTATGTTGCAGATATTACGGAGAAATAAATGATCTCAGATAAGAATAGTTGTGAAAATATCGCCAGAAATATGGAGGATATTTATAATAGAACATAGAGAATATCTTAGAATTTCTAATATCAATGGATGATGAAGAAGATTTATCTGTGAAGGTTTAGAATGAGAAATAAGATGTTTGCTAACGATTTCAGCAGGCACAGAATCATTTGAATTCTTTGAAGGCAAACTTATTCTTTGTGATTTATCCACGGCTTTCTTCATAGTTTCGCATAATCCGCTTTTCGGTACTAAATTTTCTATCGAGCGTTCCTAACACTCCTTTCTTTATCATCAAACTTTTGGCCATTAAGATCATCTACAACATGCTGCTTCATTAGCATTTTCAAAGTTAACTGATCTGGGTCATCGGTTATCAAACCGAGGTAGTTTCAGGAGAATTGTGTTTTTAGAATGATTAATCACTGATGGTAATATTGTGGAATATAAAAGGTTCCCCAGTAACAATAAAGAGTACGCATATATATCGCGGTTATAATAAAGTTATTTCGGATGAAAAGTCGGAGTTGACTTGCTGGAGCTGTGACAAAATTAGCTACTTTAGAAAGGGATTGCAAAACGATCTTCGGTAATAACAATGTCAAAGGAACTAGAACAGATACGTGTCAAACGTTTACTCAGTTTCCGAGAGTTTTTCAGGTGCATAACTATATGCATCAATCTTTTCTTCTGTAGATGAAGTGCGGTTGGTTTATCCTCTCGATTGAGGTGTTTTTAAGAATCGTGATAGATTTGAACACTGATTGTAATCATCGAGATACAATGAGGTTTAAGATGAAATCAAGTGGCAATCTTGAAGAAATGTTTAGTTTCATATGTTATAATCAATATTTTAATTCATTTTAATTGTCCAATGTCATTAGTCCACAGTCGATAGTCCACAGTAACAGTCCAATAATTCATATATAGTTTAATATATAATATACGAATTAATTAATACGTGTCGTGACCCGTATATGTCTCAGACTCGATCACAACTCAAACTATATATATTATTGTAGAATTAACCTCAACCCTGTATAGAGAACTCGATCATTACTGCATATAGAGTGTCTATGGTGATTCCAAATAATATATATAGATGCGTCGATATGATATGTCAAAACATTGTATACGTGTCCCGATATTTAAAGTGCGTAAAATAATTACAGAAATTAAATGACGATAAATAAAAGTGCGATAATTAAATTGCGATAATTAAATTGCGATAAATAAACTGCGATAAGTAAAATGTAATCAGTTAGCTAGGAACAATTAGCTGGAACAGTTAGCATGGATTCTTAACAAAAATTTTCATAGTTAATTTGTTTGTTTCTAACAGATTTTATTTTGTCATATGTTTTCTTCTTATGCCACTTGTTGGATTCTGGGAAGTCAAAATCCAAATATGAAATTGAATGAAAATGGTTATTCTGCGGTGAACGGATACGTATATCAGTGGTTGTAAGTAGGATAGTAAATGACTGTTGAATCAGCTTCGACGAATGTACAATGTAACTTATTAAGATGAAATCTAATTATTCCTCGGGTATTACCTACCCGTTAAAAAAAAATTTCACCATTAATATTTTGTACAAAAGAACTTTTAATTACAATCTTTATGAAAACATATATACATATATATTTTCTTCAGATGAAATCATGAATTTAATGAGTTAATATGATATTAATCTCATTTGCTTTTCGGTTTGAGCTAGAATAAGAAATCTCTAAAACTTTTTGAAACCACATATTCTTCGCAGAATATCAATGAAGTTATGGATCAATACTTCATCGTTCATTATTGTTGGTACTCCTTGGTATCTATGGTGTGTATGATGTTGATGTTTGTGGGATAGATTATGATGTCGAGACGTGTGATGCGGATGTTGTTTGTTAGTGGTGATGATGGTATTGTTGATGTTATTGATGGTGGTGCTGATTATGCTGCTGGTGCTGCTGCTGGTGTTTGCAACCTTCGCACCATGTTCTCCAAAGCCGTCACGCGATCGCAAAGTTCGTTAACTTCTGCTAGTACACCGGAATGATTGGCGGTTGGAGCGAGCGAATGAACAATATTTGTAATATGGGATAGTATATAATCGTGGCGAGATACTCTAGAAATGAGATAGAAAATGGTGTTTCGAATAGGTTCGCCGGTAAGTGCTTCAGGTTCATCGCCAAGAGGGCAATTTGGTGGATGGAATGGATCACCTTCTTCTTGTCTCCAGTGATTTAGTATATTACGAACCCATCCCCAATTCATCCAGAATAGATGATGGGAAATTGGTTGATCCATTCCAGTGACGCTGCTTTCGGAGCCCGAATGGAAATCCATATCGGCATAACTGTCAGAATCTGAAGAATTCGAACTAGATGCGGAATACATCTTGTATAATGGGGAAAATGAATTTTTGGTATGGAATAGATTATAGGAGTTAGATTTGGTACTCTTCAATACATAATTTACATATGTATATATAATACCAAAATCCAGTAAATTACGGAGAATCTTTGAAAAGATATCAGTCAAAGTTCGCAATAACAGATATACTAAGATAAGAATTCGTCTATACACTATCAATGCAGTAAATGAAGTTAAACGTGTCTAGACTTATGAATGATAAGCAGGTAATTTCCTAAGGATGATAAGCAGATGATTTTCGACTAGAAATGATAAGCAAAACTTTTGACATGTAGACACGGTCGAAGTCCAGACTCATTAATGCATCCTAACAACTACTAGTTAGACACACTAATGCAAGACCTGGTTCGCTACGACCACCGCTCTGATACCAACTGAAAGGACCCGTCCTAATCCACCTGGACGAAGTCATCAACATTTGGTCCCATTGCGATGATCGGCTCCAAGTAATGTCCTTATATTGAGCAAATGCACAGCGGAAGACTTAATTTATACCTGAGAATAAACATGCTTTAAAGTGTCAACCAAAAGGTTGGTGAGTTCATAGGTTTATCATAACAACCATTTCAATATGTTAATAGACCACAAGATTTCATAATCATAAACATAATACACTCGCAAGTGTATGTAAAGCATTCGAAGTGGTTGAGCACTTGGTAACCATACTTAACATTTAATCAACGTCGCATATTCCCTTTATTATGAAATCTCACTACACCGTACCAAGTGTAGTCACCAAAATGAAGTACTGTGCAACAGTTGAATACTGGTCATCCAGTTCGGTTGGGGTTGTCAGGCCCGATAGATCTATCAACATTATTCGCGTTTACAATACCCATGTAAATAGTAGTTACCAAGCTACAGGGAAATATTCCAGTGGTACAACTCAACGTAGAATATATTTTTAAGTACTTGTGTCTATTTTATAAACATTTATAAAAGCAGCGCATGTATTCTCAGCCCAAAAATATATATTGCAAAAGCAATTAAAAAGGGAGCAAATGAAACTCACTTTTTCCTTGAAGGTATTTAATTCGACTTGGTCTCCGATAGATATCACGAACCTAACCATATATATAATATATCAACATATTTTCTTTTTAAGTAATCGTTACATATATATATACTTTTAATATTTTCTTAATCTGTAGTTAGCAGTCCGATGTTAGTGGTCCACAATTAGTTGCTTAAATAAAATAAATAAAGACCCCATCGTATTCGTATTGATTAGAATTAATCTTGACCCATGGTACCATGTTGTCAAATGACGTGTTGCGTACATAAAGTACCGTGTTGTCAAATGACGTGTTGCGTACAATCATGAGGTCTTATGATTAATCTTCTCGTGTTGTTTACGGGTGGTCCTGAAATATATAAAATCAAATCATAAGTAATTATATATAAAATATCATATTAATTTGAAAAGATATGATTAATTTACTTTTTCTTCAAATATTTTCGTAGCTAAACTAGCTTCGGATACCCATTCTTGTTTTAGTCGTAGTTTCTTCATTACAACTCCGTTTTTGTTGGTTCAACTTGCCACTTCCTTGGATCGAGTCAAATTTTAAGAATATGAACTGAAAATACCTTAGTTTGTATTCGAAATCATAGGTTATAGGTCAAACTTTGGTGAAACTTATGAAAGTGATCATTTTCCATCATAAAAACAACATTTAATGATCATTTTTTTAAAAATACTTACACTTTGAGTTAAACCATGAAATTTTTATGTGTTAACATATTCATAAGAAATATCATTTTTTCAGAACATGAATTTCTAATTCAAAGTTCAAGATGGTTTTTAATTATCCAACCCAAAACAGCCCCCGGTTGCACTCCGACGACGTAGATTCAGTTTTTAAGATGTTCTTTGTAAAACCAAGTTATATCTTGTTAGGTTAGCATATCATTATGATATATTACAGGTCTTGAAGTGTTTTAAAAGTCAAGTTAGAAGGATCTATTTAGTTTGCGAACAAGTTTGTAATCATTCAAACTATGTTCTTGTTGTTAAAATTTTATACCACAAAATAAGATAGCTATATGAATATGAATTGAATAAGATTATGAACAAGGTTACTACCTCAAGTTACTTGGACAAAGTTACTGCAAAAGATAAAAAATAATCTTGGAATCAAAGAGTGGTGGAGTTAGATCAAAAGGTTGGAAGTAAACATCTTCAAATGGGTGGTTATTTTGATATGTTCTTGAAAGAGTTTTCTTATGGTGTTTAAGGCTTGTAATTGAAGCTAAATGATGGGAAAAATTCTTGGAGATGATCAAGTATGAAGTTAGGAGTATTTTGAGAGAGAAATGAGGGTGTAGGTATGAGAAAATGGAGTGAAGAAATGGTGTTCATTTATAAAAACGTTTTTAGTTTATAAAGAAAGAAAAGGATTTCTAATTTTGTTTTCTTACTAATAATTCATACTACTTGACAAATCCTAGTTACCTCATATCTAGGGCAGTAATAATGTTGATTAGGATGTTGATTTGATGTGTATATACTAATAGTAAATACGTATAGAAGCTGGGTATGATACGGGTACATATACCCTAGATATACGTATAGAAATCTCGAGGAAACGGAACGAGAATTCAAATATAGCTATCTTTTGTGAATATACTTATATTGTTTTATGTATTTAAGTCCTTAAAAAGTTATTAAATACATTATATATACGATACATGTATAAGCATTATAGATTATAAGTATATATATCAAAGAATGTTACGTATAGTTATCGTTTTGAAAACTTAAGTTAGTAGTTTCAAAATATACTTATAACTCATTGTCATTAGTACACAATGAGATGTTAAACCATCCTTAGATCATGTTAAATATATATAAATACATATATATACACAAATGTATAATTATCGTATGTTATATAGTTCGTGATATCATCGGTCATATTGGACGGTCAAACGTTATGTAAAACTCTTTTCAAAAACACAAGTCTCAACAATTTGGATTGCTTATCATGTTGGTATGGTTTAATTTATGTAAATATTAATCTCATAAGTATAATTTGGTCGGAAAATTCCGGGTCATTACATAAACAAATCCAAATGAAGGATCTTCGATTAAACCTAACAATATCAACTTCTATTATATAAGCGTAATTCAAATCAAATAAGTTTATCACTATTAAACTCTTTAACTTAGTTGCATGCAATTCAATTTAACAAGTTTGATGGACTAGATCTAAACAAGTAGCATGAATCAAATAATAGATTTATCAGATCAATGACTAATCAATCTTAAAATCATGTTATTTAATCATTAAGCGTGGCAAACAAGTGTAATCAAGCAAAACAGACTCGAAACAGTTTTGTTGTTAAAGCTAAGGGATATAAAATACTATTAAATTTTACAAGGAAATACTATTAAATACGATACAATTTTACACAAGATATTTATTTATTTATTGAATGGATATACTTAAACCTTGCTACAACACTTATAGGCAGTGTACCTAATCGTACAGTAGTGTAGTTTTTAGTAAGTCCGGTTCGTTCCACAGGGAATCTTTTTCACAAAGCTTAACGCTATATTAGTTTTAATTTATAAAAATAAAAATATATATAATATTATTATTATAAAGGGGGTTTTTACCGTTTAATGACCAGTTTGTCGATTTTAAAAACTTTAGTTGCAGTTAAAACAAAATGTAAAATATTAAATAAATAAAAGACTTAATTTAAAGCGTAAAGTAAATAACGATAATGAAATTGCGAATAATAAAAGTGCGATAAAATAAACTTGCGATAATTAAAAAGTACGATAATTAAAAGTGCAATTAAATACAATAACAATAAATAAAAATGCGATAATTAGAAGTGCAATTAAATATAAAATAAAGGAAATTAAATATGAAATAAAAGAATTATGCTTATTTATACTTCCGTAATCATATTGTTTGACGTGTTGATTTTAGTTTTATGCCCATGGGTTAATTGTCCTTTGTCTTGGATTATTTAATATGTCCGTCTGGTTTTTGTCCACAACAGTCCATCAGTCATAAATATAAAGTGCGAGTGTCCTCGTCAAATTATCCTTATACCCGAAGTCAAATATTCCAACTAATTGGGGACTTAAACTGTAACAAGATTTTAATACTTTGTTTAATAATTACACCAGGATATCGACTGCGTGTAACCCAAGGTTTTAATACTTTGTTATCAATTATGCCAAGTATCCTTGTACATAATTTCACCCCTGTTTTAATAATTCCATAGACTATTAATCCATTCCCGTGTCCGGTTAAATGAACGATTATTCGTACATATAAATACCCCGCCCATCGTGTCCGATTGAGTGTATATGGTTATTTATAGGTACGTCCAATTGTAAATCTTTATATTAAAATTAATAAACTATCATTTAGTTAAACAAATATAAAGCCCATTAATAGCCCATAGTCTAATTTCCACAAGTGTCGTTCTTTTGTCCAAACCCCAATTATGGTACAAAGCCCAATTACCCAATTTTAGTAATTAGCCCAACATCATGATTACTTCGGATTAAATAAGCATAATAATAACTTAGCTACGAGACATTAAATTAAAAAGGTTGAACATAACTTACAATGATTAAAAATAGCGTAGCGTTACACGGACAGAATTTCAACTTACACCCTTACATTAATTGCTAACATACCCTTATTATTAGAATTAAAATTAAAATTAAAATTAAAATTAAAATTAAAATTAAAATTAAAATTAAAATTAAAATTAAAATATATATATATATATATATATATATATATATATATATATATATATATATATATATATATATATATATATATATATATATATATATATATATATATATATTACATATATATTGAGAGAGAGATTGAATTATGGATTTTACGTTCACCAAACTGCGAAATTTATAGGCCTGTGAAATGAAAAAGGAGCTCATGCGATCGCATGAGCTTTGCTCTTCAAGGCCATGCGATCGCATGGCCAGCTGGGGAGGCTCACATTTGGTTGTTTTCTTCTGCCGACAATTTTATAATATAATATAATATATATATTAATTTTAAGAATTAATTATATATTATATTATATTTATGTGCATAGTTGACTTGTAATTTTTAGTCCGTTGCGTCGAGCGTTGAGAGTTGACTCTGGTGCCGGTTTCGAATTTTCGAACGTCCTTGCGTACAATTTAATATCTTGTACTTTGCGTTTTGAATCTTGTACTCTTGTAATTTTGAGACGTTTCTTATCAATAATTGGAACCTCATTGATTGTATTTTGTACTTTTGAGCTTTTTGGTCGTTTGCGTCTTCAATTCGTCGAATCTGTCTTTTGTCTTCACCTTTTATTATTTAAACGAATATCACTTGTAAATAGAACAGTTGCAACTAAAAGCTTGTCTTTATTGAGGAATAATGCTATGAAATATATGTTCGTTTTTAGCATTATCAAATATTCTCACACTTGAGCGTTGCTTGTCCTCAAGCAATATAGTCTTGAAATACAAGAATCACTTCTTTATTCTTCACACTTTGTACATCAGTGATTTCTTTACGGCGGTATAAACAATGGTAGTAACGATGTGGTTTACAGTCCCACATGACTATAAAATTTAGATCCATTAAGGAAATTGGATCTTTATGAAAACATTTGATTTTTTTTTTATTTTTTTTGAAAATTAAATCTAGCTTTTACCCTAGATAAGTTTTCCGGAATAACCCTTCACCGGTGTTTGCAAATTCTTTTTGTGGGTTTGGTGAGTTTTAGATTTGAAAATTTTAGCTCAAAACTTATGGTTTTGTGTCACCCACTTGCTAACCTTGTATTAGGAAAGCAACACGTCCAGTTTACTTGTCCCGTATATTACCTTTCGGTAAACTACCGTTCGGTTGTAAAGGAAAGCGTTGAACAAGCAACTGTTAAGGCAATGTCCCCTGACATGCTTTTAATTATGGTCTATAACGTGTCGGACGCAATTACTATCCTTTGTAGGAGCAATAGTAAAGCTCACCCTTATAATTTGTCTGTCTGGCACAAGGTCCTGTCTTTAACCATGCTATGCAACCACCGTTCTTACGGTTGACACCCGATTTGGTTCAGATGACCTAATGAATTCCAGGTGAATTACTAGGATTTTACATTCAATGGTAATGAACGCATTGAAAATGGGTTTTCAGAAAACAAATCGGTTTATAATTTGATCAAAATATTTTCTCGTTCAAGCTCGAGTTTAGATATCATTGAATTCCATGAGTTTGAATTCTCAATCTTTAAGGTCAATCTCTAGGATTGAGTAATATCAGGCTTAAAAGCTGATTTTTTAATCTTTAAAGAGATTATCCTTTCTGGGGGTCTGATTTATTAGTCTTATCAAGCTAATTTGCATGGTGTCCTCCCCATTTTACAAGACAGATCCTCTCATGGTTAGGATAAGTCTGACCACTTGGCGACCCTGTTTGATGCTGAGGTCCGTGGATTTCCTGCTGATTTTAGAGATGACTTTTCTAGATTTTTCATCAACCTACAGCTTGTCTGGACTACAACTTCATGACCTAAATCAAGAAGCGCGTTTCTTTTTCGAAAGACTTTACTTCCTTTTAATGATGGAATTGATTCATCGTGTAGATCCATCTCTTCTTTTCTTTCATCGGGTAAAATAGTTTAGTTTAGTCCAAAGCAAAAGTATTTTCAGTTATTTGTTACAGAAATATGTGACATATGTTTAAGATAACTTGGTAATTTTTCCCACACTTGGCTTTTATTTTCCTTTTTATTGTCCTCTATTCCATTTTAAATGAATTTTAACATTTTGGTTCGTTTCTCAATTTATGTCCTTTCTAAGGTAACAATAATTTCGGTGTTAACACCTAGTTTTATCGTTCATAAATATGTATAAACATGATTTTGAGTTCATTTAATTGAAAATTTTGAAAAATTTTACTAGAATTGGGTAGTCAGTATATAAGACTAGGGCTGTTCTTTATCATCAGAGAGCACTAGATTCTAATACAACTACTACGTTACTAGTATTTTTAATGGTAACCAAGTTTTAAGATAAAAATTTTAAAAATCCGAAAGAATTTAACCCCTTCCCACACTTAAGATCTTGCAATGCCCTCATTTGCAAGAAATCAGTAACAATTTAAATTATTGAGGGTGATTAGCGTAGAAATGATTAAATTTTACCAAAGTTTCCAAACATATTGGCGTTTGTTTGCTGAATGATAAATGGTGCATATCATTTGTTCATTCCGTCTGTTGTTACATCACATTTATTTGTCATCTTGTTGTCAAAATTAGTAGCTTTTGCTGAACTTAATGCCAGTCTTTGAAAATGCGCTGTTTTACCCTGTTTTGTACAATCTACAATATACATACATACAAATATAAACATGCATGGCAATTTGAAATGGGACTTAATATCCCACTTTTAAATCCTAAATGTGAAATATTAGTACACAATAATAATAAAAATGATAAAGATTACATAAGTATATTCAATAACATAAGTTTAAACATGAATAAGTAAAAAGATAAAAACATAAAAATCATATAAATAACCAAATGGAACTAAATCAGTCTGGATATGGGTTCCAGTTCATCTCGTCAGCTGGGTTCCATTGTTGGTTATAGGTGTTTTGATAGGCTTGGTTATAGTCATACCGGTTAAAGGGTGGTCGGATATCGGGGCTATGTGGCGGAAAATGAGCAGGTCGAGTAGGTACGTAATTATTTGGTACCTGATATGATAGCTGGCTCATGATTTGGTGCTGATGAACTAACCAGCTATCGTGTTGGCGTCGCCTATAATCCTCGTATACTCGCTCGGAGTTCCACTGCTCATACATACTATGTCTGGCCGCGTTCGTCATTGCTTCCTCATCTATACGAACGTGGACGTCAAGAATAGCATCTCGAAAGACATCCCTAATGTCTTCCGCCTCCTCCATTTCCTCGTCTGAGCCTCTCTCTACCTGAGGATGAGATCCCTCATGGGGTACTTCCTGGTTACGTCTACTTTTCAATACCTTAGCACCCACATAAACTTTCAATCCTAAGGGCTCAACCTGTTCTCTACAAAGCTGTAATGGACCCCCTTGGTTCCTATCAACACCTAAATACTCTCCAATGAGAGTAACAAAAATACCTCCTCCTATTATACTCCCGTCCTGCATTCCCTCTACCATTTTAGATAAATAAAAAGCAACACAGTAAGGGATATTGATAAAGCTTCTAGGATCCCGAATACACTTTAGGTAGAATAAATCATGTAAGGTAATTTTTTCTTTATTATGACCTCTCTGTGTAATCGAGTTAGCCAAAAATCTATGAATAATACGAAGCTCGGCTCTGTCAATATGTGTATAGGAGTGTCCTCCTGCTCGTGTAAAAACATCAAAATGTGACATACGCCTCCAAATGGCGTCAGCGTCAAAGTTACTATCTACCCTTTCACCATAATGAATCAAATTTGTACAATCGGGTAATAGCAACTCACCAGGAGTATATATCTGTAAGGCCCTGGCCATGTCCAGCATGGACATTCTGTACATCCTACCGCCAAGGATAAACCTAAGAAATCTTCTATCATCTATTCTAACTATATTTGTATCAAGTGATACAGTACTCATCAACTCAACACACCATTCCTTATATACAGGTCTACGAATGGTGAAAAGACGTTCCCAATCTGTAAAAGAAGAACTGCCATACCTTTGAACTAAAAGCTGTCTAACACGGTCAGCTAGATGGACCGTTTCTAAAGGGGCCCAATCGATTACCCTTGGCACCTCTACCTTTTTTTGTTACCAATTTGAATTTGTTCCTTTGATATGTCTCGTAATCTCTCCATCTCCTATCAAATCTCAGATTAGGATGCAGAGTGTGCTCAGGAATCGTTGGGAATTCTACTGGCGGCCTCATTGGGAATACTATGAATTCATCAACAAACTGTACCAGATCATAATAAGGTATGTGCTGATCAGGCTGTTGTTGTGGTTCTTGTTCGTGTTGCATTTCTGGTTCTGGTTCTGGTTCTGGTGCTGGTGCTGGTCGTCTAGATGATGATGCTCCTGAACCTCCAGTATCAGCTTTCTGCAAAACACATTAAACACAAAATTTGTGCATCCAAATATGCATTAGTGTTAGCAAAATAACAACTTAAAACAATCACTATAACATGTTAAATCAAAATTAAACTTATACACATTTTCACAATTTTTCACAATTCTACACTTTTCAAATAAGCACATATGAAAATGTATACAAAGTTCATAAGCATTTAACTCAAATAACATGTCAAAATAGTCATTACTAATAATTAAACAAGTCTCAAATGGCAATTACATCAAATTAATCAAGTTCATGAATTTTGGACTTAAAAAGTCCACTTAATCTCCAAAAATTATGTTTAGGATCAATGTTTGGATCATTTAACTATCTAAACATGTTACACTACTCAATTTAGCAATAATTCATGACAAAAATCGGCCATAACCTGTTTATATCAAAAAGCCCCAAATTGCTCAAGAACACAAACCCTAGATTTCTAAAATTTTTGAAGTTTTTGGCTTCAAATCATGTTAAATAGCATCAATCTAGGTTATACATGCATAAAATACTAGCAATTTAACACTAATTACACTAGAAATTAACAAAATTGCATTAGGTAAAAAATTGGTAATTATCACAAAAACTAGGAATTTATAGAGTTTAGGGGTGTAATTTTTACCATTTTGCTGAAGAATGAGAATCTAGGCATGATTAGAGCAAGAAAAATGACGAATTACGGTGGAAAAATGATGAAATTTGGTGAAGATTTGAGGTATTTTTCGTGTATGTGTGTGTGAAGTGGTAAAGAACACAGCTCGCTGGCTGTTTTGAGTCTGGCCAGATTTTTGCCTCCATGCGATCGCATGGAGGTATAGGGAGAATCCCATGCGATCGCATGGGTGCCCGGTTACAGTGATTTCAGCTTTTTTTTATATATATATATCTTATACTAATTAAAACAATTAAGTAATTAATTTTAAAATTTTGTTTCCCTTGTTATTTAGGACGAGGTCGTTTCGGATCGATGTCCTAGTCCGTCCTTTGACAAAATTTTAAAATTTGTCTTTTTGTAGCGATTGTTTTAAAAGCTAAGATTTTTAGGATTTTTTTTAATGTTTTTGGCATACTTTAATTCAATAAGATTAAAAATAATGATAATAAAAGTTCTCGTCCCTCCCTCGGGTAAAGCAATTTCGGTTCAATGACCTAGTCTTCAACTTACGACGAATTTTAAAAATCATATTTTTAATTTAATGAGATAAAGTAAATTTTTGTTTTTAAATTCACACTAATCTTAAAATTTGAAATGCATAAAATTAAAAATTCTTATTTTAAAAATTAAAAATTCACACCAAACTTAATTTAAAAATTCATATTATAAAATCACACCAAACTTATATTATATTTTTCAAATATTTACAATTTGAAATATATTGTTTTTACAAAGTTTACAATATTAATTTAAGATTTATATATTAATTTTAAAAATATGGTAAAAATAAAATTAAAAATCTTTTTGGCTTTTTATCCCACTTTAATCAATCAAATATTATTAAAAATATATGCCCCTCTTTTTGGTAAAGTAATTTCAGTTCCATGACCTAATTTAACTCATGACGAATTTTTGAAATATTTTGTGTTGATTGATTAAAGATATTTATACCTTAAGAATAAACGTTAAATTTCGCAGTGATGTAATAAATTTTTGAATGATATCAATAATTTCGGTCAACAAACCTAATTTTATTTAATACTAATTTAATACTTTATAGCGAACAAATTAACGTTTATTATCAAAAGGTTAAAAATAAAAAAAAATAAAAAAAACTGTACAGACTTACCTGTGAGATAGTATTCTTAGTTATATGATCTATCCCATTCATAAGATAGTTGGTTTAATTGGTTTTCCATGGCTACATAGGCGTAACCTCGAGCATTCAGTGTTTTTTCTTCTAAACATATGAACGGTCCATCTCTGCATAAAGTAACAAATTCGGTATTTGAATAGGTTTGATTATTTGAACATTTACCTCCATGTGACCATTTTCCGCATTTGTGACATCTTTCTAGGTGTCGTGCTCTTCTTTTCGCTGCGGATTTTGATTTTCCTTTACCAAATTGTAACTTATTATCTTCGCATCTGGATTCTTTTCTTACTCCGTCCAATCTTTCTCTGATTACTGATACTATTTCACTCGGAAGTGTGTCATTATTACGTTTAGTGATCAAAGCGTGTAGCATTAGACCATGGTTTAGTTCACAGGCAGTCTTCATTTCCTAAAAAAATAAAAATTCAGAATGGGGGAGAAGACTAGTTCTTTAGGGTCTGCTAGGGAAAGACCATTCGGGTTCCATTTTCGAGAACTACACGAAAATAGACAATCTAACTCTAACAGAAATACATATTATCCTTTAAAGACTTGATTCTCCCCACACTTAGTTAGCTGTGGTATCGAAATTGTGATTAACTTTATTGTCGAATTCCATCGGACTATCTATGTAGTGTTTAACTCTGTGACCATTAACTTTAAATTCAATCTCATTTGAATTTATTAATTCTATCGTTCCGTATGGGAAAACTCTTTTTACTATGAATGGTCCAGACCATCTTGATTTCAATTTTCCAGGAAATAGCTTGAATCGTGAATTAAAAAGAAGAACTCTGTCTCCTTCTTCTGATTCTTTTAAACTTCTGATTCTTTTATCATGCCATTTCTTCGTTCTTTCTTTATAGATTAACGAATTTTCGTATGCTTCATGTCTTAATTCTTCTAATTCATTTAGTTGACTTAATCGTAGACGTCCAGCTTCATGTATATCAAGATTACATGTCTTCAAAGCCTAAAATGCTTTGTGTTCAATTTCTACAGGAAGATGACATGCTTTTCCATAAATAAGTCTAAAAGGTGTGGTTCCAATTGGAGTTTTGTAGGCTGTTCTAAAAGCCCAGAGTGCATCCTCCAATTTAATGGACCATTCATTCGGATTTGATCCTACGGTTTTCTCTAGAATACGTTTTAAAGCTCGATTGGTATTTTCAACTTGTCCACTTGTTTGTGGATGATATGCAGTGGAGATTTTATGAGATACTCCATATCTTTTAAGAACTTTTTCAAGTTGATTATTACAGAAATGAGTTCCCCGATCACTTATTAAAGATTTCGGTGTTCCAAACCTTGCAAAAAGACGTTTTAAAAAGTTGACTACAACTCGTGCATCATTAGTTGGGAGAGCTTGTGCTTCCGCCCATTTAGATACATAATCAATGGCTACGAGAATATAGAGATTATTATGAGATTTTGGAAATGGACCCATAAAGTCAATACCCCAAATGTCAAATACTTCACATACTTGTATGACATTTTGTGGCATTTCATCACGTTGACTTATTTTTCTGGCCCTTTGACATGCATCACAGGATTTGCAAAGAAGGTGTGCATCTTTGTAAATTGTGGGCTAATAGAATGCAGCTTCATAAACTTTTCTTGCTGTTAGTTGAGGCCCATAATGCCTTCCTGTTGGTCCTGTGTGACAATGGTTTAAAATTTTACTAGCTTCATCTCCAAATACACATCGGCGTATTATTCCATCGGGACAACTTTTAAACAGATGTGGATCTTCCCAAAAATAGTGTTTTATATCACTGAAGAATTTCTTTCGTTTTTGGTACGATAATCCTTTTTTAAGGAATCCACATACTAAGTAGTTTGCATAGTCTGCAAACCATGGTATTTCATTATAATCAATCTTCAATAGATATTCATCAGGAAAGTTGTCTTGTATGGCCGATTCATTTAGAACTTCTAATTCGGGATTTTCAAGACGAGAAAGATGATCAGCGGCGAGATTTTATGCTCCTCTTTTATCTCGGATTTCAATATCAAACTCTTGTAAGAGTAAGATCCAATGGATTAATCTTGGTTTAGCATCTTGTTTCGAAAATAGGTATCTAAGAGCAGAATGGTCGGTATAGACCACCGTTTTTGCTAGAACGAGATATGATCGAAATTTGTCAAAAGCAAAGACAATAGAAAGGAGTTCTTTTTCAGTAGTTGTGTAATTTGTTTGTGCTCCTTGTAACGTCTTACTAGCATAATATATAGGTTGAAATCTTTTTTCAATCCTTTGTCCTAAAACGGCTCCCATTGCAAAATCACTTGCATCGCACATTAGTTCAAACGGTCGGTTCCAATTTGGTGTTATCATGATCGGCGCATTAGTGAGTTTCTCTTTAAGAATATTAAAAGATTTGATACATTCATCTGAAAAGATGAATGGAGCATCCTTTTCTAGGAGTTTATTCATAGGAGTGGCAATTTTAGTTAAATCTTTTATGAAACGTCGGTAAAAACCGACATGCCCTAGAAAACTCCTAACTCCTCTAACATTGGTGGGATGTGGAAGTTTAACAATTACATCTACTTTAGCTCTATCCACTTCAATTCCTTCTTTTGAAATTTTATGTCCAAGAACGATGCATTCTTTAACCATGAAATGGCATTTCTCCCAATTAAGAACTAGATTTGATTGTTCGCATCTAATAAGCATTCGTTCCAGATTAACTAGACATGATTCAAATGTATCACCGAAGACTGAAAAGTCATCCATGAAAACTTCCATGCATTCTTCTATCATGTCATGAAAAATCGCCATCATACACCTTTGAAAGGTTGCAGGGGCGTTGCAAAGTCCAAATGGCATGCGTTTGTAAGCAAAAGTACCATAAGGGCACGTGAACGTGGTTTTCTCTTGATCTTCGGGTGCTATTGGAATTTGAAAATATCCAGAAAATCCATCTAGAAAACAATAGTAACTATTTCCGGCTAATCTTTCCAACATTTGATCAATGAAAGGTAAGGGAAAGTGATCTTTTCTGGTGGCGTCATTTAATTTTCTATAATCAATACACACACGCCATCCTGTTACAGTCCTAGTAGGAATAAGCTCATTTTTCTCATTTGTAATGACAGTCATGCCACCCTTCTTAGGCACGCAATGAACTGGGCTTACCCATGGACTATCAGAAATTGGATAAATTAGACATGCGTCTAGCAGTTTAATAATTTCTTTTTTAACTACATCTTGCATATTCGGATTTAGTCTTCGTTGGCGTTGCACATACGTTTTATGACCTTCTTCCATAAGGATTTTATGTGTGCAATACGAAAGACTTATTCCTTTAATATCATGAATCTTCCATGCAATGGCTGGTTTATGAGCTTTCAACACAGAAATGAGTTGTGATTTCTCATTTTCAGTAAGAGAAGATGATATTATTACAGGTAATTCAGATTCACCATGTAAATAAGCGTATTCCAAATGGTTTGGAAGTGGCTTTAACTCTAATTTTGGAGGTTCTTCTATCGATGATTTATATCGATATCTGTCTTCTTCTTTTAGCATTTGAATTTCTTCTGTTGTTGGTTCATATCCATTAGCTATAAGTGTAGCTAACATTTCAGCTTCATCAATTTGTTTTGTTCCTTTTCCTAAAGAATATTCTCCTGTTCCTTGTAATTCTGGAAATTCTTCTAATAATTCTGCATGTGAATCTATAGTTTGAATATAATAACATGTATCATCTGCAGATTGAGGTTGTTGCATTGCTTTATCAACTGAAAAGGTAACACTCTCGTCCTCTATACTTAGGGTCAATTTCTTACCGAACACGTCTATCATTGCTTTAGCCGTCTTTAAGAATGGTCTTCCTAATATGAGAGGAACTCAAGAATCTTCTTCCATGTCCAGAACAACAAAATCTACAGGAAATACTAAAGTACCAACTTTAACTAGCATGTTCTCCATTATCCCTCTAGGATATTTTATTGATCGATCGGCTAGTTGTATGCTTATTCTTGTTGGTTTCAATTCTCCAAGGTCTAGTTTAGTGTATAGTGAAAACGGCATTAAATTTATACTAGCACTTAAGTCTGCCAATGCTTTTATTGAACTAAGACTACCCAGAAAACATGGAATTGTGAAACTTCCTGGATCAGATAATTTTTCTGATATCTTATTCAACAGCACTGCTGAACAATTAGCATTCATAGTAACGGCCGAGAGTTCTTCCATTTTCTTTCTATTTGTGATTAGATCTTTCAAGAATTTAGCATATCTAGGCATTCCTGAAATCACATCAATGAAAGGAAGATTTACATTTATCTGTTTAAACATATCCAAGAATTTGGATTGCTCGGCTTCAAGTTTCTCTTTCTTCATTTTACTCGGGTAAGGAAGTGGTGGTTGGTATGGTTTAACATAAGGTTTAGCCTTAACTGTGTTATCTTCATTAACCTTTTCAACTACCGGTTCTTTTTCCTTAGCTTGATCAGGTTGTGGTTCTTGTGGAGTAGGAATAGCTTCATCAGAAGTTACAGGTATTTCAGGTGGTTTAAGTGTTGTACCACTTCTTGTGGTAATGGCTTTAGCTGTTTCATTCCGGGGGTTAGCATTTGTATCACTAGGTAGACTTCCCGGTTTTCTTTCACCTATTAATCTTGCTAGGTTACTTACTTCTTGTTCCAGGTTTTGAATAGAAGCTTGTTGATTTCTAAATGCTTGAGCATTTTGTTCATTGGTTTGTTTTTGAGATGTGAAAAACTGCGTTTGAGTTTCAACTAGCTTCGTCATCATATCTTCTAAATTCGGCTTTTTATCATCGGTTTGTGGTGGTTTGTTTTGAAAATTAGGTCTTTGCTGATTGTAATTATTATTGGATACTTGTTGATTGCTAGGACCTTATTGGTTGTTGTATGGAATATTTCGGTTATAGTTCTGGTTTTTATTGTAGATCGGTCTTGGCGGTTGATAATTATTCTGATAATTATTTCCAGGCCTTTGGTTTATGTATGAAATATTCTCTCTTTGTTCCATTGTTAGTTCAATACTGAGACAATCTTTTGTCAAATGTGGTCCTCCACACTGCTCACAACTAATTCGTATTGAGTGTATATCTTTAGTCATCTTTTCCATTCGTCTCTCGACAACATCTATCTTTGCGGAAATGGAATCTAAGTCATGGCTAGAATCGGCTCTAGCTGCTTTAGATGATCTAACGATATCTTTTTCTTGGTGCCACTCATGTGAGTGAGAAGTAGTGTTATCAATAATTTTGTAAGCATCAGTTTCTGTTTTCTTCATAATGGAACCACCAGCTGCTATATCGATGTCTTTTCTTGTAGTGATGTCGCATCCTTGGTAGAATATTTGTACTATTTGACAGGTGTCTAAACCATGTTGCGAACATCCTCTTAATAACTTTCCAAATCTTGTCCACACCTCATATAGAGTTTCACTCGGCTTTTGTGTGAACGTAACAATTTCTCCTTGAAGTCTTACGGCTTTAGATGCAGGAAAGAATTGTTTAAGAAATTTTTCAACTAAAACGTTCCATGTATCAATCGCCCCTTCAGGTAACGATTCCAACAAATCTTTGGCTTCTCCCTTTAAAGTCCAGGGAAATGACATGAGATATATCTGTTCATCCTCCACTTCTCGGATTTTAAATAGTGTGCAGATCCTATTAAAGGTACGAAGATGTTCATTTGGATCTTCCTTTGGCGCACCACTAAATTGGCATTGATTAGTCACCATGTGTAGAATTTGTCCTTTGATTTCATAATCTGGCGCATTAATATCTGGATGAGTAATTGCGTGACCTTGGCCAGTGCGTTTAGCTCTCATTCGGTCTTCCATACTTAAAGGTTCCAGATTCTCCATAATTGAATTTGTTGAATCGGAATCACTAGAGGATTCTGATTTAATGGTTCGTTCCTCAACAATCTCTGTTTGAATGATTGGTGGTTACGGAGGAAAATTTAATGGTTCAGGATCTATGAATCGTCCCTGAATATTCTCCGGAATCTCAATTGTGAGGTCGGGTTCAAAAAATGGATTATCGGATATTTGAACTGGAGTACTTGGTCGAATGGATGACGATTCTAAAGAAAAATCAACGGCGGTAATATTTGCTAAATGTCTTGATCTAATTACAGGTGGTGAACGTACAAAAGGTGGTGAACGTCTTGCTCGGTGCATTCACTGAATATCCTATTAGTTTTTAAAAGGAAAGAAAAATTATATAAGTTATCCAATTAATAGACTTTTCTGATTTTGCCCACGTTTCGAATAGCCAAAAGATGCAGCAGAGGGGCAGGATTCGTTTGGTCTCAATATAATTGAGGACTGTTTGGCTCCAATAACCCGGTCCACGTACAAATCCAACTATTACTACGAACCAAAAAATTTTGATGTCTATCAATTTAACCACTTAAAATAAATTTTCGTAATTTTAAGAAATTTAGATAAGAAGTAGAATAAAAATCTATGTCCTAAAACTAGAATAACGAGAAATAAGAAAGAAAAAGAGTGTGTCGGAAAAAGATCGAAAAATAAAAATAAGAAAGAAAAAGAGTGACTTATAGAACTTAAAAACACTCGACTAACCCAACCTTATTACTATCACTAACTTAAAATTATAATCACAAATTGAGATTACTAATTGGAATGATAATTGATACATAGGTAAAAGGTGTCTAAAAATATTAAAGCTTACAAGTAAAACTATATCCCAAATGGCAATAACTTAAAAAAGTACTAAAACTTAAAAAGGCGTCGCAAAATTCTAAAGCACCTAAATCTTAGTCTAAAGAAAAAGCACTTAAGGGATTTTAAGGCAAGGCCTAAAAATCTAGAAATAAAAATAACTATGGCAAAAACTATGAATTAAAAATAAATACGAACGAAAAATACAAAAATTACGCTAAAACTATTAAAAAGGGACAAAATATAAAAATATATAAAAAGTTGTAAAAATTACAATTTTTATAAAAATATTATTTTTATATTATTTATTTTATAAAACTATTAATTTTATAAATAATTAAAACTAATTTAGACTTAAAATACAAATTATAAATAAACTAAACTAAATAATAAAATAATTATAACCTAATTAGGGTTATTAATTAATAATAATTATTATTATAAACCCTAATTTCGTACAGCTTATGTTTCAGACGAGTCAAATCACTCCATGCGATCGCATGGAGTGTATGCTACATATTCATGCGATCGCATGAAGTAGAAAATCGGGCCAGATGAGTTGGGCTGCTACAGTGTAGCCCGTAAACTTTTATATTTTTTTTTTCTGTTTTGATGTTTTATAAAAAAAACACAATATTTAAATAAAATTTATATTTTTAAATACTAAAAATAAAAATAAAGAAACTTTATAAAACTTATATATTTAACAAACTCTTAAAAATATATAAATTTTTATTTTTCTTTTTATATTTTTGAATTTTTAAAACGTATTTTTACAAAAACGTATTTTTATAAAAGTAAACTAAAAATAACAATCTTTTTTTTTATATAGCATTGCGCTTCCGGCTTTTAAGCTAAATTTTTTAAGTTCCCCGGCAGCGGCGCCAAAAATACTTGATGTTAAAGCTAAGGGATATAAAATACTATTAAATTTTACAAGGAAATACTATTAAATACGATACAATTTTACACAAGATATTTATTTATTTATTGAATGGATATACTTAAACCTTGCTACAACACTTATAGGCAGTGTACCTAATCGTACAGTAGTGTAGTTTTTAGTAAGTCCGGTTCGTTCCACAGGGAATCTTTTTCACAAAGCTTAACGCTATATTAGTTTAAATTTATAAAAATACAAATATATATAATATTATTATTATAAAGGGGGTTTTTACCGTTTAATGATCGGTTTATCGATTTTAAAAACTTTAGTTGCAGTTAAAACAAAATGTAAAATATTAAATAAATAAAAGACTTAATTTAAAGCGTAAAGTAAATAACGATAATGAAATTGCGAATAATAAAAGTGCGATAAAATAAACTTGCGATAATTAAAAAGTACGATAATTAAAAGTGCAATTAAATACAATAACAATAAATAAAAAGCGATAATTAGAAGTGCAATTAAATATAAAATAAAGGAAATTAAATATGAAATAAAAGAATTATGCTTATTTATACTTCCGTAATCATGATGTTTGACGTGTTGATTTTAGTTTTATACCCATGGGTTAATTGTCCTTTGTCCTGGATTATTTAATATGTCCGTCTGGTTTTTGTCCATAACAGTCCATCAGTCATAAATATAAAGTGCGAGTATCCTCATCAAATTATCCTTATACCCGAAGTCAAATATTCCAACTAAGTGGGGACTTAAACTGTAACAAGATTTTAATACTTTGTTTAATAATTACACCAGGATATCGACTGCGTGTAACCCAAGGTTTTAATACTTTGTTATCAATTATGCCAAGTGTCCTTGTACATAATTTCACCCCTGTTTTAATAATTCCATAGACTATTAATCCATTCCCGTGTCCGGTTAAATGAACGATTATTCGTACATATAAATACCCCGCCCATCGTGTCCGATTGAGTGTATATGGTTATTTATAGGTACGTCCAATTGTAAATCTTTATATTAAAATTAATAAACTATCATTTAGTTAAACAAATATAAAGCCCATTAATAGCCCATAGTCTAATTTCCACAAGTGTCGTTCTTTTGTCCAAACCCCAATTATGGTACAAAGCCCAATTACCCAATTTTAGTAATTAGCCCAACATCATGATTACTTCGGATTAAATAAGCATAATAATAACTTAGCTACGAGATATTAAATTAAAAAGGTTGAACATAACTTACAATGATTAAAAATAGCGTAGCGTTACACGGACAGAATTTCAACTTACACCCTTACAATAATTGCTAACATACCCTTATTATTAGAATTATAATTAAAATTAAAATTAAAATATAAATATATATATATATATATTACGTATATATTGAGAGAGAGAGAGAGAGATTGAATTATGGATTTTACGTACACCAAACTGCGAATTTATAGGCCTGTGAACTGAAAAAGGAGCTCATGCGATCGCATGAGCTTTGCTCTTCAAGGCCATGCGATCGCATGGACAGCTGGGGAGGCTCACATTTGGTTGTTTTCTTCTGCCGACGGTTTTATAATATAATATAATATATATATTAATTTTAAGAATTAATTATATATTATATTATATTTATGTGCATAGTTGACTTGTAATTTTTAGGCCGTTGCGTCGAGCGTTGAGAGTTGACTCTGGTCCCGGTTCCGGATTTTCGAACGTCCTTGCGTACAATTTAATATCTTGTACTTTGCGTTTTGAATCTTGTACTCTTGTAATTTTGAGACGTTTCTTATCAATAATTGGAACCTCATTGATTGTATTTTGTACTTTTGAGCTTTTTGGTCGTTTGCATCTTCAATTCGTCGAATCTGTCTTTTGTCTTCACCTTTTATTATTTAAACGAATATCACTTGTAAATAGAACAGTTGCAACTAAAAGCTTGTCTTTCTTGAGGAATAATGCTATGAAATATATGTTCGTTTTTAGCATTATCAAGTTTAAATATCATTACAGAAACTCAACCATACAGACCTGGAAAAGAAATAGAAACTGCACAGAATGAAGCACGAAGCCGGCGGCTTCCTTCACACCAAGCCGGCGGCTTGGGTGTGAAGCCGACGGCTTCATCTGATTCCCAGATGAAGTCTAACTTTCGTCCACGTAATTACTATGAACGTTTAGTTCATAGTAAAAGACGAACAAAAATGAATACAAAAAATAAAATAGACAAAACAATAAATTAAAGATAGAATCATACCTTGAAAAGAAGGTAGATGTAAAAATACTTGAATAAAATCTTGAATCTTGATTACAAAAGAGTAAATCTAACCTAAGGGTTTAGAGAAAACCCCTAAAAATGACCTGTCTACTTCTAACCTTTTGAACATATGAAAACTGAGACCAGGGGCTTTAATTTATAGGATTCTTGGGCGGTGGCCAAGCCAGCGGCTTCATTGGGAAGCCGGCGGCTTGCCTTGTGTCGGTGACTCCTCGTGCAAGTTAAACTTAATCAGCAAGCCATTCTTGTAACCGTCATACTGAAGCCGGCGGCTTCATTGCCATGCTGGCGGCTTCACTTGATTGGCCGGATCTTTCTGATTTTATCTTTATTTTTTTTGCATTTTTACTTGAACTTGATTAATAAGTTGAGAAAACGTGTCAACCAGGCCGACGACTTCATTGGGAAGCCGGCGGCTTCCTTTGCCTTTTTTTTGATCAATAAGTTCTTTCAATTTCTATCGATTCTGGAACATTCTGGTACTTTTATCCTCAAAGCCGGCGGCTTCCTTAGAACCATGCCGGCGGCTTCATACAGCCGATTTGCAATTTTCTTCATTTTTTATCCTGTTTAATACATAACTTAGACATAATCATTAGAAATACCTTTTTCCCATTTTTACCCATTTTAGTGTGTTTTGGCATCAAAATGACTCAAAAATACTAAGATAACTCCTCAAAATGTTATCAAAAAACTGTATAGTTTCGGAGTTATCAGCTTTCCTCATTGAATTCAGCTCCCAGCATTGTACTAGAAGGGAATTGGTTATCCCACTATGGAAGATCTAAATGGACTTCAATCCTACAACATTAGCCAACTTGTGCGCACTACCGGCTAATGCTTTTATCAAGTGATTTAGTCAAATTTTGTTGTAATCCAACAAAATCCACATACATCACTTCATTTGTGATAACTTCACGAAACACAATTTGTCTAAGGCATAAGTGTCTAGACTATTCCTTGTTTCAAATACATGCCTCAGTCACATCACATCACATCCCATAATTAGGGATAACCATGAACTTTCATCTCATTCATTATGACTTCAATCAATTTCCTTTCTTTTGCAATCCTTTAAGCCAAGGATTTACCAAGTTCTTACTATACCATAAGAAACTTTTGAGTACTCAAATTAATTAATTGATTAGTCATTGTACATGTCCACCTTTTCAAAGTAATCAATGTAAACCTATAATTCAAACACCCTTGATAAAGTAAATTTTGTTTTTAAATTCACACCAAACTTAAATTTAAAACGCATAAAATTTCATATAAATATTAATATTTTTTATATACATTAATTTTACAAGTTTACATTTAAAATAATATAGTTTTATATTAATTTTAAAAACAAGGCAATAATAAAATTAAAATCTTTTTGGTCTTTTATCCCACTTTAATCAATCAAATATTAACAAAAATATACGTCCCTCCTTTGGGTAAAGTAATTTCGGCTATTTTACGTAGTTTTACTCCTGACGAATTTTTGAAATATTTTGAATTGATTGATTAAAGATATTTATACCTTATGAATAAACGGTAAATTTCGCAGTGATGAATTAAATTGTTGTCTGGTATCAATAATTTCAGTTTATTATACCTAATTTTATTAAATATCAATTTAATACTTTATAGCGAACGATTCAGCGTTTATTATCAAAAGGTTAAAAGCAATGAATAAAAATAAAATAAAAAACTGTACATACTTACCTGTGAGATAGAATTCTCAGAGACCTGCTTTAGTCAACTCATAGGAGAGTCGTTCGATTTGGTTTTCCACAGCTACGTAAGCGTAACCACGAATTTTCAATAACTTTTCTTCTAAACATATGAATGGTCCTTCTCTGCATAGAGTAACGAATTCAGAATTGGAATGTGTTTGATTGTTCGAACATTTCCCTTCGTGTGACCATTTTCCGCATTTATGACATCTTTCAAGGTGTCGTGCTCTTCTTTTTGTTGCGGATTTTGATTTTCCTTTACCAAAATGTGTCTTATTATGATTGTTCCTGAGTTCTTTCCTCACTTCGTCCATTTTGCCTCTTATGAATGATACCAGTTCACTCGAAAAAGTGTTATTATTACATTTAGTAATCATAGCGTGTAGTAGTAGACCATGGTTCAAATCAAAGGAATTTTTCATCTCGTAAAACCTAAAAACATAAAAATTCAGAATGGAGGGAGAAGACTAGTTCTTTAGGGTCTGCTAGGAAAAGACCATTCGGATTCCATTCTCGAGAACTACACGAAAACAGAAAATCTAAATCTAGACAGCATTATATTATTTCTTAGAACATTTGAATCTCCCAACACTTAGTTAGTTGTAGTGTTAAAATTGTGATTAACTTCATTGTCAACTTCCCTCGGACTATGAATATAGTGTTTAACTCTGTGACCATTGAATTTAAATTCAATTCCGTTTGAATTTATCAATTCTATTATTCCATATGGGAAAACTCTTTTGACTATGAATGGTCCAGACCATCTTGATTTCAATTTTCCAGGAAATAGCTTGAATCTTGAATTAAAAAGAAGGACTCTGTCTCCTTCCTTAATTCTTTTGAACTTTTGATTCTTTTATCATGCCATTTCTTCGTTCTTTCCTTATAGATTAACGAATTTTCATATGCATCATGTCTCAATTCTTCTAATTCGTTTAGTTGACTTAACCTTAGACATCCAGCTTCATGCAAATCAAGATTACATGTCTTCAAAGCCCAAAATGCTTTGTGCTCAATTTCTACTGGAAGGTGACATGCTTTTTCGTAAACAAGTTTAAAAGGTGTGGTGCCAATTGGAGTTTTGTAGGCTGTTCTAAAAGCCCAGAGTGCATCCTCCAATTTCATGGACCATTCCTTTGGATTTGATCCTACAGTTTTCTCTAGAATATGTTTTAAAGCTCGGTTGGTATTTTCAACTTGTCCACTTACTTGTGGATGATAAGCGGTTGAGATTTTAAGAGTTACTCCATATCTTTTGAGAACGTTCCCAAGTTGATTATTACAAAAATGAGTACCCCGATCACTTATTAAAGCTTTCGGTGTTCTGAACCTTGCAAAAAGACATTTTAAGAAGTTAACTACAACTCGTGCATCGTTAGTTAGGAGAGCTTGTGCTTCCACCCATTTAGATACATAATCAATGGCAACGAGAATGTAGAGATTATTATGAGATTTTGGAAATGGACTCATAAAGTCAATACCCCAAACGTCAAATACTTCACATACTTGAATGACATCTTATGGCATTTCATCACGTTGACTTATTTTTCTGGCCCTTTGACAAGCATCACAGGATTTACAAAGAAGGCTTGCGTCTTTGAAAATTGAAGGCCAATAGAATCCAGCGTCGTAGACTTTCCTTGCTGTGAGTTGAGGCCCATAATGCCCTCCTGTTGGTCCTGTGTGACAATGGTTTAAAATTTGACTAGCTTCATCCCCGAATACACATCGGCGTATTATTCCATCGGGACATCTCTTAAACAAATGTAGATCTTCCCAAAAATAGTGTTTTATATCACTAAAAAAATTCTTTCATTTTTGGTACGACAACCCTTTTTTCGGGAATCCACATACTAAGTAGTTTGCATAGTCTGCAAATCATGGAATTTCATTATAATCGATTTTCAAGAGATATTCATCAGGAAAGTTATCATGTATGGCCGATTGATTTAGAACTTCTAATTCGGGATTTTCAAGGCGAGAAAAATGATCAGCGGCGAGATTTTCTGCTCCCTTTTTGTCTCGGATTTCAATATCGAACTCTTGTAAGAGTAAGATCTAACGGATTAATCGTGGTTTGGAATTTTGTTTTGAAAATAGGTATTTAAGAGCAGAATGATCAGTATAGACCACCGTTTTTGCTAGAACGAGATATGAACGAAATTTGTCAAAAGCAAAGACAATAGCAAGGAGTTCTTTTTCAGTAGTTGTGTAATTCATTTGTGCTCCTTGTAACGTCTTACTAGCGTAATAAATAGGTTGAAATCATTTTTCAATCCTTTGACCTAAAACGGCTCCCATTGCAAAATCACTTGCATCGCACATGAGTTCAAATGGTAGATTCCAATTTGGAGTTATCATAATCGGCGCATTAGTTAGTTTTTCTTTAAGAATATTAAAAGATTTGATACATTCATCCGAAAAGATGAATGGGGCATCCTTTTCTAGGAGTTTGTTCATAGGAGTGGCAATTTTAGAAAAATCTTTTATGAAACGTCGGTAAAAACCGGCATGCCCTAGAAAACTCCTAACTCCTCTAACATTGGTGGGATGTAGAAGTTTAGCAATTACATCTACTTTGAAATTTTATGACCAAGAACGATGCCTTCTTTAACCATGAAATGACATTTTTGCCAATTAAGTACAAGATTTGATTGCTCGCATCTAATAAGCATTCATTCACGATTAACTAGACATGTTTCAAAAGTATCACCGAAGACTGAAAAGTCATCCATGAAAACTTCCATGCATTCTTCTATCATGTCGTGCAAAATCGCCATCATGCACCTTTGAAAGTTTGCAGGGGCGTTGCAAAGTTTAAATGGCATGCGTTTGTAAGCAAAAGTACCATAAGGGCACGTGAAGGTGGTTTTCTCTTGGTCCTCAGGTGCGATTGGAATTTGAAAATATCCGAAGAAACCGTCAAGAAAACAATAGTAACTATTTCCGGCTAACCTTTCCAACATTTGATCAATGAAAGGTAAGGGAAAGTGATCTTTTCTGGTGGCGTCATTTTATTTTCTATAATCAATACAAACATGCCATCCTGTTATAATCCTAGTAGGAATAAGCTCATATTTTTCATTTGTGATGACAGTGATGCCACCCTTCTTAGGTACGCATTGAACTGGGCTTACCCATGGACTATCAGAGATTGGATAAATTAAACCTGCATCTAGCAGTTTAATAATTTCTTTCTTAACAACATCTTGCATATTAGGATTTAGTCTTCATTGGCGTTGCACATATGTTTTATTACCTTCTTCCATAAGGATTTTATGTGTACAATACGAAGGACTTATACCTTTAATGTCATGAATCTTCCATTCAATAGCTGGTTTATGAGCTTTTAGCACAGAAATGAGTTGAGATTTTTCATTTTCCGTAAGAGAAGATGAGATTATTACAGGTAATTTAGATTCACCATGTAAATAAGCGTATTCCAAATGGGTTGGAAGTGGCTTTAACTCTAATATCGGTGGTTCTTCTATCGATGATTTTTATCGATATCTGTCTTCTTCTTTTAACATTTGAAGTTCTTCTTTTATTGGTTCGTAATCATTAGCCATGAGTGTAGCTAACATTCCAGCTTCATCAATTGGTTCAGTTCCTTCTCCTAAAGAACATTTTTCTGTTCCTTGTAGTTCTGGAAATTCTTCTAACAATTCTGCATGTGAATCTATAGTTTGAATATAATAACATGTATCATCTACAGATTGCGGTTGTTGCATGGCTCTATCAACAGAAAAGGTAACACTCTCGTCCTCTATACTTAGGGTTAGTTTCTTACCAAACACGTCTATTATTGCTTTAACCGTGTTTAAGAATGGTCTTCCTAATATGAGAGGAACTCGAGAATCTTCTTCCATGTCCAGAATAACAAAGTCTACTGGAAATACTAAAGTACCAACTTTAACTAGCATGTTCTCCATTATCCCTCTAGGATATTTTACTGATCGATCGGCTAGTTGTATGCTTATTCATGTTGGTTTCAATTCTCCAAGGTCTAGTTTAGTATATAGTGAATACGGCATTAAATTTATACTAGCACCTAAGTCTACCAATGCTTCTATTGAACTAAGACTACCCAGAAAACATGGAATTGTGAAACTTCCTGGATCAGAGAGTTTTTCTGGTAGCTTATTCAACAGCACTGCAGAACAATTAGCATTCATTGTAACAGCCGAGAGTTCTTCCATTTTTTTTCTATTTGTGATTAGATCTTTCGGGAATTTAACGTATCTTAGCATTCCTGAAATCACATCAATGAAAGGAAGATTGACATTTATTTGTTTAAACATATCCAAGAATTTGGATTGCTCGGCTTCAAGTCTTTCTTTTCTCATTTTACTCAGGTAAGGAAGCGGTGGTTGGTATGGTTTAACATAAGACTTTGCCTTAACGGTGTTATCTTCATTAACCTTTTCACCTACCGGTTCTGATTCCTTCTCTTGCTCAGGCTGTGGTCCCTGTGTAGTAGGAATAGAGTCATCAGAAATTACAGGAATTTCAGGTGATTTAAGTGTAATACCACTTCTTGTGGTAATGGCTTTAGCTGTTTTATTTCGGGGATTAGCATTTGTATCGCTAGGTAGACTCCTCGGTTTTCTTTCACCTATCAACCTTGCTAGGTTGCTTACTTCTTGTTCCAGATTTTGAATAGAAGCTTGTTGATTTCTAAATGCTTGAGCATTTTGTTTATTAGTTTGTTTCTGAGATGTGAAAAACTGCGTTTGAGATTCAACTAGCTTCGACATCATATCTTCTAAATTTGGCTTTTTATCATCGGTTTGTGGTGGTTTATTTGGAAAAATAGGTCTTTGCTGGTTGTAAGTATTATTAGATACTTGTTGATTGCTAGGACCTTGTTGGTTGTTGTATGGAACATTTCGGTTATAATTCTGATTTTGATTGTAGTTTGGTCTTGGCGGTTGATAATTATTTTGATAATTATTTCCAGGCCATTGATTCATGTATGAAACATTCTCTCTTTGTTCCATTGTTTGTTCAATAGTAAGACAATCTTTGTCAAATGTGGTCCTCCACACTGCTCACAACTAATTCGTATTGCATGAATATCTTTAGTCATCTTTTCCATTCGTCTCTCGAAAGCATCTAATTTTGCGGAAATGGAATTAAAGTCATGGCTAGAATCGGCTCTAGCCGATTTAGATGAACGAAAAATATCTTTTTCTTGGTGCCACTCATGTGAGTGGGAGGCTGTGTTATCAATAATTTTGTGAGCTTCAGTTGCGGTTTTCTTCATAATGGAACCACCAGCTGCTATGTCGATGTCTTTTCGTGTAGCAACATCACATCCTTGGTAGAATATTTGTACTATTTGATAAGTATCTAAACCATGCTGAGGACATCCTCTCAACAACTTTCTGAATCTTGTCCACGCCTCATATAATGTTTCATTTGGCTTTTGCGCGAACGTAACAATTTCTCCTTGAAGTCTCACGGCTTTAGATGTCGAAAAGAATCTTTTAAGAAATTTCTCAACTAAAACATCCCATGTGTCAATCGCCCCTTCAGGTAACGATTCTAACCAATCTTTGGCTTCTCTCTTTAAAGTCTAGGGAAACAACATGAGATAGATCTGTTCATTCTCAACTTCTCTGATTTTGAATAGAGTACAGATCCTATTAAAGGTTCGAAGATGTTCATTTGGATCTTCTTTTGGTGTACCACTAAATTGGCATTGATTAGTTACCATGTGTAGGATTTGTCCTTTGATTTCATAATCTGGTGCATTAATGTCTAGTTGAGTAATGGCATGACCTTGGCCAGTGCGTGTAGCTCTCATTCGATCTTCCATACTTAGAGGTTCCTGATTTTCCATGATTGAATTTGTTGAATCTGAATCACTAGAGGATTTTGATTTAATGGTTTCTTCCTCGACAATCTCTGGTTGTATAATTTGTGGTTCAGGAGGAATGATTAGTGGTTCAGGATCTCTGAATTGTCCTTGAATATCCTCCGGATTCTCAATTGTGAAGTCGGGTTCAAAAAATGGATTATCGGATATTTAAATTGTAGTACTTGGTCGACTTGATGATGATTCTAAAGAAAAATCAACGACGACAATATTGGCTAGATGTCTTGATCGAGTTACAGGAGGTGAACGTATGAAAGGTGGTGAACGTTTTGCTCGGTGCATTCACTGAATATCCTATTAGTTATAAGGATAAAAATTATATAATTTATCAAATTAATAGACTTTTCTGATTTTGCCCACGTTTTGAATAGCCAATAGATGCAGCAGGTAGCCAGGACCCTTTAAATCGGAAGCCCGCAACTCGCCACTAACAAATCCAACTATTACTACGAACCAGAAAATTTTTGGATGTCTATCAATTTAACCACTTAAAATAATTTTTCGTCGAAATTTAAAGAAAATATATAAAATTCTATGTCCTAAAAACTAGAGCGTAGAAATGAGAAAGAAAAAGAGTGCGTCAAAAAACGTCGAAAAATAAAAGGTCGAAAGATAAAAATAAGAAAGAAAAGCGTCGAAACTTAAAAGTCTAAAAACTAAATATTAAAACTTGTGTCTAAAGAAATTAAAGCTTAAAGGAAGTCTATATCCAAAACGGCAATAACTTAAAAAGGCACTAAAATCTATTAAATACTAAAGCGATAAGCGACGTCGTAAAAATTCTAAAGCGCCTAAATCTTAATCTAAAGAAAAAGAACTTAAGGGATTTTACGGCAAAGCCTAAAAATCTAGAAATATAAAATAACTACGGCAAAAACTAAGTTTAAAACTAATTACGAACAATAAATATACAAATTACAAAATTAACGATAAAAATAATATAATTTAGAAAAAGAAACAAAATTGATAAAATTACTTATTTTTATAAATATATTATTTTTATATTATTATTTTATAAAAGTATTAATTTATATAATTAATAAGAATATTAAAAATTAATATTGCTATTTAATAATAAAAACTAGAATTAAAACTAATTTATTAATTAAACCCTAATTAGGTTAAGTAATAATAATAATTAAAAATAAACTATTCCGTATTAAATGTTGTCTTAGGTTTCAGGCATGTCAGAATAATCCATGCGGTCGGATGGATTTATACATTCATACTCATGCTATCGCATGGAGTGCAGGTTCAAATTAAATGCAGTCCAAAAAATGCAGGTTCAGCGTATATATATATATATATATATATATATATATATATATATATATATATATATATATATATATATATATATATATATATATATATATATATATATATATATATATTTCAAATATGTATTTAATTTATAACTCTACAAAATCAAAATATAAGTGATAATTAAAATTATATTTTTAAGAACTGAAAAAAATACTTTTATACTTTATATAAATTATATAAAATATATTTTCTTTTTATTTAAACACTTAAATAGATATATATACTCTTTTTTATATTTTTGTATTTTTGATATTCAAAACTTATATAAAAATATTTTTACAAAAATAACTTAAAAACTAATTTTTTTATAGCGTTTCGCTTTCCCGACAGCGGCGCCAAAAATACTTGATGTGTGCGAGGTGTAGTATGAAATAGATTATGTTTTACCACGAAATACTATTAAATATGATACAATTTTACACAAGTTATTTATTTATTTATTGAATGGATATACCTAAACCTTGCTAAAACACTTATAGGCAGTGTACCTAATCGTAGAGTAATGTAGTTTTTAGTAAGTCCGGTTCGTTCCACAGGTAGCTGGCTAAGTTTAACGCTATATTTATTTTAAACTATATTTGTATATATATATATATATATATATATATATATATATATATATATATATATATATATATATATATATATATATATAAGTAATATTATTATTATAAAAGGAGAGTTTTACCGTTTAATGATCGGTTTGTTAATTTTAAGACTTAAATCACAATTAAAACCTAATGTAAAATATTAAATATAAATATAACTTAATTTAAAGCGTAAAGTAAATGACGATAATTTAAAGTACGATAAATAAAATGACGATAAATAAATGATGGTAAATAAAAGTACGATGAGATATAAATAAAACGAATTATGCTTATTTAAACTTCCGTAATCATGATGTTTGACGTGTTGATTTTAATTTATTACCATGGGTTAATTGTCCTTTGTCCTGGATTATTTGATATGTCCATCTGGCTTTGTCCATAATAGTCCATCGGTCATAATTATAAAGTGCGAGAGTCTTCGGCAAATTAACCTTATACCTGAAGTCAAATATTCCAACTAATTGGGGACTTAAACTGTAACAAGGTCTTAATACTTTGTTAAATGAATACACCTGGTTATCGACTGCGTGTAATCCAAGGTTTTAATACTTTGTTAACAATTACACCAATTACCCTTGAATGTAATCCACCCCTGTTTTAATGAGTCCAGTGACTATTAATCCATCCCCGTGTCCGGTCAAATGAACAATCATCAGTATTTATAGATATCTCACCCACCGTACCCAGTCAAGCGTATGTGGTTATAAATAAATACGTCAAATTATAAATCTTTATATTAAAGTAATGAGATATCATTTAGTTAATATAAAGCCCATTAATAGCCCATAGTCCAATTTCCACAAGTGTCGGTCTTATATCCAAACCCCAATTATGGTCCAAAGCCCAATAACACAGTCTTAATATTTAGTCCAACATCACGATTACTTCGGCTTAAATAAGCATAATAATAACTTAGCTACGAGACATTAATTTAAAAAGGTTGAACATAACTTACAATGAGTATTTATCGCGTAGTGTTACACTGACAGAGTTTCGACTTACAAACTTAAAATATTCACTACTATAACCTAATTATTATTAACTTAATATTAAAATTATAATTATAAAATATAAATATATAATTGAGAGAGTGAGATATAATATTGATGAAGGTGTAAATAAAACGTCGAATTCGCTGGCTATTTACAGCACCTGACCTTGCTTTTCATCCCATGCGATCGCATGGATTTTGGTCTTGCTGGCCATGCGATCGCATGGCTTCCCTGGCCAGCTCACAATGATTTGTTTTCTAGTTTGCTGACCTTTTATTTAATTATACAATATAATATATATATATATATATATATATATATATATATATATATATATATATATATATATTATATTCATGTGCATAGTTGACTTGTAATTTTAGGCCCGTTGCGTCATGCGTTGATAGTTGGTTCATGTCTCGGTTTCAGATTTTTGAACGTCCTTTCGTACGATTTAATATCTTGTTCTTTGCGTTTCACGACTTGTACTCTTGTAATTTTTAGAAGTTTCTCATCAATAAATTGAACTACTTGGATTGTACTTTGTACTTTTTAGCGTTTTGGTCGTTTGCGTCTTCAAATCGTCGAATCTGTCTTTTGTCTTCACTTTTTATTATTTAAACGAATATCACTTGTAAATAGAACAATTGCAACTAAAAGCTTGTCTTTCTTGAAGGATAATGCTATGAAATATATGTTCGCTTTTAGCATTATCAATATCCACAAACATAGGGAGTTGTTTATGCCAATATTCAAAGAATATATAAACAACCATGGGGTTTCCATGTCAATTTTCAAAGAATATATTAACACATTCTTTTATTGATATCACATATCCATGCAAAATTGTATCAACACATTCACTTCAACTATAAAATAAATTAATGACACAACATTTAACTAGTTTCTATGTGTCAACATGCATACATATTATAGATCATGTATGTAACCATGTATGAAATCATTCTAATATACATGCAATCATGATCAAAACTCTTCATGTTGTTTTATTGATATGTTTATGCCCATAATTTAAATAATTATAACTTAATCATCATGAACAAATCATCATGAACAAATCTGTTTATCTTCAACAGATTCCAATATGTGGCCACCAACTTATTCCATATTATTAATAAAATAATATGTTAATTCTGACATCAAACCCCATGTCAAATATTTGATCAATATGCAAATGTATCCCATGCATTCATTCATATACAGAATTTCATGATCAAATGTAATGGCCAACATATCCCATTAATTGTACATATCCAAACCCAATCAAACTAGATTGGACTAACCATTAATTCATGCCAACATAGGTTCATGATCAAGTTATTTCATATGATGAATTTTTGAATTAAATCATCATTATTTCATGCAAATCATTTATCATGCATTTCTATTTATCAAAATCATGGCAAAAGATTAATCAAGATGAATAGAAATTGTATACTTGTCATGATGACTCAACCAATGTGTAGATCCATCACTTGATTCTTAAACCCATCAACTTGATGATTAGAATCCGTTATGTACATCCAATAGGAAGCCCATAAGTCCATGAAAATTCTGACATCAACACAATACAATTCCTTCAAACTTCACACCAAATTGGAAGTCTTTTCTTTCACCGTTTCTCCAGAAATAGTAATCACAAATATTCGATTAGAATGTTATATAATCGTGGGTGTTAACTAATGCTTTTCGTGCATGAAACGGTAATGACTCCAGATTGATCTTTGAATCGTGTGAACACTTTCCTAATCGAATATTTTGACCCACTTAGCCACGGTTGCACGAAGTTTTGATTGGGATAAGACAAAGATGAAATTGTTGTCTTGGCTAGAAGAAAACAATCTAACAATTGCAGAAAGTATCTTCTAATTGTTGTGAGTTGAAAGTGTGCAAAAAGGTTGAAAAATCTGGAGCCTTTTCCAAATACACAAAGGGTGTATTTATAATGGGTCAAAAGGTTTGATGAACAGTCACAACCTTTGATTCATACCTACTAGTGACTTGGAAGTTAATATTCATGTATTTAGACTTAAAATGGTCTAAAAACATGTAAAAATCGCAGCTAAATGCCCTGGAACAACCCCAAAATGTTTGGGGTTCAAATGTGCCTTTTGGGTTGAAAAGGCACCTTTTCAGCGATTTCAGTGTTAAGCCGCGTTGCGGGCTCAGGAGCCGCGCCGCGGGCTAACAAAGCACCACACTTCCAAAGATGCCAAAACTCTCGACCTCAAAATCACACTTTAAGCCGCGCCGCGGGTCCAGGAGCCACGCCGTGGCCACAATTTCACCCTTTAAGCCACGCCGTGGGCCCAGGAGTCGCGCCTCGGCTTAAAGCTACTGAACACCAAAATTAATTTTAAGCTTATTTTCAAGCGTGTTAGCCTTTTAAGTCGAGTTTCGCATTTCTAATGTTCCAAACATTATTTCCAAGCTTACTAACGTAACCTCAAACCATTTTACACTTTACGAACGTGTACTCCACACTCTCCAAATCCGTGTAGCGTTTCAATGGTTCGATCACTTTCAAATTAGCAATCCAATCAACTAAAATGACGTTGGATCATTCTAAAATCACCAACACTATATGCTAAAATGTGTGTTAAAAAGATATGTGGTCAAAAGCGCCGCTCCAGCACAAAAGCGCCGCTCCTATGTGCCAAAAGCGCCGCTCCTACCCAAAAGCGACGCTCCTGTCCTCCCAAAAGCGCCGCTCCTGTCCTCCCAAAAGCACCGCTCCTATTCCAGAAGCGTCGCTCCTGTCGCTGATTCAACCAGAAAATTCAGCCGACCTATAAACGCATATTTGGGGTTTTTGAGTGAGAGAGCTGCTTCCTTAGGCCATTTTAGAGCCCTAAAAGGGTTCCAATCATGATTCCATCAATATAAAAGCCTAATTTCATGTTCCAAGTCAAAGATTAGTGAAGTTAGATGCTAGATCTACATCATCCATTCTCCATTTTGTAATTTCCTTTCCATTTTAGCACTTGTTCTTATTTTCTCTACTTGTAATGATGAATGCTTTAGTTTTAATTGATTTTATTCTTGTTTATCTTATGATTATAGCTTATATCTTCTTTTATTTATCATTTTGGGTTGTAATCTCCACTTTACTTTACTCATTTTGCACTAATTAGTTGTAATCTTTGTTTTTCTTCATCTAGCTTTGAACTAATTACTTGTAATCACTCAAAATGATGTTTATTGATATTTTTATGCTTATTACTAGTGTAATCTTTGCTATGTTTGGCTAAATCATTTGTGTTTGCTTATCTATGAATCTCTAATGCATAGGATTAGCCCTTAATCTATTGAATGAAGTTGTTTTAAATGAAAATACATGAGCTAGTATTATTGTGTTAGCTATGAGGTCCATTGCTATGATTTGATATTGGTTTTACTTTGATTACATAGGTTGAGTAGCTCTCTTAGTGATTTGAGAAGTGAATTAATTTGTGCTTCAACACCTTAGGTGATCTAGACAACTAGAATAGGGATTTCAAGTGATTGTGTTTCTAGTCTAAGTTGGTTTTTAATTGACCACTGTTCAACATAGTGGTGTTTGACTATCTTAAGTAATTTTGATGGTTAAAGGGTTTTAAATGATTTCAACCCGAGCATAATCTCAATAATCAACTCATACTTAACTTGATCTTAGGATACCATGCTTATTTAAATTTATAAAAGTATAATATGATTAAGGTTTGGTAGTATTACTAAACATTTACAAGTTCAAACAACTAAAGTGATATCAAATTGGGTGAAACAAGGGCAATCCAAGCATAGAGAGGATTAGATAAGTGAACACTCTTTGTCTTATTGATTAAATCTCATTTCTTAGTTATTTGTTACTTGTTGCTAGTTAAGTTTAAGTGTGTTTATTTGAAAAGTTTAGTTGTTAGTTAAAATCTATCGCAAACCCAATCAAACAAACCCTAGGACAAGTAATAGTTTCAATTATCCGACTTACATCGCCCTCTTTGGACGAACTTGAAACGAATACTTACATTAAAGTACTATAATAACCGGGTTCGAAGTGCTCGTTAGTTGTGTGTGCTTATTTGTAGTGTTTGAATCACGTATAAATTAGAGTGTAAAAGATGTATTGTTCCGCACACATCAGTATGCTTTGTTAAGACTTGGTAGAGGATCCATTGACAAGATTTTACTTCTCACAGATTCATATTCATCATTCAATCTCATTAGAACCTGAATCAACTTTGACCTGCTTTCAATACCCAAGAACTTCTCTGTAACACCATAAGTGTATTCCCTCATTCTACCATAGCTACATGTAGGAATCCCATTGAGACTCTGAAGTTCATCCCAACATCTTTTCAACTTATTATAATAGGCTGCAACAGTGAGATTACCTTGTGTGACTTTACTGAGATCTCTTTCAATTTGATAAATCAACAGACCATTGCTTTGACCATACCTTTCATCTAAATCCTTCCATAAACCAGTAGCACAAGAAGCATACAAGAAAGATTTAGACAACTCTGCTATCATTGAATTCAAGATCCAGCATGTGACCATATAATCACATTGAGTCCACTATGGATAGTCTTCGTCAGTGATAGCAGGTTTTTCAATCATGCCATCAATAAACCCTAATTTGGGTTTAGCTCCTAGCGCCATTTTGATTGTATGGCTCCAACCTAGGTAATTGGTGCCATTAAACGGTGTACTAGTTAAGGTTATGCCAGGATGATCAGAACTAGCTAAGTGCAACGGATCGTTAATGGTGTTTTGTTGATTCTTTGGAATCACCATGATTTGGTGATCAAAAAGCTTTAATTCGTGATAATGATCGTGTATACACAGTCAATTTGACTTCGATCGAGCTTAATTCAAGCTTATCACGATGAATTTGTGTGTTAGGGTTTGAGTTTCAGGAATCGTGAACCATCTGATACCATATAAAACGGAAAAGATTATCAAAATGTTTTCTTGATTGATTAAATCAACAACATTTAAAGCTTATATATAAGCTGAATTAGAGAATACTAACTAATTACAGTTAACTCCCTAATCTGGACTCTAACGACAATGTTTAAACTAAATTGCCGCCTAAATGTTGTTAAGCAAATACAAATTTTACATATCTGGTCCCTGTACTTTTTAACTTTTGTAAATATATTCTAAACTCGAATATATTTCCATATATATTTTGTCTCAAAATTTATAAAAATGTATTTTAGTCCTAATCCCTTTCACATAACAAAATTATTCATTACATTTAAGATACAAAACTACAATGATAAGAGACACCAAACATGAGACAACCCGTCCTAATCCATAAGGACGAATACAATAACATATGATTACATTGCGAGGTATTTTACCTCTATATGATAAGTTTTACAAACATTACATTCGTTTTTAAAAGACCAACTTTCATTACAACGAAAGTTGACAGGCATGCATACCATTTCATAATATATCTAAACTATAAATGACTTAATCTGTCTTCTACTTAATAATAATCTTGTTGAACTCAAAAACTCGAATGCAACGTCTTTTGAAATATGCCATGAATGACTCCAAGTAATATTTTTAAAATGAACAAATGCACAGCGAAAGATTTCTTTCAAACCTGAGATTAAACATGCTTAAAAGTGTCAACCAAAAGGTTGGTGAGTTCATTAGTTTATCATAATCCATCATTTCCATAATTTTAATAGACCACAAGAATTCATTTTTATCTTACACATAACCTGTGTAATAAAATAGTACGCATAACCTGCGAATTAAAATTCATTCATATGGTGAACACCTGGTAACCAACATTAACAGAAATGCATCTAGAATATTCCCATCATTCCGGGACTCTCATCGGACATGATAAATCGAAGTACTAAAGCATCCGTAACCCAGATGGGGTTTGTTAGGCCCAATAGATTTATCTTTAGGATTCGCGTCAATTGGTGGCAATTATAATAAACACCAATTCTTAGGCTACCAAGCTAAAAAGGGTGATATCCGGTATAATAATCCAATCATAGAATGTAGTCTCAAGTACTTGTGTCTATTTCGTAAACATTTATAAAAACAGCGCATGTATTCTCAGTCCCAAAATATATATTGCAAAAGCATTTAAAAGGGGAGCAAATCAAACTCACAATACTATATTTTGTATCAATAATGCAAATGACGGCACTGAACAAGTGCAGGGTTGGCCTCGGATTCACGAACCTATATTAATATATATATATATATATATATATATATATATATATATATATATATATATATATATATATATATATATATATATATATATATATATATATATATATATATATATATATATATATATATATATATATATATATATACTTATATGTTGGTCAATATCTGTCTAACAATTTAGGTCAAGTCGTAGTATATCACAATCCTAATGCTCGAGACCGATATGCAAAAGTCAACAAAAGTTAACTTGACCAAAAATGACTTTCAAAATCTATACATGTTTATTATATAACTTAAATATAGTTGTTTTATATATTTAAATATATTTATCAGATTTTATTAGAGTAAATAATACAAGTCCTTTATTAATAAATAAAAATTTATATTAAAATTTATATATAATAAAAATATACTTCTATATATCTTAAGTAATAAAATTTATAAAGTTCACTTAATATCATAAAAATATAGAGGTATGTATTATTAATGTAACTATATTACGTGTGGTAAAAATATCTTTGTATCACATATTTATTTGATAAAATAATATTGATAATAATAATGAGTAAAAGTTGTATTATTTTGTAATAATAATAATTATTATTATTATTCTACTAATAATAATAATAATAACAATAATTATTTACTAATGATGATATTAATTATAATAAAATGATAATTCTAATTATGATAATTTAATAATAACGATACTTTTTAATATTAACTGTAATAATAATAATATTTTATATAAAAATAATATTTCTATTCAAAATGATAATTTTTAATAATAATAATAATACTAAAATGATAATAATAATGATTTTTTATAATAACAATGATATTTCCATTAAAAATGATAATTTTAATAACAATGATAGTTTTAATATTAATGATACTTTTAATAATAATAATAATAATAATAATGATAAAAATAATGAAAACGATATTTTTATCTAAATCAATATCTTACAATATTTTAATTTCATCATGATACTTATACTCATTATTTTCTAATAGATTTGTTTAATAGATTTTATTCCTCTTATAATCGCATTCATAATAATGATAATAATAGTAATCATAATAATTAGATGATACTAATATTAGTTTTAATGATAATGATACTAATAATAATTATAATAATACTAATGATAATACTAATAATTATTATAATGATAATAATAATAATAATAATAATAATAATAATAATAATAATAATAATAATAATAATAATAATGATAATTATGATAATAATAATATTAATAATCATACTAAAGTTAAGAAAAAGACATATAACAACAATTCACAGTCTCACGTATAAAAAGATATAAAGAGATGAAATGTACACAGTATTTCTTCTAGCCGAGAAAAAAAGGTAGTCGTTTATCCACTCTCGAGTACGTCATTCCTTTACTATTCGTGATAGAGAAGCTTCTTCTAGCAGATCGAACTTCTAACCAACTTAATAAAAATAGAAATCGTAAATTAACACAAAAACGGAAATAAAAATTAAATACAAAAGATCAAATTGTTTCATCTTCGATATGCAACAACTACAAGCGGGGTTTTCTTCTTCATTGCAATTCCAAAGTTTTTTGAAAGATCATGTTCGTCGCCTTTAGCCAAATTCTATTCAAAAGAGTTCAATAACGAAGCCAAAATATGCATCATCATCTTCTCACCCAACGGTACTCCAGGACACCTTCTTCGACCCGACCCAAAAGGGATATACTTAGAATTTGTTCCACTATAATCGAATATCTCCAAACTTTCATTATTCAAAAACCGTTCATGGTTAAACTCCAATGGATCATTCTAATATTGAAGATCCCTTTGTATCGCATATACATTCAAAAATATCATCGAGTCCTGAGGAACTGTGTATCCTGCAACCGTACAAGATTTATTTGGTGCTCGTGGGAGAAGAAAAGGTAGAGGAGTATGTAAACGGAATGTTTCCTTAAATACGGCGTCTAGATACTTCAATTTTGGAAGATGAGATTCTTCAACATTGTTGTTTAACCCTACTACTTGTTGTAGTTCCTCTTGAACCTTTTTCATCACCTTTTGATTTCGCAAAATCTCAGTCATTGCCCATTCTACCATGGCTGAAGTTGCATCTGTTCCTCCGAGAAATGTATCCTGTTACCATATTAATTATCAATTATTCTTTTTTAAACAAATTTTGTAAGATTTTTGTTGTTCATACTACTCGTGGGAGATGAGTAGTTTTACTTATATGTACATGATATATTTGTTTAAACCTGAGACCTCTTATGAGAATATCAGTACTCCAACCACTGCAGTGACCCGAACTTTTCCATGATTATATTTTATATGAGATCTATATTTACATGATTAAATGTTTCCAACATGTGGAGCAATCAAACTTGTTAAGACTTGATTAATTGAAATGAGTTAATCTAGACAATTGACCTCCCAAATTGACCGGCGATTCACGAACGTTTAAACTTGTAAAAACGACATGATATATATATATATATATATATATATATATATATATATATATATATATATATATATATATATATATATATATATATATATATATATATATATATATATATATATATATATATATATATATTTAACATGATATTATGATAAGTAAGTTTCATTTGCTCCCTTTTTAAATGCTTTTGCAATATATATTTTTGGGACTGAGAATACATGCGCTGCTTTTATAAATGTTTGACGAAATAGACACAAGTACTCAAAACAACATTCTATGGTTGGATTATTAAATCGAATACCGCCCCTATTAGCTTGGTAGCCAAAGAATTAGTTGGACGTTATAATTGCCTTCTAATTGACGCGAATCCTAAAAATAGATCTATGGACCTTGACAAGTCCCATTCGGGTTACGAATGTTTTAGTACTTCGATCGATATATACTTATTGCGACAGCTGGTATATAGCATACTGATTGCGAATGAGCCGGTATGTGGGGGATATTCTATATGCATCCTGTTAGTTCGGTTACCAGGTGTTCACCATATGAATGATTTTTATCTCTATGCAGTTTGCGAAATGCCTAATATTAGATGGATGTTTATGAAAAATGAAATCTTGTGGTCTATTATTACAATTTGATATATATATATATATATATATATATATATATATATATATATATATATATATATATATATATATATATATATATATATATATATATATAGGTTAAACCTATAACTCACCAACATTTTTGTTGACGTTTTAAGCATGTTTATTCTCAGGTGATTATTAAGAGCTTCCGCTGTTGCATGCTAAATTAAGGACAAGATTTGAAGTCAGCATGCTTGTAATATAATGTTTAAAAACTGCATTCAGGGACTTAAATTGTTGTGTAATATTATTATAAACCATTATGTAATGGTCGTGTGTAAACGCTACATTTTAGATTATCATTAATTGATAATCTACGTTATGCTTTTTAAACCTCTATCGATAAAATAAAGGTTATGGTTTGTTTTAAAATCGAATACAGTCTTTGAAAAATGTCTCATATAGAGGTCAAACCTCGCAACGAAATCAATTAATATGAAACGTTTATAATCGATATGAACGGGACATTTCAGTTGGTATCTGAGCGTTGGTCTTAGAAAACCAGAAATTTATATTAGTGTGTCTTATCGAGTTTGTTAGGATGCATTAGTGAGTATGGACTTCGACCGTGTTTACTTTAAAAATGATTGCTTAACACTTTTGTTGGAAACTATATATTTTTACATGTAAATATTATGTGGTATATTACTAATGTGTTAGTTAATGTGTGATAGATGTCTACTTCCAGTACCAATCCCATCGACTCACATAATAACAATGAAGAGTCGAATGTATTTTGGGAAGATTCACAAATTCCGGAAGAAGAATAAGAACCGAAAGAAGAGGAACCGGAAGAAGAGGAACCGGAAGAAGAAGAAGAAGTTCCGAAGGAGAAAATGTTAAAAACCACAGAAAAACAATTAAATAAAAGAAAATCATCAACCAATGGACCAAGGTTAAAAATGGTTTGTGGTGTCTCCACTAAGGAGGAAAAATATTGGGAAGATTACCAATTTTCTGATGAATCAGATCCCGATGATGAAATAATAGAAATTACCCCGGTCCAATTTAATAAAGCAAAAGAAAATAAGGGAAAAGCTATCAAAATAGAGAAACCTGACCCCAAACCCGATGAACTATACGTTAACATGAAATACTCTGACGGAATATATCGTAAACACCCATATTTCTTAAACTTAAACTATTGCCCGGGAACATCTAAACAACTAGATTTTTCTAGACCATTTGTGAAAAGGACTGCTCGTATTAGTACGAGTCCTCCATTTATCCCTAGGAAATTAGCAAAACGAACCGAGTCTGAGGAGTAAGAAACAAGTGAGTCTGAATAAAGAGTTATAATCCTTTACTTTTATCATGTCATGTAATATATGTATTGTAGTGTGCTTGTACTTTTATGTTATATGTAAAAATTATTTGTATTGTTTGATAATTATCTGTTACAAATCTAATCTTCGTCTATTTTACAGTATAAAAACACAAAATGGACGTTAAGGATAGACAACCGAATATTTTAGAAGACCTACCACGGGATATGATTGATGAAATCTTGTCTAGAGTTGGTCAGAATTCATCGGCTCAATTGTTTATGGCAAAATTAGTTTATAGGACATTTGAAAGACGTTTCAGACATCCCTTGATTTATAGAAGGCTTTCCTTCGATATGTGGTGTATCTCACACTGGGGACACCCTAAGTTGGCTCGTGTTTTCTTTGAGGCTATGTGTGCGGGAAACCCTAATGCACTTTTCCGCTTCGGGTTGAGGGCCTATTTTGACTCCTTATATCCCAATATAGGACTTCGTTCTTTAGAAAGGACTTCAAACATGCAACTCAAAGAAACATGTTACGTTTACGGGTTAGTGATGTTCGCCTCTCATCAAATTGAGAAAAAGAACATCGGGTTGCAACTACTTAATAAAACATTTCCACGAGTAACGGATTCAGTAGTTGAGGTGAGAAATAAGGTTTTTAAGTTGTTACGGAACTGTTGGGTATTTCGTAACCCCCGTCCTTTTGTCGACGTTACAACGTGCTGCCTTGCCAACAGCCACAACGGTTATTTTCCACATGACCAAGGATGGGAAATAGTATTAGTAAAACCCGAATGCACGACTTATTTCTGGTCCTATGAATTACGTGTCTTTATTGCCCTTACTGAACAATTTGCATTTAACTAGAATTGTCTTCACAACTACTTTGTATCAAAGTTATTATGTGCTATATTTCAAGCTGTATGTAAAATAGCGGTATTGTACGTTTGTAAAAAAATTGTATTAAAATTTGAACGCGAAATATTATTATCAGTTTTTCATGATAGAATTGTAGTAGTTGATTTGTATATTAGCTACTAAGTATGAACTTAACGGGTAGGTACTACCCGAATTTGAATTATAAAATGCTAATATGAAGAAAAAGCTTTTATAAATAAGTTCATATTATGCTATGAAATACTATTGACTACTCCTAATATTCTATCTGATTAACTAAACTCTTTTGGCTATTTTTGAAGGAAATGGCACCGACTACTGACAGAACTTGAATATGACCGAGGAAGACTTCCGTGTTTTCCATGCAGCAAACATAGCTGCAGTACAGGTTGCAATGCAAAACAACAATAACTCTGAATCTAGCAATGGAACTAACTCCACAAGAAATCGTGTAGGATGCTCCTACAAGGAATTCACTGTCTGTAAACCTCTGGAATTTGATGGAACCGAAGGACCAATCGGATTAAAACGGTGGACCAAGACGGTCGAATCGGTATTTTCCATAAGTAAATGAACTGAAGAAGACAAGGTAAAGTATGCTACGCATGCCTTCACAGGTACTGCGTTAACATGGTGGAACACCTATCTGGAGCAGGTGGGACAGGATGCTGCTTACGCACTACCGTGGTCAGCATTCAAACACATGATGAATGAGTAGTACCGTCCTAGAAACGAGGTCAATAAGCTCAAGGCAGAGCTTAGAGAATTATGAACACAAGGATTCGATATTACCACATACGAACAACGACTCACAGAGTTGTGCCTATTGTGTCCAAGAGTGTTCGAAGATGAAGAATAGCAGATCGACGCGTTTGTAAAAGGGTTACCAGAAAGGATCCAGGAGGATGTAAGTTCAAACGAGCCCACCTCCATACAAAAGGCAAGTCGAATGGCTCACAAACTCATAAATCAGATTGAGGGAATAATTAAAGAGCAGGTGACCGAGGAGGACAAAGTGAAACAAGTTAAGAGAAAATGGGAAGAAACAGTGACAAGGGTCACCAACACAACACCAGTAACTATCGCTTCAACAATCAACACAACAATCACAACTACAATGGCACCACTTTTCGTAACAACAAACGCAACAACAACCATCCCAACAACAACTACTACTACAACAATTGTCCTAATAACCATAACAACCGCAACAACAACGATCCCAACAACTATCTCAATAACAAAAATGGCAACCAAAATCAGAAAATTCCGTGCCAAAGGTGTGAAGGGTACCATACGACTACTTACTATTCAGCATCATGTACCAAATGTAATAGAAAGGGTCATAGTACGACAAAGTGTGAAGTTTACGGACCAGTGGCTAAAGGAACAAATAATACCGACATTACTTGTTTCGGATGCGGGAAGAAGGGTCATTACAAAACTAAGTGTCCAAACCATGGGAATAATAATGGTCAAGGCCGAGGAAGAGTCTTCAACAATAATGCAGTAGAAGCACAGGAAGACCTGGAACTTGTTACGGGTACGTTTCTTATTGACGATAAATCTGCTTATGTTTTATTTGATTCGGGTGCGGATAGAAGCTATATGAGTAGAGGTTTTTATGCCAAATTAAGTTGTCCATTAACGCCTTTGGACAATAAATTTTTACTCGAATTAGCAGACGGTAAATTAATTACAGCAGATAAAATATGTCAGAATCGAGAAATTAAACTTGTTGGCAAAACGTTTAAGATTAATTTGATACCAGTAGAGTTAGGGAGTTTTGATGTGATAATTGGTATGGACTGGTTGAAAAAGGAGAGAGCAGAGGTCATTTGTTACAAAAATGCGATTCGCATTATGAGCGAAAAGGGAAAACCCTTAATGGTGTACGGAGAAAAGAGCTATTAGTAGCTTGAAGGCGCAGAAACTAATAAGAAAAGGTTGCTATGTTATTCTAGCCCACGTCTAGAAAGTCAAAACCGAAGAAAAGAACATCAATGACGTTCCCATCGCAAAAGAATTTCCCGATGTATTTCCGAAAGAATTACCAGGACTACCTCCACACCGATCCGTTGAATTTCAAATTGACCTTGTACCAGGAGTTGCACCAATAGCTCGTGCTACTTACAGGCTCGCATCTAGCAAAATGAAGGAACTACAAAGCCAATTACAAGAACTTTTAGAGCGTGGTTTCATTCGACCAAGCACATCACCGTGGGGAGCACCTGTTTTGTTCGTCAAAAAGAAGGATGGTACATTCAGATTGTGTATCGACTACCGAGAGTTGAACAAACTCACCATCAAGAACCGTTATCCATTACAGAGAATCGACGACTTATTTGATCAACTACAAGGTTCATCGGTTTATTCGAATATTGATTTACGTTCCGGGTATCATCAAATGCGGGTGAAGGAGGATGATATTCCGAAGACTACATTTAAAAAGCGTTACGGTCATTATGAGTTTATGGTTATGCCGTTTGGATTGACTAACGCATCAGCTGTGTTCATGGACCTCATGAACCGAGTGTGTGGACCATATCTTGACAAGTTTGTCATTGTTTTCATCGATGACATACTTATTTACTCAAAGAATGATCAAGAGCACGAAAAACATTTGAGAAAAGTGCTAGAATTGTTGAGGGAGGAAAAATTGTATGCTAAGTTTTCAAAGTGTGCATTTTGGTTGAAAGAAGTTCAATTCCTCGGTCACGTAGTGAACAAAGAAGGTATTCAGGTTGATCCGTCAAAGATTGAAACCGTTGAAAACTGAGAAACCCCGAAAACTCCGAAGCATATACGCCAATTTTTAGGATTGGTTGGTTACTACAGAAGATTCATCCAAGATTTTTCTAAAATAGCAAAACCTTTGACTGCATTAATGCATAAAGGGAAGAAATTTGAATGGAAGGATGAGCAAGAGAAAGCGTTTCAATTGTTGAAGAAAAAACTAACTACGGCACCTATATTATCATTACCTGAAGGGAATGATGATTTTGTGATATATTGTGACGCCTCAAAGCAAGGTCTCGGTTGTGTATTAATGCAACGAAAGAAGGTAATTGCTTATGCGTCTAGACAATTGAAGATTCATGAGCAGAATTATACGACTCACGATTTGGAATTGGGTGCTGTTGTTTTTGCATTAAAGATATGGAGGCACTATCTATATAGGTTCAAATGTACCATATATACCGATCACAAAAGTCTCCAATATATATATTTGATCAAAAACAACTGAACATGAGGCAATGTAGGTGGATTGAGCTGTTAAATTATTACGATTTTGAGATTCGCTACCACCCGGGGAAGGTAAATGTGGTAGCCGACGCCTTGAGTAGAAAGGACAGGGAACCTATTCGAGTAAAAGCTATGAATATAATTATTCATACTAACCTTACTACTCGAATAAAGGAGGCGCAACAAGGAGTTTTGAAAGAAGGAAATTTGAAGAATGAAATACCCAAAGGATCGGAGAAGCATCTTAATATTCGGGAAGAAGGAACCTGGTATAGGGCTGCAAGAATTTGGGTACCAAAGTCTGGAGATGTGAGGGAAATGGTACTTAGGGAAGCACATAAAACCAGATATTCAATACATCCCGGAGCGGGAAAGATGTACCAAGATCTCAAGAAACACTTTGGGTGGCCGGGTATGAAAGCCGATATTGCTACATATGTAGGAGAATGCTTAAATTGTTTTAAAGTTAAAGCTGAACATCAGAAACCATCAGGTCTACTTCAATAACCCGAAAACCTGGAATGGAAATGGGAAAAGATTACCATGGATTTCATTACTAAATTGCCAAGGACTGCAAGTTGTTATGATACTATTTGGGTGATAATCGATCGTCTTACCAAATCAGCACACTTCCTACCAATGAGAGAGGATGACAAAATGAAGAAGTTAGCACGACTATACTTGAAGGAAGTCGTCTCCAGACATGGAATACCAGTCTCTATTATCTCTAATAGGGATGGCAGATTTGTTTCAAGATTTTGGCAGACGTTACAATAAGCATTGGGGACTCGTCTAGACATGAGTACTGCCTATCATCCATAAACTGATGGGCAGAGTGAAAGGACAATACAAATGCTTGAAGACATGCTACGAGCATGTGTTATTGATTTTGGAAATGGTTGAAATCGACATCTACCATTAGCAGAATTTTCCTACAACAACAGTTACCACTCGAGTATTGAGGCGGCACCATTCGAGGCACTTTACGGTAGAAAGTGCAGGTCTCTGATTTGTTAGAGTGAGGTGGGGGATAGACAAGTTACGGGTCCGGAGATAATCTAAGAAACTACCGAGAAAATCATTCAAATTCAACAACGGTTGAAAACCGCACAGAATCGGCAAAAGAGCTACGCGGACATTAGAAGAAAAGATTTAGAATTTAAAATTGGTGACATGGTCATGCTTAAGGTATCACCTTGGAAAGACGTTGTTCGTTTTGGAAAACGGGGAAAACTAAACCCGAGATACATTGGGCCATTCAAGGTTATTGATCGTATCGGACCGGTAGCTTATCGACTTGAATTACTACAACAACTAGCTGGCGTACATAATACTTTTCATGTCTCGAATCTTAAGAAATGCTTAGCTAAAGAAGATCTCACTATTCCTTTAGACGAAATTAAAATCAACGAAAAACTACAATTCGTTGAAGAACCCATCGAGATAATGGATCGTGAGGTTGAAGGACTTAAGCAAAACAAGATACCAATCATTAAAGTTCGATGAAATGCTCGTAGGGGACCCGAGTTCACCTAGGAGCATGAAGATCAGATGAAACAGAAATACCCACACTTATTTCCAGATGATGCGTCAACACCTCCAACTGCTTCAAATTTCGGGACGAAATTTATTTAACGGGTAGGTACTGTAGTGACCCGAACTTTTTCATGATTATATATTATATAAGATCTATATTTACATGATTAAATGTTTCCAACATGTTAAGCAATCAAACTTGTTAAGACTTGATTGATTGAAATGAGTTTATGTAGACAATTGACCACCCAAATTGACCGACGATTCACGAACGTTAAAACTTGTAAAAATGACATAATATATATATATATATATATATATATATATATATATATATATATATATATATATATATATATATATATATATATATATATATATATAACATGATATTATGATAAGTAAGTTTCATTTGCTCCCTTTTTAAATGCTTTTCCAATATATTTTTTTGGGACTGAGGATACATGCGCTGCTTTTTATAAATGTTTGACGAAATAGACACAAGTACTCAAAACTACATTCTATGGTTGGATTATTAAATCAAATATCGCCCCTTTTAGCTTGGTAGCCTAAGAATGTAACATCCCGTCTTTTCCGTTTATTTTCCGTTTAATTACTTTAAACGTCCGTAATATAATCGTAACATCTTCCGTTAATACGCGTTCTTAAAATATTCCGTTTAGGTAATTCACGCACCCGCTCTTAAACTTGAGGGACTAAACTTGCCAAGAGACCAAAGATTTGACTAGGTCAACTAGTCAAACATTTCTCCTCCACTCACTCACTCACCTCCTCTTTCTTCTTTTTAATACTTCCAAATCCTCTCAACTCTCAAACAAAGATTCATCATCTATTCAAGATTTAGCAAGCATCAACTCAAACAAATTATATATTTGGAATCCTTGCAACTTCCTCTTCGAATCCATACCAACTTCATCTCATTTGTGTAACTTTCTAAAAACACTAGATTTCATGTTCTTGATATTTTTGACTTATAAAAATGTTAGTTAGTGTCTATGGCTCGAGTCTAACATGAATATATGATTTGTATGCTCGATCCCGTTGTTTTAGTGTAACTAGCATGAACTTGAAGAGTGTGTGTTTGATCTTGAGATTTAGTTGTTTAAATGTTGTTAGATGTTAAAAGTGCATGTATTAAATGTATTACAAGCATCACTAGCTTCACTTTGATGTGTAGGTTGATCAAGAAAGCTTCACTAACATGATTATTGATTTTGTGATTTTGGTTTGGGTTTGATAGACTTAATTATGAACGTTTGATGAATTAAATGCTTGACAATGTTGTTTGTAAGTGTTTAGTTGTATTGTATGCATAATTACCTACGAAACGGCGTATTATATGTGTGCATTTAATTCCTGAATCATCAATGTGTATTTATGAACTTGAATGTAATTAATGATGAACATTTAATGCGGTTTTGATTGTTATAAATGTTGAATTGATTGATGAGAAGTGCTTAGTTGTTTTCCTCATCAAAATACCTTACCGACGATATAAGATACATGTTATGATTGTTTGCGGATCATAAATTGGGATTGTTTGAGTTTTGGTTCGTGCACTT